>NC_071404.1:64868779-65174716 GCF_017976375.1 Cuculus canorus
GATTTAAAGCATGTCTCAGTCACTTTGGATACATTTTATTCATGTCTCTGCCTTTAGTTTTGTGTGTTGTCTTAGGCTAGTCATTTTAGTGTTCTCCAATTCTCTGTAGCAGTCCTGCTCAGCTTACTAAAGTATTTTTGGATGGATGAAATTGCACTACCAAAACACCAGGTACTGTCTTGCAAACATAAACATAGCATCTTCATAGCCTGGGACTCTATTTTTCTGTGGTTAGGACTCATAAGGGTCAAGTTGAGACTTGGAAACAGGCAATAAAACCTGTATCCGTTAACAAACACAGTATCATAGGCATTTGGAGTAAATTACACTTGTTTGTATAATGGAAATGGCCATTTAATTTCTATCCAAATACTATCTATTCCCTAGCCCCAGAAATTAGTGTTAATAATAAGCAGCCCTGTTGTGTGATAGGTCCATGATGTTTTGAAGGTAATTATAGTATTGAAATTAAGCATTCAAGCCTTTATTTGATTTAATCTTTCCCTGCAAATACCCACATAAGTAAATGCTACTAGAATGAGGGCAAGACTGTTTCTGGTGTAATGTGATGAAGCTAATCAAAATAATTACAAGAAATGGTGCTATCGAAACATCATGAAGATTTCAGCAAACCTGGACTGTGTCAGCAATAGTGGGATACTGGTGGAGCGATAAATATTTAAGCAATAAGCTGTTTTCTCACATAGGGAAGAGGCAACTTTTATTAAGGGAAACCCGAAAAGGTATTGAGAATGGGAATCTATCCAAGACATAGACAAAAGTTTATGTAAACAGGGCAACTTTGGCTGATCTGAAACATCTCCTAATGGGGAGTGGACGGCATATGGCACAACGCTCAGCTTTTGTCACTACTAAGAGAGGAGACGCACAGATGAGCTCTGTGAAAACTGTGTGTAGTCTGTGTTGCTGCAAGGTTGATGCTGGTGGAAGGTTCCTAGAATGACATTTAAGATGAGAGAGAAAATAAGGTATGTACACAGGTGGCTCCTGAGGAATCGCACCTGCTCTTGTTGGTGAGGTCTGGTCAAGCAAGAGGTTGTTGCAAGTTTGACACACGCCTATGCTTCGTGGAGCATAGCAGCAAAGTTCCAAGATTTAAAGAGATAATTCAACAATAATATGTTCAAAGTAAACATAATCAATTTAATTACTGCAAAACTAAATCAAATTTAATTTTACATATCACATCATCAAGGGGGAAGTTGATGCATGGAGGTGAGTAATAGAATTAGCACTGTTGAGCACAAATTCAAGCTCTTAGGAAAAATAGCCCATCTCTAGCACTTCACACTCACTTCTTCCAGCATCTATAACCTTCTGTACTCCAGCTGCTCCCTGACTCTTCATAGGCATGATCACTTCATATTGCTCACTCAGTTCACTAAACCTTTATATCTCCTGCTGTATCTTTTCAGAAACATTCAGGTAGAGCAGAGAGTTTTATTCTCTAAATACACATGAGCACTCAACTGTAGAGTACTTGACTCTACCTGGACTAAGCACTGAAGTCTGCCATTTGGGTACTCACCACCTGGCACGAAATATGTCAGGAAAACACACCCCTCCTCCAGCGGTGAACGGATTGAAGAAAGGTTACAAACAGGAGTTGGGCAGGTTGGGCGGAGGATAATCATGAAAACACAAAATGGACCACGGTGTGAGGAAGTAAATAAGCAGTATAGCACTACGCTTAGCAAACAGTCATGCTACAGCAGAATGTATTTTAAATCAAGTCTTCAGCAGGAGTTTGACAGCTATTAGCATTATTAGAAAAGATTTTTTTTTTACATTCCTGTACTTCTTCCTCTTCTTCCTTTCTGCCCCAGAATTTTCTCTGCTGTGTGTTTTTGGTTTCTGTTTATGTTCTTGCTGGTTTGTTTGGATTAGGTTTTTTTTTTTTTAATATAGGTGGTTTGGGGTGGTTTTGGTTTTTTGTTTTATTTTTTGTTTTTTGTGAAATGTCAATGCAACATAAAACATTTTGCTTTTATCTGGAGCTCAAAGTCTGAGGTGAGAGTCTGTCTCTTGTTTTTCTGCCTGCAGGGATTCCAATGTTGAAGATAGTATTTGCGGGTTATGAGCACCTGTCCTTAATTTCCGTCCCCTTACTCATCTATCATCCTGCTCAGATTCTTCTTGGCAGTCTGTTGGTACCAACAATAAAATCTTGGATGGTTTCTAGGCAAAAGGTAAGAGTTGCTCGCTTGATTTATGAAGGAAGGTGTGCTATAAGGAAAATAAATACCTAAATATCTCTTGAACTCCTCATGTTCCTTCTTGGAGATCCCGTGGTAGGCATGTTTTTGTTTCTTTATTTCCTTTATGACAGTGATAGTAACAGTAGTATCAAATTAAAAATGCTGAGCTTTGTTCTCCTTGGTTCTGAAAGGGCTCGAATTTTGAAGCTGGACCTCTACAGTTAATTCAAATTATGAATTCATCCAAATTATGAATTGAGATTATGCCTGATAAGAATGCCCCTGTCTTTAGGTAATAATGACAGCTTTGGATTTCCCTTATGGAAAAGTGACAAAGATTTGTCCAGTGGCACGGAGCTGGGGAAACGGGGTAAAACGAGCGTACTTTCTGAATTGAACTGAAGCAGGATGAAAAGTTTTAATTTTTTTTCTTCCTATTTGGGTCACCCTTTACAATATCAAGCAGACGACGGGAGTTGGGTGCATCAGATTTCATCCCAAAATTATGATATGTGATAGCTTGAAGGATTATAGAATATAACCTAGGGGGTCTTGCATCAACATCACTGATTCGAATTACACTTATTTCAGTACAAATCAAAGCTACTTGCATCTGACAGCCATTCTGTTATTTATATGAAATAGCAGCAATGCTTTCAGTCAGGTTCTCAGAACAGTAGTTACCACCTACCAGAAAGCTAGTGCATGCGACTGATTTTACTGCTGTCTTTAGTGTTCTGAGATAATGAGGATCAAGAAGCAGTGGCAACTGAACCAGTTTTTGACAGTCATTTCAGGTGAAGATTGAGACCTTCTGTAGGAAGCCCATGCCACCAGTACCCTGCATTCTCCACTTATCAGTGAAGACTTTTTTTTGATAACTTCCATTTTTCCAATTTTCAGCAAAACTCAAAAGACTGCCATTTTACACGCTTCACTCCACTCAAGTCACCTTGCTAACTTGAATGGTAAAATTCCATAAATCAGTGATTTTTGTGTGGCTTTTGGTTACTTAGGTTGTAAAAAAGCATGAAAACTCTCAAATTCCCAGAAATGAGTCCCGAAATAAGACCTTGTCAAGATATACTTATCATAGCTCAAAAAAATGGAAACTTGAGAATCATATATCATTTCTCCGTAAGTCATGATTGTTTTGGATCAGAAATTACCAGGAGACATAACAGGCTGTGTAAAGAAAATTCCTGTGCAGAAAAAGAAAATTCCTGTAGAAAGATAGCCTAAAGTTGACGCTCCCAGTGACAGAAGGATCCCTGCAATGCTGGCTTCTCTTCAGGATCTAACTGCTCTCTGCTGCCAAGACCAGGAGTAGGGCTGGAGCTCATCCAGACCTCCCTGATCCGAAGGGGTGGTAACAGCCTTTCGGGGCTGTGCTCAGTTGCTGCCTGTTGACACAGCCTTTAAACAGGGCATCAGAAAAGTCAACCAGTACTGGAGAGACTTTCAGTTCACCAGCACTAGTTTCTTATTCATTAAGCGTCAAATAAACCTCCTGTGCTAATCAGACTGTAATGCTGCCGTAGAACCACTTTGGGGGATTGTTGTTCTGTTGCGGCAGTTTCTTCAGTTGGTCTTCTGTATTATTCACAAATGTTATTTTAATTACTCTTTGAAAAAAATCAATGAGGGTGGGTCTGGTACAGTTATAATAAGTATAATAGCAGTGAGTGTTGTGACTGGATAATGGTCTCCTGCTTTGAAAATAAACATGTCATCATCACCCTTGATGTTTATTTTCTATAAACACCTTGGCTTCGTTTTGGCATCTCTCTTGCAGGGGGAGACGGTTATCCAGTCACAGTACTCAGCTGCAGTGACATTCTTACTTAATTATGATAGTACATGTGATCTGGTTGTATGAAATTGAATTTAAATATTTAGAGGTTCATCTACACTAAGGTATTTCTAGTTTGTAAATATGGCAGCAGAATCTGCCAAACTACAAAGTTAAAAAATTGTTTTCCCAAACTAAATGTGGAACGGTGTCTCTCTCCAAAGTCTCTTTCTGAATAATATCCAAATACTAATCTCAAACAGCTAGGTTTAACAATAGTTAAATGCTGGTGTTTCTGAGGGGAATATAGCCTATTTATTTTTAAAGATTTGGATTTTATTTAAGGGTTTACATTTGTGCTGGAGCGTTTTTCAAGCAGCGCTTACAAGCTTTAAATGTACAATATTAAAGGTTAATATCTACAATAAGAAAAACCATCCCTCAGACTGAAAACTGCTTGTTTAGCCAACCCTCTGGAAATGATAAGTCTCTCACTCGACAGGCAGTCTGTCAGGGCACTTCACTTAAAAGGCGAAGGAAAACAGAGGTTCCAAATTTCAGCGATGTGCAAATCTCACGAATTTCCCACTCGCTCAGACCGATTTATCCTGCCTAAGAAAGCACCAAGCTTTGTCGTTGCAGAGCACACCAACAACAGGCATCCTTCACTGTGACCGCATGGGTATACAGGAGCAGCTGAAAACCTAACACCTTTTAAGCCAGTCACATTTGCCTCCTAAGCTACAGAGGCTGCTTCCTTCCAAACTAGATGCATGATCACCTATCATTTGAGTTGATCTTCTGTCACACACTGAATCAATAGTTCAGCAGGTACCTGCAGGTAACGCAGAGCTGGACTCTGCTGTCAAGTATAGGCATGTGGTTTCTCTCCTTCTGCAGTAAGAGCAGACTAGAGCTACAAAGATGTCAAGTGTCCCCTGACGGAAGATCACTTCTGGACTGATGGACTTTGGCTTATTCTTACCTTTTCCCAGCAAGGAAGGTAGAAACATCTGAAGTGCGTGACATTGACCACCGCAGCAGGGACTATACTCTGAGCAGGCTTTGAGCCATATGGAAAGAGGCCAGGGAACACAAAAGTGTTAGCAGAAATTTTCTTTGCAGTCTTACCCTAAGTGGGTCAGAAGCTTTCGTATCTGTGCTACACGTGGTTTGAGTGGGGTCCAAGCAGTTGCTTTCTAAAAGACATCTGAGGCCCACCTCTGCTTCCTTCACTGGCACTGTAGCGGTGTTCTTTGTGGTTCCTCTGTTAAGGCTCTGTGTGTGAGGAGGTTGTGATGGGCTATAAAATCGTCACAAACCCCAGAGTGACCTGTCAGCTGCATGCTGACTCCTCACGCAGCCTCCCAGAAGTACATGCAGCATTTTGTTGCCCCTTATCAGTAAAAATCTTGTCTTGTGCTTTTGGTTGTCTTTTAAGAATATTAAAAAAGTGACTTTTCTGTTTACTGTTTGCAGGCACTGAAGTTAACCAGGCAGCCCAAAGCACCCGTGAAAGTATAACTATGGAGATGGCCTGTGTCACAGTGAATGTATATATGTACTATACTGTACACACAGACAATTGAGACAACTGGGTATTTGTGAATGTTGCTTCGGTGCATATTTTATTTTTTTATTCATATATATATATATATATATTAAAATGATACCTGTTAAGTGCCTTACAGATGCATTTTTGACAAAAGCATTGTTTCCAGAAGCCACTTTGTTGGTTACTGCAAGAGGTTGTACAGTATTTTGGAGTCCCTTAGTTTTTATTTTTGTAACTGAGTGAATGGTCATGACTAACAGCTGTTTCTTTCGTTGCCCCTGCTTTGAAGCCAGGGCGTAGCAGCTGTAAGTCTCTGTTTTAAACTAGCCAAAATGACCAGAAGCCTATCCCACTGCTGGCTCACCCTGGGGAAGAGCTTTCTGAAGGTTTTTTTTCCAAGATTGACTTGAATTTCTGTGTGACTCTGTTACACTCTAGTCATATGACTGTGACATGCCTTTTTCTTCTGAGTTTGTGTATACTCAGCATGGGGCCATCCATTGGATAGAAGCTGAGAAGCATGAATTATTTGCATTTGTTGACACAGTTGTCTAGACATTCCTTCAAAGTTAATGGTTTCTCAAGAAAATTCTTTCAATTCCATTGTATGATATTGTGCTATTGTATATCTTAAATGCCTCATAAGCTTCTTCAAAGAATTGGTCTGGTGCTTGCGTTATGAGTGAAGTATTTGTGTTTGCAGTGAGGAGATCTTTTATAATTTACCCCTGAAGAACACAAATTTTTGTTTTTATTTTTTCTTTTCCTTCCCCCGGTGCAATGGACTGAGATCTGCAGTGACAGAATTTAGGATGCTAATATTGAAACAGAGCCTTTATTGTAGTAAGCCAAGCTATGTTTTCTATATTGCTGCATTGGTAACGAATAATAGCTTGTGAGAACAAGAAAGTTGACAATTATTTTTTTTTCCTAATTAAAAGGATCCTTACAGTAACAGAAATGCTATCGTAGCTAATTTGACAATCTGTCACAACTTTTTTTTAAAATAAAATGTTACTCTTTTTAATAAACTTATCTTAAAAAAAAGTACAAAATACTATTTCTAAGAAGAGTGTTGAAGAGAAAGGAGCACAGGCATATATTTAAGCATACACCCAGCGCCACATCTTGTCTGGGAAATAAAGATTTCAGAAGCGCCCAGGCTCTGAGGTGTACCAGTCTGCAAAAACTGTGCTGGCAATTGCGTGTTGAAACATTAAAAGAAATGAAAGAAATAGGTCAAGCTGGGATCAATATAAATGCAAAAGTTTCATGTGTGTCATGGTTAACATTGCAGTTAATGGTGCAACTGAGTGCAAACAGATCTTTAGCAGATGTAGGTTATCGTAGCTCTGATGAGTCTATACAGCCATTTACACAAGCTAAAGATCTTTTGTATGACAATAAGCATGTGAAATTCATATCCTTTTGCCTTAGTGAAAAAAATTGTGTTTGGTTTATCCAGTCTGTTATTCCTGTGAACAACAGGAAAATAATTTGGTAGCAGTCATCGGTGCTTTACCTGATGGTCAGTCAGTGCAAAACTGCTCTATTGCC
Source organism: Cuculus canorus (assembly GCF_017976375.1). Classification (NCBI taxonomy): domain Eukaryota; kingdom Metazoa; phylum Chordata; class Aves; order Cuculiformes; family Cuculidae; genus Cuculus; species Cuculus canorus. The sequence continues at coordinate 64,875,903 of NC_071404.1, forward strand.
GTCAGTATGAGAAAATACTGGGAGCACACAGCATCACCTTGTTCAGAATTGTCATCACCAGGAAATCAACCATGTAATGAAGGTACGTGAGGTGGCAACATGCTGAATTCTTCCATTCCCTGGAGTGGGATCAAGTTCCGCACACTGAGCCAGCGGGAGGGCTGAGGGCCACTGTCCACTGCCCGTGTCCCCTAGGGCTGTGCTCTCTTTTTCCTGGCCAGTGATGCAAAAGGCAGTGGCAGTGATCTCACAGTTTTAATCAATGCATCTCTAGATAGTAGAGTCAGATCCACCAACAAGCTAGCCTGTGAGGTAATTAGAGAGAATAGCATGCGTGTTCTTGGACCAAATTCAAGGTTCCCCTTCCTTAAGCACGCTGACTGGTAACTGGCTCCACATGAGAAAAAATTCCTTTATCTGGGCTTAGAAACTCTGCTTGCACCAGAGAGGCCAAACTCAGGACAGTTGTTTGGGGTTTTTTTCTGTTCTGTTTCCATAAACCTGAACTTCCAGAGTATATAAGGACTTAATCCCAATCCCACTGAAATCAGTGACTCTCTCTGTTGGTTTTGAATGGCAAAGCAAAGGGCCCAGAAAGAGTGCTAGGGGTTTTTTTTTTGATATCTAGGAAGAGTTCAAGCATACAGTAACTTACTGTAGCTGTGCCGATACTAAATAGTCAGAACACTGCAGGTACCCTTACTGAGCTACCTCTATGTACTGAACCTCCGCCTTTCAGTACATCCAACAACTTGATTAGATTCCACTGAACACATGGTTTTTGTTTTGGTTTGGGTTTTTTTCTTCTTCATTTAAGAATATTTCAAACTGTTTTAAGATAGAGTTTTGTTAGAGCCTTTATAAAGTCCTTGTGATTGCTTGGGGCAGCCTAAATATTATGTATGAGTGTTGGTCTAAAGGGAACAAAAAGCAAAACTGAAATACGTATTTTAAATCCGTACTTAATGAAAGTTAATTATGCATATCAAGTCTGTTATGTTTAAAGATGTTTGTTTTATGACTTGTTATTATGCCTACTTGTCTTTAATAAACAGAATGGTTTTGAATTTAATTTTGGTAATAGGAAAACAAGATAAAATTACTTATTTCTCTAGGTCAACTTCTTACTTGTGTTACGTATATTTTGTTCTTTTGCAGGTAAGCTTTTAAACTGTTCGCTTGTTCTTTTTAAAAAAGATGTGAACTGTACAGAAATATTCTATGGACTAAACTTGGGGAAAGAAAGTCCTCAGAATACTGTGAATTATCATCAGCTGAAAATTAATTTATTGAATTAATTAGTTTTTCGGTAGAGGGTTACAACAGTTATGAATCTTTTCAACTTCTTGGCTTTAAATTTAATTGAGAGATATCTGGTATTAAACATAATCAGGCAAAGCTGGTGGCAAACGAGAACTTTGCCCATGTTAAAACACAGATTTTCTTGATCATTAACACTTCTTAGCTTCTGCATATCTATAACCCCATCTAATGATAGCAGAGGAAAAAACCTGCCTAAACAATAAAAGAGCACTTCAGAGGCCACAGGGAATCAGCACTTTGTGTTGAGTTACTCAAACATTTTATTTCCTTTTTCATGCAGTAAATTGAGAAGCTTTCGATAATCCCAGTAATGGGTCAAAGATAAATATTCTTTTATGTAGTTAAAATCAAAACTGTGGTTCCATTTATTGTTATAGATATTTTAGTTATTACGGATAGGCTACAGGAGAGAAAGGCAATCTCAGCAGAAGCTGTGCAGTTGCTTGTTAACAGAGCCAAAGGAGAGTGGCTTGATTTTGCCGAAGTAGTCCCCTACTTTAATCTGGCAGTCAGGGAAAGAGGAGCTGTTAGTTTTCTTTGTGTGTGGTTTTCTGTGGAAATATCTTGACAGCAGGAGGTTAGAAGGCAAGATGAAATATTTTCTGTCTGCAAGCACGTTTTTTTATGTGCAAGTGCATACGTGCATAAGAGATGAGCAGTTATATATGTAGAAGCCACTAGAAAGGGCCAAGTCCCTGGTATACATTTTTTTTGCAAGATTGAAAATGGAGAAAGAGCTACTTTTCTGATGTTATTCTGACATTAAAAATGAAATTTCAGAGACTGAATTGTGTTTTGTATTGAATCATAATCTCATACAGAACCTTCACAGCAGATGATCACAGCATTGTATTTGTAGACATTGTACTGTAGACTATTTTGCACTTAAATAGATGTTGATGCATTTGGGAATTACAACACAGTAAAGGACTAAATCATAGTTCCTCCGTTTTGTTATAATCCAAATGCATTTATATTGCTATTATTATAAAGTGCCAGAAACACACAGTGCCTCACAAACACGTTAAATAGACAAGAGACTAAATTCTGCCCTCGGTTACACTTGCACATCTCCAGCGAAAGGGCTGTTAAGTTGCAGAGCGGTCTCCCTGGGGAAGCTGTTTGAAAAGCCCTTCCATTGTTCTAACAAAGCTCACTGATCATGTAGCACATGACAAGAGTAAATGAAGAGTATTTTACTTTAGGTTTGATGTCCTGCCCTTTCCAGCATCTAAGAAACTGAATCTCTTTTGTCCATGTTTCCATGGGTAGCCCCAGTCTCCTGGACTAAAACTATAGCATCATGTGAGGAAGAGGGAGATTGTTTCCTCTATGCCTTTTTCTTGCTTAAACCATGTTATCACTTGGGATCATTAGACTGTGACTTCTTTGAGGAGGCATTTTGAATTAAATTCTTTGAAGCTTATGTGTGCAGTTCCTACAAAATTCTCATTCAACCCAGACTGCCTTACAGGATGGTAAGTAATCTTCTGGAGTAGCGTGGACAGGGACTATCGCATGGCTTTTGCTCTGCAGAACTAGAGAAAGCAATGCCAGGACATGCAGTTGCAGGCATTGCTGCAGGGAGGTCTGCTTCATGCTGGCATCTGGAGCTGTAGCAGGGGTCATAAAAGCAGCCTCGAAATTGTTCTCTTGCCAGAAAGTTGGAGAGTGAGATTTTCAGTGAGAAGTGAAATTAAATTTGTTAGTGATTAAAAGGACAAGAGAGATGTGTTGGAAGCAATTGGTGCCAATGAGTCCTTTTGGCTGTTCCCCTAAGCAAATTGCAGTCTCAGTGGAATATCAGCTTCTCAGTCCATCAGATTGCAGTAATCAAGTCTGGAGCTGATGGGAGCATGAGTCACCACTTAATTTTCTCATCAGCAGAGGCCAAGTTTTCAAAATATTTTTAGGTGCATTTCCACAGAGACTTCTGCCAGCCAGTGACCTACAGAGTGACAAGAAAATGAGCAATAGCTGCTGTTGAGTCAGGCTCTGCTTCCTGCCACCGACTCTACTGACTGCAGTTTTGGGCAGGGAGGGCATGTAGATCAGAGGCTTTTGGCATTGCTATGCAGAAAAGAGCCCCACTGATTTGATCCCAACACCTGGATTTGTTAAACAATAAAATAACCTGTTAATTCTTAGGCTATCTAGTAGGTTCAAATCAACTCTGGCTCTGTGTTGCTAGCCCTGACCAGAAGCAGGTGTGAGAAACTGATTGTGATCCCTGCTCAGAGAGAGACGATACCCAATGGGAGCAGCTCACAGAAGAGACCGTGCGTTGCCCAAGGATCCCGTGCTGGTGCGTATTGTCCGCTTTTTACCTGTCTCAAGAGTTGCCACTTGGCACAGCCATTCTTCACCCAGTCAAGAAGGAAAAAAAAAAAGCCTCTTTGGATGGCATCCTCTGTTGGTAGGCTCCATCTCATATAATTGTAATGAAATCAAAGGCTTGTGGGTGTTAGCATGTCAATGTTAGTTCATGTATGTAAGAAAAAACTTACTGTTTGTGGTCAGTTTTCTTATGAAACAGTTCCAAATTCTAAGCAAAGTCAGCTCTCTTAAAAGGGAAGGAAATGGGCTGCCTTGAAAGAAAGAAGGTTTCATTGATAGATTAAAAAAAATTATGGAGGTCATGTGAGTCCTGGCCTTTTGCCAGAAGAATTGCAGGAAATAAAATTTGAGAGTCCCATGACAATAATTGGGTATGAAATTCTATTGACAAAAGCTTTTGCAGTTGTGCTCCCTTCCTGTCTTAGCATTGTGACTGCAGTCTTTCCCCATCCGTATCCTTTGTCTGTTATACAGGCCATACCCAAAATGTTCCAAAATTCTTATTTCCTGGTGCCATCTCCACTTAGTTTTGCCACTTCTTGCCAACACTGTTTGGAGAAATATGTAATAAAATGTCCTTTTTTGCCTATTTTGATCCTAAGCTCCCACCCCACCACCTCTTTTTCTGACTCTGCCAGCTAGCTGTCCCTAACTGAACCTGTTGGTATCATCGCCAAGATGATGCTCTTATCTGCTTGGAGAGACCCCATCCTGCAAGCAGCATGACAGGATAACTGTGACCCAGAAACCAGGACAGCTTTCCAAGGCAGTGCTTGGCAAAGCAGAAGTCAGGTTTTTTGTGCTGACACTAAAGACCTTTACACATACTAATTATGGTTCTCATGTTCTTTGTTAGGACTCGCAGCTTCCCTGGATGGAAGGGCCCACACACCCTTGGGCCTGCAGCACTCCAAGGTGTCCCTGGTGGTCCTTTGGGCAATTCTGTATTACTGCATGATATGTTTTGCTAAGTTCATCAGCAAATTCTTACCTGTTCTAGTTGTAATGTTGCTTTAAATTAGAGGATTTTCAAGACAACCTGAATATTATTCTTTATAAAAATGATAAAGAATCTTTTTTCAGTGAAATATTTTAGATCACTGTTTGAAAAATTAACTGTCATTTCCAAACAGTGGCTCAGGACTGAAAAAGATGCATATACAGTACTTTCCCAAAATATACGTGCAGTCGTTCAGGTACCTCACAGCGAGCTGCCTAAAGCCCCCTTTAGAAAACCACTACAACATCTGTTTAGGTCCAATTCGCTGATAAATAAAATATTTCCCAGAGGCATAATACCATACTAAAAAGAAGAGTATGACACAACTTCAACCAGCTAATACGATAACTCTATTTCATGCAGCTCATGGAGTGTTAATGTGGGAAGCCTGTATCTTTTCAGCTTGGCTGTCTGCGAGCATCACACACAGATCTGTCCCCAGGCTGGAACCAAATCCCACAGCCCCGTGAGCAGTAGCAGCGTGGGAGCAGTACTTACCCAGGGCACTGGGGGTTTTATCACCCTGTGCTCACAAACCCCTTTTTCTGGGCAAGCCAAACGTAAAAACATAGCTGAGTGTGATACGTGAGTCAGGGAAACAGAATAAAGTGCTGCAGCATGACTTCTAGCATGCTTCTGATCAGGTAACATATATTTGTGATGTGTAATTCTAACATGTTGCTTCTCTGATTGTAGAGGACATAGAAAGCTCTATGTAGCTATACTATCACATATCAGTGTTCCCAAATGGTCTCGTTTAAAGTACTTATTGGGACATTGTTTTAAAAAAACAAGAAAACTCAAATCTTGCTGATACCAGGTTTTTGGAAGGTTTTTAGGTAGCTTTTTTTTTTTTTTTTTTTTTAAAGTAAGGTGCATCTTACATGTAGAAAAACTGCTCTCCATACATAACAGGATTTATGTTAAACTATTATCTTCTATAATTTAATGTTTTCCATATACTTAAGAATGTATTTTACTGGGATAGCTGTTTACTTTAAACAGCAGAATCTCTCGGCTAATTCATTCCATTCCAGTGTTTAGCTTTCATATATACATAAATATGCCTCAGTGCTTCGCAAGCAGCAGCTTTCTATGTTTAAAAAATAAATGTAGTGAGAAATCTCAATATTTTTCAATACTAGTGAAAATGGCACAAAATTGTGTCTGTTATGATGGCATAGTGGTATTCTTTGAGTAGCTGCTGCCTGGAGTGTGCTTGTGTTTTTCAGAAGCTCCAATTTAGGAGTTTATTGTCTTAGCAACAAAATGTTTGCTCCGAACAATCCCAGAACAACAATACATTAGCAGAAGGAAAAGAGTATTTACAGCCAATAATTCAGCTGTTATAAATTATGACTGCAAAATAAGAGAACGGGGTTCCTTTTCAAAACTTGCTGCCATGTTCTGGTTTCCATGATGCTGAGTAAGGTCACTGATGTTCTGATTAACAGCTGTGCCTTGAGTGGTTTTCATGTAAGGAAGACTTTATTAAGCTTTCTTCTCAAATTTATCATTTTTTCTTCTGTTTTGAATGGAAGAAGAAAATTCTCAGTGACTCTTTAGCCTGTATTACATTCCCACTGACAAAGGGAATTATTAGTTTGCTCCAGAAAGAACTAACAGTCTTTGCCAAATAAACTATGCAGATCACCATGTCTGTTCTCCCTCTCTTCTGCTTAAAAATCACAATATTTGCCCTTCAAAAATCAAAACCCAAATCAACCCTTTGACTTGAAAAAAAATTTGGGCTGACGGGACTGTCTCGCCCCTGCCACAGGGAGAATCATGGAATCACTAGGTTGGAAAAGACCTCTTAGATCATAGAGTCCCACCATACCTGTCCACTACTAAACCGTAGAATCATAGAATAGTTTGGATTGGAAGGGACCTTAAATATCATCCAGTTCCACCCACCCCTGCCATGGGCAGAGACACCTCCCACTGGATCAGGCTGCTCAAAGCCTCATCCAACCTGGCCTTGAACACCTCCAGGGGTGGGGCAGCCACAGCTTCCCTGGGAACCTGTGCCAGTGCCTCACCACTCTCATTGTGAAGAAATTCTTCCTTGTATCTGGTCTAAATCTGCCCCTCTCCAGTTTATGCCCATTGCCCCCAGTCCTGTCACCACAAGTGTTTGTGAACAGCCCCTCCCCAGCCTTCCTGTAGCCCCTTCAGGTACTGGAAGGTCACTATAAGATCCTCATCCACCCATCTTTTAGATACCTCCAGGGATGGTGACTCAACCACCTCCCCGGGCAGCCTCTGCCAGTGCCCAATAACCCTTTTGGTGAAGAAATTTTTCCTAATATCCAATCTAAACCTCCCCGGGTGCAACTTGAGGTCATTCCCTCTTGTCCTGTCATCTGTCACTTGGGAAAAGGGACCGACATTGACCTCGCTGCAACCTCCTTTCAGGTAGGTGTATAGTGATAAGGTCTCCCCTCAGCCTCCTCTTCTCCAGGCTAAACCCCAGCTCTCTCAGCTGCTCCTCATAGCACTTGTTCTCTAGCCCCTTCACCAGCTTCATTGCTCTTCTCTGGACACGCTCCAGAGCCTCAATGTCCTCCTTGGAGTCAGGGGCCCCAAACTGGATGCAGGACGCGAGGTGCGATCCCCATCGCGGGGCAAGGCTGCCCCCTGGCGGCAACGCGAGGCGGCGGGAGGCGCCTCTCCGGGCGCCGTTCCCTCCTCCTTAGGAAGAGGATTAAGAGGGAATGTGTGCGGGATGGCAACAGGGCTTTGCTCCCTCCCTGGGAGCTGCACGGGAGTTCTTGCTTTCTGCCTTCCCCGTGGAATTGTCCCTGCCCGCTTCTCCATCCCCATCCCTGCCCAGCAAACCTGCCCACACCGTCTGCTGCATCCCTCATCCGTCATTTGTGCTGCATTAGGCACTGGGAATTGCTGGTGACACTTGACTGGGTTAAACGTTTTTCTCCACTCTGGGCTGTGTGCTTGCATAATAAATACCAGCAAGTCGCATCTTCTGCCTTTCCACCGACAGCCTGATGTCCTCGGTACCTGGCTGTCGCTTCCTAATGTCCATCAATGCGCGCTTCCGTACAGCCAGGCTGATCTTTGACTCGCCTTTGAAATAGCAACACAGTTTTTCAACAACAAATTATACTTTGACATTAGAAGGTGGCAATCTGTAATGGATATTGCAATCTGAAGATTCAAAGAGACTATCTGTGATCTCTGTCCTCAGCCGAGTAAGCTGGAGTCTCTCTTCCCTCCTACGCATTATTTGATTGTGGTACATAACCTTGGGATGTACTAATAGTCATTAGTCAGAGCTGATATATCCTTTATGGGCCTGCCCTGCTCAGGAAGGGAGACGGTCTCTAGAACAGCAGTAAATCAGCAAAACACACGCTTAAATATACACTAAATAGTGGTTTGAGACATGATCTTTCATACATCATGTAACAAAATGCTTTGTTGAGAGAGTCACACTCGTGCTAATGAGGAAAGAGGGCTGCTGCGATAAGACTTGCAAAGGAGAAATTATTCTGTGGTGGGAGTGAGCCAGGAGAGATCATAGAATCATAGAATAGTTAGGGTTGGGAGAGACTTTAAAGATTATCCAGTTCCAACCCCCCTGCCATGGGCAGGGACACATCCCACCAGACCAGGCTGCCCAAGGCCCCATCCAACCCGGCCTTGAACACCTCCAGGGATGGGGCAGCCACAGCTTCCCTGGGCAACCTGTGCCAGTGCCTCACCACTCTCATCGTGAAGAAATTCTTCCTTGTATCTAGACTAAATCTGCCCCTCCCCAGTTTATACCCATTGCCCCCAGTCCTATCACCACAAGCTTTTATGAACAGCCTTCACGTAGCCCCTTCAGGTACCGGAGGGTCACTATAAGATCCTCATCCACCCGTCTTTTTAAACATCTCCAGGGATGGTGACTCAAACACCTCCCTGGGCAGCCTCTGCCAGTGCCCAATAACCCTTTTGGTGAAGAAATTTTTCCTAATATCCAACCTAAACCTCCCCGGGTACAATTTGAGGTCATTCCCTCTTGTCCTGTCGTCTGTCACATGGGGAAAAAAACATCCACCTCGCTGCAAACTCCTTTCAGGTAGATGTATAGTGATACGGTCTCCCCTCAGCCTCCTCCAGGCTAAACCCCAGCTCTCTCAGCTGCTCCTCATAGCACTTGTTCTCCAGCCCCTTCACCAGCTTCGTTGCTCTTCTCTGGACATGCTCCAAGATCTCAATGTCATCTCGTTCCAACACCCTGCCATGGGGGGTTGGATTCCTGAGCAGCTCATGATCCAAGGGCGGTCATGACTCCCCAGGTCCTTCTGTGCCCTCTTGTAGGTGATGTGGTGCCTTGGAGGAACTGGCAGGAGAGAGAGGTGGGTAAAGAGAGGAAGGGAGTCCTGCAGAGCTGTCCAGACATGATGACTTTGACTGATTCTCACCCCTCAGCAAGGCACCTCCCTGTGCTCAGTTTGCTGGGGGTTGTGCAGAATGTTTTACTCTCAGGGCTCCTGGTCTTGCTGCATTGCCTGTCTTGGTTTCTGTGCTCTTAAGAAGTTGCAGAAACTGTGTCAAAAGGGCTGGCTAAGCCACTCAGCCAGATTTCCATAATGCCTGGGGCTAATCCCACACCGCTTCCACTGAGCACCTGAGCTTGCACATCCCTGTAGGCACACAGAGTCCAGTGGCTTCTCCTGTGGGTCTTGTCACCCATTCTGGAGCTGACCAGATCAGTGCACGTCTGGCATTTTTGCTTACTAGTGAAAATTCAACCAATACAAGAAATACCCAGGATGACTTAACCAAGCTTTGGACCAACAGCGTTGCCTAATGCAACCTCTCCACGTTGCATTTAGTGCCACTAATGCATTAGAGGGCTGTCATCCTCTGTTAACTTCAGTTGAGGTGGGCATCTTTAATAGAGCAGATGCAGCACTGCACGAGACAACATCCTCTCTGAAGCAGAGGGGGAACAGGTTTATCAAAGGGCTTGGTGATGGGCAAAACCAAACTGATTTCAGATACCATGGAAAAGCGGTAAGAATCAGTAATGGTCTTATATGCTCAGCATGTAGGACTTATGGCTTAGGGGCAGTGGTTTATGTTTTTGTGGAGCAAAGGGAAAGCAAGAATCACAATGACACAAGATGGGAAAATGAGTATACAGGTAAGGACACGATGAACAGGCATGACTGTATGCCAATTAGTTATTTCTAAACCTTTGTGTTTTGGTTTTGTTTGGTTTGGTTTGGTTTTTTGTAATGGCATCTGAGGATTTAAGCTGTGGGAATTTTTACTGCCAAAACTGCATTTGATGCCTGTTTGGCTGGTGGGGAGACAAGTGTAAGACAGATATGCATTGGAGCTGAATATGAGCTGCTTTCCACGCCTTTGGTCAGTAATTTGGACCCAAAGCCCCTGTCACTTTGCTGAGGGATGGCAGCCTAACATGGGTCACAGACAGTGGCAGGCTGACCTGTGCTGGAGGAACTGAGATCCTCCAGTTCCAGCAGAACATCTGTGATCAACACGGATGAGGGAAACAAGGGAAATCTTTCAGTTGTTCCTCTAGTAAATATTAGAGTTATTTTTGCCTTTCTTTTCCTAGTTCTGTCATTTTTTTTCCTCCTGAATCTGTTCTAAACATGAAGACAGATAAATATCCATACAATCCATACAAGACGAGTCAATTAAGAATGGGGATGTGTGAATGGTTTGCCTTTTAATAAATTAATCAGTGTTCGTGTTTTTAACAGCCTTAAGAAGAGATAAAACCTCTGTCCTTCTTGTCATGGCAACTACAATAAACGAAACATCATTCAGAAGTCAAGAAAAAACCACAACCACTTTAGGTCTCAGCCAATTCCACAAAGTAGCAAAACTCATTACTAATTCAAAGGAGCTGTGTCCCTCAGAGCTCACCATTACTGGTTTTACTGCTAATAATGCTGGAGCTGCATAAATTTAACAGAAGGCAGAGTTTGGCAGAAGGCATAGTGGTGTTGAAGTGCCACTATCCTAATCAAACCCCTCCATGAGGCCTCGACTTGCTACGGTCAGCCTGGCAAGAAGCAATGCTGGGTCATGGGGAAAGAGCTGGGGAGAAGGTGGTTACAGTTTTATAGCTATAGCAGTCTGGTAACATTAAACCTAGACAGACAGTGGAAGAGGCCATAGGTATTTGTAATTTATTCATAAACAGCTATGCCATCATAAGAAACTTTTTAAAATAATATGTGATAGTTCTTTAAATATTTAAGAGTTTGTTGACCTATTTTCTCAGTTAATTAGTGGGTTTTTTTTGGCTGCATTAACAATGACTTGAATGCAGTCTGCTTTAGTCGCTACACAGTTCGGCTACGCGGGGTTACAGAAACATGATTTCTTCCTAAGTCACATAACACAGGAGAGGAACGCTATTGTAAGTCTCTAGGCTTGTACTTAAAAAACTGTAGGCTTCCTAGCATGTAGTGCTTAAGCTTAACTTATTGAACATAAACCCATTCACCCAGCATCCTTTTGAGTCCTAAAACAAATGTCTTTTCAATTACAGCCCTGCTCTTGGTTACTCTGCAGTGGAAGGGCCATGGTGTGGCTGCCCTTCTCTTCAAAGCGCAATGGCTAAGACCATCAAGCTCATCTCTGCAAGTTGCTTTTGTGAGTACACCTCTTTCCTTGCTCATTTATTTTGCCCAAGGATCACCAGGCCTAGAGGTTAACTCAATAGAAATTTGGCCATGTGTGGTGCAAATCATCACGTCACTAACCACAGTGCAGCAGTGCTGTCAGAAACCAGCTCTTTCTGAACGCTAATAGAAGGCACTGTTAGCAAAAGGCACACTATGTTCATCATGCTGCAGGGGTTTGAAGAGGAGAACTGATCTATGTCCCACCTGCCTCTTCTGCAGTCGATGGCAAGATGAGGGAGGATGTGAGAGCAGATGTTTGGTTGTCAACTATGAAGATGGCCGGCTGTTACAGTTGGAAATGGCCATAGGGACCTCCTGGCAGAGGAGGGTGTTGTCACCAGGAAGGGCATATGAGCCGTCTGGTCATTATCTGTTTAGCTCAGGGAGAATTGCTGAGGACTGTGAAACAAGCTGCAGCACCCAAGTTTATGTCTGTTGCCCACTACAGAGCTTGAGAACCATCTGAGCCCCTCCACCATAGGAAAGGACACCAGGAGGGGTGACTCCTGCTCTCTGAAAGGCTTTAAAATGTATATCTCAAGAGGATCATTATCAGGAACTATTTCTGGCTCTGTCAAAGCTGCAGTAAAGTAAACCTTTACCCTTGCTGTCATCACCTCTCCTTATTAGAAGGTGACAAGGATCTTAATGTTTCCAAGGGCAGTTTCAGTGGCCTGCTGCAGGAAACCACAGTCAGAGAGAAGTTTGCACAAACTCAGTGTATGAGTATGCTACTAACTTTCCACACAGCCTTTGCTGGGGATCTCCAAAGTGACCTGGGAAGGGTTCTTCTCAGTGCGTGTTTCTGCACAGAGTGTTACTGAGCTGACTCGAAGTAAAAGACTAAGTAAATGCTGGTTGTCAGGCTTCAACAAGCTTCCTCATCAGGTGCAAATGGACAGGAAAGCTTTTCTTCCATTTGCACCTGATGAGGAGGCATGTTTCTCCCCCAAAAGCTGGTGTCCGCCACCCTGTGTTTTGTTCCTGTAGATCAATTCAGCATTCTTTGAATCAATGCTATCCGCTAATGAGTTATTGCTTTTTTATTTTCAAATGGAAACAAAATCTACTAGCAAATATTTTGTCACCAGAGAGATACTAAGTGCACAGAATCAAGCCTGTAAGCTTCTGAATGAGAACAGTTGGGTTTATATCACGGGTTTCTAGTTCCTAGAAGGAAATATATCACTACAAACTTTTGCTGAGATTAAACAGGAGACAATACTACAGTGCGAAGGAAGAATTTCTATTTTTGGCTACACCCTTAAGGCAACAGAGGAAGTGAATGTCATGGCTGCAGCGACAGCTAATGAGCAGAGATACAATATTAATTGCAGTAAGTGTAACACACTGAGCAATCTATCAACTTCTATTTTATTAGCAGCTGTAGCTTAGATACTTCCAACTAACACCTTTGTCTGAACTGGTTGCTTAGGCTTTGTTTACCTATATGGTGGCAAATATAGGAACTACACCACTGCTTCCTGCGATCTGTGCCGTGCAGGCCGGGCTGTTTTCAGCTATGCCAGCCGCTGTAGCTCTGCTTTTAGCATTGCAGGTCTTCAGATAATTGTCTTCTTCCCACTGCTTGAGGGGCTGACCCAGTTGTACTCGGCTTGCACCAGCACAAAGCTGTTCTCCCGGATCTTTCGGAAATGCATCACCTCCCCATTCTCTCTGACAGCGATGACGTTGGGGTCTGGCTCTCCGAAGGAGACCTCCGTCCGCTTGTGGCAATGCTGGGCACAGACACAGCGCATAGCAGCTGCCAGTGCCAGCCCCAGGGCGACAGTGCAGACCAGAAGGATGCCAAGTTGGGCTGCTAGGAGTCGGGTCCCTCTGGCAGGGTCTTCCCCTTTCTCAGGAACAGCGGATTCCGGAGCTGGCCTAGTCACCCATGGCAAGGTATTTCCACCTGCCTCTTCCTCCTCACCCCTGGTGCCTTCCTCCTCTGGCTGCAGCTCCAGCTTTCTTTCTGCCATTTGCCTTGAAGCTGATGACAAGTTGCTGGCAGCATCAGCATCACCAAACGAGGCTGTTGTCGCAGCAGCATCACCCAGGTGAGTGTGGACATGTGGGGCAGAAGGAGATACTGTCTCATGAGGGGAGGCTTTCGAGACAGCCCTGCTCTCGGTACTGGCCTTTTAAAGCAAAAACATGATGAGATGTCCAGTGAGGAAAGAGAAAGAAGGCTGACTACATTCTCACTACCTATGCCACAGCACACTTCAGCTCTGTATTTCTGACACCCAGGTGTCCCCCTGACCTTGGAATAACCCTGCACCATCCCCTGGTTATTCTGTAGCTTTTAGACTATGATGCAGATTCAACACCGCCCCATCTATATCAGCATTGCCAAGGCAGGAGCAGGACACTGGGAGTTGGTCCCATGGGGAGAAAGCAGAGCAAGTTGAAGGGGCAGAGGTGAAAGTCATTGGCAGAAAGGAAGGTCACTGCTTTGCCTAAGTAAAGGTCTGCAACTCCCATGGTGGCTGTATTTTTCACAGGCGTCTTTATCACAAAAAAACCTACTCACTGAAGTTCCCACTTTGAGTGATGCCAGGGTCATGCTGGAAGGACTAGCATTATCTTCCCGGCCAATCTTCATATTTGGGGTCACACTGGACTCACTAGGGTTCAGTATCACACCTGTGAGGCTGTGGATTGAAATGTGGAAGGGAGGGACCCGGGAGAATTGGGATGGCCTCTCCCTCAGTGGGTTTGGGGCAGTCCCAAACAACCTGTGAACTCTACCCAAAGCCTGTCTTGCTTTCTCAGTCTACATAGCCAGTTTGAAACCTGCTGCCTGTCAGTGTTGCTTAACCACCCATTTTAGTGGGAATGACTATTCTTGCATGTTCCTGTTCCTAAAGTCTCTGCCTGCTGCCACAGACCTTACTTTATCCACCACAAAATGACAATCACTTTATGCCAGTTCTGCAGCCCAGGCTTTGCTGCAGGTATCATCCAAGACTAACTGTGAAACAATCATTTAATTTAGGAGGCTCCTAATGGGTTTTTCCATTCCCACTGTGCACCTGAGCCCACATCCAAAACCTGTAAAATGTACTGGAGTTTTTCTTTGGCTCCACTCAGGTTTGGATCTGTCCCTCAGTAGCAAGCATCTCTCCAGCCTGTCCAGCCCAGCAGGCTTTTTCACACATCCATTAATTACAACAGAGAAACTCTCACCCTCTACGGTCATTAGTGATTTCTAAAGCTTGCTGGGAAAACAGCATGATGGGAGCACAAAGCTGAGGTAGGAGCCCTGGCAAGCTGTGAAGCAAAGCAGGGGAGGGTCAGAGCATCCTTTTTGGAAGAGATGGTTTCTGAAGGTGCTAGTGAGATGCAGCAGTAAACAGAAGACTTTCAGTGTCTGAACTGTTAACTGTAAAGTATCTGGCTGGCAAAGTTAGGATTTTGGATCACTTGCCCTCAAAATGCAAACACTGTACTGTACGGATATAATGCAGGATTTAGGACTTTGGGATAGAAAGTGGAATTGTATTGCATGTCCCTGCCCTATCTCACCTAGTTTCTCCTCTATTTTTGTACTACTTCTCTCCTTTTCTTGCCTAATATCTCAATATTTTTATTTCATTATGCTCTTCTGTTCTTGTCTTGCTAGATAACTCTTCGTTTCCCTTGGTTATCATCTTTTGTCATTTCTCCACTTCGCTCCATGGCTATGCCAGATGCTCGTGTTACAGTTCTCTCCTTTACTTGTTCTCTGTCCCCCAATCCTTCCTAAATATTTCTACTTCATTCTCTGCTGTACAGCCCCTTCCTCTTATATTTTCTGTGAGATTACTTCTCTTCCTCCTGTGGCATCCCACAAGCCAGATCTAGTTTTTATTCTCCTTGTATTTTTCTTCTCTCCATCCCTTGCATATTGGACTTCCCTAGTTAAATCTGTACCTTGCGTCTCAAAGTTATCCCCGCTTTCCCACTTCTCCATTAGTTCTCATCTGAGCACCCTTCTCTCTTCTCCACAGCCTTGGTGTTCTTGTTTCCTCCCTCCTTTTGCTCTCCCAAGGCTGCAATCTTTTCACACCTTTCTGGGCTTCCTCTCCTGAGGTCACCCCTTTGTAGTCATGTCTACATATGGAGAAGTTACTTTAGATTGGTTTTACAGCAGGACTCTTAAAAACCCAGTCAGCGAGCTCAAAAGGAAAATAAAAGAGGGATATGAAAAACAATTCCCAGCTTAAGTAACAATCTCAATGTAGTTTTAGTCAATTATGAGACCTACATGGGCTGCTTGGTGCTGCGATGCAGTAGAGAGGTTTTATCCTTATCTCCTCTTAGGCCTTTCTGTCTTTGGAGAAGACATTCTCCCTGTTCTCGCTGCTTACCTGTCTGTCTTCTTTACACATCAGGCACGAGCGAGGGGTGGCAGTGCTGGCAATGCTTCCTGTTCTAGGATGTGGACAAAGGAAAGGCAGGGTTAGTAAGTGAGATTTGTTGCTGTGGCTCACTTGGGAATCCATGGGCTCTGCACCAGCGGAGAAGCGCGCTGCTCCCTAGAGCAGTCTTGAGATGCACGCAGTCAACACAGACCATATGGGGCTGTAATTTTAGTAACACCTGATAATTTATTCCTGTCCCTGTTGTTTTCACCCACAGTATGAAATGTATAAAAGCTCATGCAGCCCAAACCCTCGAAGACTTCTGAGCAAACACCCCCAAGCCCAAATTTTATCATTGCTTTGAATCCTTTCTTCCTTTTCCCTGCAGATGGAGAGATACGTCTGCCGAGTTCAGCTTTTTGTTGAATATTTGCATGTGTTTTAGAAAATATTGTTGCAGTCAATAGTTTTTATCACAGTTTTCAGCCACCTGGCCAGTCCCACACTGGGCTGAGCAACACAACGTTGGGTTTTTAAGAGTTTGGGATTTTCTCCCTGGAATGTGTCATATGCAATCTCCAAAGGATTGTTTCTCAACATTTTGGCGGGCTACGGGCTAACACCTTCTTGCTGCAGACACCTTCCTACGTGGACCCTCATTCATCTGCAGGGAAAACAGTATTTTTCTTCCCCAGAAGAGCTGGAGAAATAGCCCTTCCCACCATGTAGTTTACCCATTGGAGGTGCTGTAGCTGGAGGTGTTTTCCTGGGAGAGAAAACCTTGCAAGTTGTCCACTGTGCCAGGGTCTTGGGTAGGGAGGGACATCTCTAACACGTGGCTGCTGGACTCTCTGCTTCTGTCGGACACAGCTCGCGAAGGCCGGGCCAGCTGCTTTGGCTCAGCAATGGGATGGACGTCTGACTTGACATCGAGACCTGAGTCCAGTGCCAACGTTGCCGTGATGCCGGTGGCACTGGCAGCCAGCGCAGGGGTGCGTGGTGGAGAGCTGGTGGCAGCCATGAGAGAGATGGGACCTTGTCCAGCATGGAGACAAAACAAGAAGCAGAGAGAGAGGAGTAGAAGTCTATTGTTTTTGGTTTGTTTATTTTAAATCTCACTTGGTGATAATGTTTGCTAGGAAGGATCCTAATAGAGACGATTTTATTTTCAGGTCACCTAATTTTAAGTAGGAACTAAGATGGAAAGCAAAGCAGCAAAGGCTGCTGCCTAAATTACAGTCAAGTAAAACAGTTAAAATTCAGTCTCAGTGCCATGCCAAAATGCTGAGAAATAGATCTGGTTTGGGTATAAGTAAATTCTTGGAGCATTTTACTGAGCAAAGGCAGCATAAATACATACCTGAAGGGCAAGAGTCACATTGACAGACAAATTTACATCATTGCTAATTGCACTTGCTCGTCCTCTGGAGCTGAGATTTTAAGTGAAGTATACTGTATTTTAGTATTTCTATTGAAATCAGAAGATCTGGCATCCCTGTTTATCTTTTTGGTAACCTCCTTGCAACTGGCTCCATTACCCCAAAAGCTGACCTATGCCCTCACTTCAAGGAGCTCACCACAGCCATTGCTGATCTCCCCAGCAACCACAGGAGTTGAACGGGTCCCTCCAGCTTATTTGGGTCACTGGTGTTCATCGCTTGCCTGGAATGAGCTGTAAAACTACTCTACAGGCAGCATCGAGTAAGAAACCTGTACCTTTGCTCACCGTACCTGTGGGTTTTGGGTCAGCTGGTCCCCGTGAGGGTGCTGGGGATACAGGGTCAGGACTCTTGCCACTGCCATCAAGCATTTTATTTTGCCCTCGCTGAGCCACGATAGCAGATTCGATCTTTGCCCAGTAAACGAAGTATGACTGGACTATGGAGATGCTGTTAAAACATAATTAGGCAAGAATTTGCTGGTTCTATAACATCAATAAAATATCTGACTGTTTAGCTAATCACAAAGACTGCTTTAATCTGAAGACAGAAGTATTTTTAAAGTATTTTAAAGGGTTAACCTGTCACACAAATAAAAGATGCCAGGTCCTATAAGACACAGAGTGAAGAGTCACCAGTCATATTAAAATCAGCCAAAAAATGTGTGGGAACTTAAATTAAAAAAAAAAAAAGCTATTATATTCACTGTGTTGATAGAAGCACATTTGGAAAACTTGGACTAGCTCTTCTCATAATCTTCTGTAGGCAGGGAAACAACATTGGTATTTACTAATTAAAACAAGTCAATGTAACTTGTACAAACAGCAGAATAGGTAAGAATAAAAAGTCTCTCTTCTTAGCCCGCTGATTCTGAGCCTGCCTAACCCTCTACTTTTGTCAGATGCCAAAACTGCATTGTCCAACCTTTAACTGTTCAACCAGAGAGCCTTTTTTAAGCTGGAGATTTGGGGAGAATTTCAGCTCAGATTGCTCAGCTGTTTCTGAGAATTAGCTAAGTGGAAAACAACCTGGATTTTCCTGTGCCGGATTACTCTTGTAAGGTATTTTTAAGCCTAACAAAGAGTTTTTCCAGATGCTGTGATACGGAGAAAAGGGAGGGGCGATCAGAAATCAGCTTGGAGGCTCAAAAGCCAGAGACTGTAGGAAGCATCAGAGCGCATGGCTAGGAATAGGTGTTGCTGGATTTGGGTTACATTTATTCAGTTGCTTGGGTTTTACATGATTCTAGTAGTATTTCTTGGTCTAAAACAATGGGCAAAAATTGGAAATGCCAAGGGGCAATATTTTTGTTTCAATGAATTTGTGTGAATCCTGATGAGACGCACAAGCCACGGCACTCACCAGGATGCCTATGCTTTGGGGAGCAGCCAAGAATCTGGCCAAGCAGCTTCTAAATGGTTTTGTAAAGTCAAAATATAACAATTTAATCTCGTCCAAAACAAAATCTCTTCCTCTAAGACAGACAGTTAGAAGATGTTTAATTTCATTCCAAATCAGAACCAAAATACTTGGACAGCTTGGGACTTCGGTGAAAAATAGAGATGCCTAGTTTTGAGCCAGCACTCACTCTCTCTTCCTACTATGAATAACTCTATTTACTTTTAACTTTTTAAAAAAACTACTAATTTTTAACCTTTTTTTAAATAAAAAAGCAGTAATATACAAGATTATCCTGTAGACAAGGAAGTCCTATGTGCTGAGTTATTTAGAAAGACAGGCAACATGATCATAATTCTCTCTCTATGCCTTAATATTTCTATTTCCTAAGTATTTAGGCTGTCATCTTCCAGTGTATTTATTCTGAGAAAATAGTGACCATGTGAATAAAAAGCAGCACTACCCAGCAGATATAAATGGTGATTTATGTACCAGCTGGGATACTGTTGCAGTGTTTGATAAGTATTTAGCTACATACGGTTCAAGATACATAAGCCACTGGGCCGGATAAGTATGATGCAAAAGTATAGCCAAGTCTTTAACTGAGAAGACACAAACTCTGGTTAGGAACCAGCATGTTCTTACAAAAACTTGATGTCTCCTATGGGTTGGTCTGGTGCTTTCCATACAAAGGAGAGATTTCTCTTCAGTGATTTGTCTGAGTGGGTGACAGCATCACTGTCTTCAAAACAAGTCAGCAGCTTGGAACCAGGAGGGATGAAGACAAATGTGCCAGCAATTTCATCATTAGACACTTTGCGGGCTTGAAGCAAAAAGCCCATAAAATCCCGGGTGCTTCTCACTGTCACTGCAAAGCAAAACACAGGATGTGAAGGGATTTGTCTTGTTATAAGGTGAATTGTTTGCAATGGAGTTTCCAGTGGTAGTTCTGAAACCAATAGAATACCCTGTGCAAACACAACAAAAACATCTGTGTTTGTCCTTACTGTCTGTCTTGGACATATTGGACGCAAGAGGCCAGACTTTAACTTCGCAGTATGTAATTGCACACAAAATCGGTTTGAGTCTTCTTCCCCCCTCTCTCCTCCCTTTGATTAAAAGCTGCTAACAACATTGCAATAGGCAGCATGCACCCATTTTTAAGGAAAGAGGTTTGGGTACCAGCCTGTATGTATGCAAAAGCTTGTGTGCTGCCCTTGGATGGGTTTCATTTTGTGTTGGGATGAGCAGAAAAATAGGCAGGTAGGGAAACTGTGCCTCTGTCTGCATCTGCCTCAGGAGTGGCGATGCTGGGGATGGGGCATGCTGCCCAACCGTACCTAAGAGTCAGGCACGCCATCCAGACCTCTTTGTACAGGGCAGAGGAGCATGGAAAGTGACTTTACCCTCTGGAGGTGCCTCTCACTTGCTGTTGTGTGTAATGAAGTCTGGTATGTTTGATGCACAGTTAAGATAGATGAATCCCACCCAAAGCATCCAATTCTATTGCCTGCCTCTGGCAAACAGTTGGTCTGCAACATGCTAAAAAACAGGAGCCAACAATCATCTGAGAAACCTTAGGCCAAGCGCTGAAAGCAGAATCACTCTGTAAATACATTTGTTTCCTCCTGACAAGAGAGGTGGCATAGCTCACTCGGAGCAGTTATCCCTCTTCCAAGCCCTCACAAGGATCAATGCTGTCACTTCAGCTTAGTTATCATGTATTTTTCAGATGCAGGAATAAGAAGCTCTCTCTTACCTGGAACTTTGTCACCTGGGAGGTAGAAGGACATGTTGGTGTGGACAGTAACGTAGTTGTTGCTGGGGCTGTGCAGCTGTGCTCTCAGGTGCCTGGGCATCATGTCAGTGCAGGCTGAAAGGCCGGCGCCGTGCGAGAAGGCAGCCACGTAGGAGACCAAGCACAGGATTGTGCAGGCCCAGCCAACAATGGCGATGTGGGCTCTGCTGCCGTCCTCCATCCTACAGTGGAAAACGCCGGGCAGGTTCAGCTTCAGCAGCCTGTGAGCCCGTCAGGCACCTTCGAATTAGCTGAGGTCCAGAGCTGCCCTTCTCACAGCCTTTACATGAAGGAGAATAAAGGATCTTTGTGGCACATGGAGCCACTTTGGTAATCCACATCATTTTGCATTTTGTAGTAAATTATTGAGGCTGAGGGGGATAGGCCCTGCCAGAGGATGCGTTTCTCATGAAGCCACTTATGGAGGTTGTGGTTAGGCAA
This sequence comes from Cuculus canorus, assembly GCF_017976375.1. Taxonomy (NCBI): domain Eukaryota; kingdom Metazoa; phylum Chordata; class Aves; order Cuculiformes; family Cuculidae; genus Cuculus; species Cuculus canorus. Next base: position 64,896,668 of record NC_071404.1, read on the forward strand.
GATTTGCTCAAAAAAGTCTTGTAGCATTTCTGAGAAGGCTCTGTACAACCACGTTTAGCACTGTCCACCATTTCCATCCCAAATGTACAACTTGATCAGTGGGGGAAACATCTACTCTTAAACCTGCAGAGCTGGTGCCCAGCACAGAGCCTCTCCCTGTCTTCCAGCACAGGGACTTGTCCCTGCAGGGATGGCACAGAGCTGCCCTTGTTCTGGCCTGCGGAAGCATGAGGCACCTTTTAGCAGCCCACATGTCATGGCTCAGAAGTGCTGGGCTGCTTGCGACCACTAGATCTGTCCCTGGCTGCCCAGCAGCATTTTGGCTTGTCCTTCTCTATCAGGGCTCACTGTTGCTGATGAGACAGCAGCGATGCTGTGTTTGAGGTCAGCTTTGGAAACCTGAGACAAACACGCAGCCGTTCTGGCTAATGCAGAGATTTCTCATTACTCTCCAACTTTTAATGTAAAAAAGTATTCCTTCCTCAACACAGTAGAAGTTTAATATTTGGTATGCTGTGTCTGCTACCTCTCAGCTTTGGTGCCTGGCACAAAACACATTTCCAGATTACCTGGAGTATTTAGTAATTCTGATTTTTCAGAATGCACTTCTGAAAGTGAATCTGAAGGGCAAGCCCACAGTATTTATTGAGGGGTAATGGATATCATAAAGCAGGCAGTCCTGCTTTTAATGCAGCTCTTTCTAATATTTTTTTTTCAACATGCAGCTTTATCCTGGCTTACATTTCATTACACTTAGTCAATAAGCAGATGTAAATAAACCAGAGGGAACCAGAGGCTGAGGAGGTTTAACTTACACTTCCACCTCTTGCACTTCTGAAACTTCCCAGCTGACCCTAAAAAAACACCACTGCACATGAAACAGTTTGTGCCCAATCCGAAGCAGAGAGCAGATAGATGCGGTTTAACCTTCTGTAGCTCAACATCATCCCACTCCACCCAGTTACAGGCCAGAAGATGCTTGCAGGAGTAACAGAAGCCTTCTCTAAATATCCCAGCCCCTGCCTCCGCCTCATGGAGTCAGCCTCCCCTCTAGGCACACCAACACCTCCCTCGCTGGATATGATTTCTCATGGGAGCTCATGAAAGTACTCCTATACAGCAGCAGCAGTTTTCCCTCAGGCATTTCCCAGGCTGTGCCATCGTTTGCCATGGTTTGCCATCCCTTGCCTAGCTGCCCCCCTGCCCCCCTCACCACCCAGGTGTGGGGAGTGAGGCTGTACTCCCCAGGGCTGCCCAGGCTGGGGCTGCCAGTGCCACCAACACTTACCCTGGGATGCGTCTGCCGCCGCGCTCGCTGCTGCCGCTGCCCTCCCAGCCTGCCAGAGACCCATCCTTTCAGGACCTTCTGTGCTTTCTCCTCTAATGAGAAGCGCAGCAGCTGTTGCTGCTAATACCCACTACCTACAACAGCTCTCCACCAGTGCCCAAATCCTGCCTTAATCATATTAGTTTTCCTCTTCCTATCCCACCTCTTTTTCTTTTTCTTTTTTTTTTTTTTTTAAATCTCCAAGCTTCTGTAACGAAAACAAAAGCAGCTAGTGAGGGCTGGGGGGAATAGTTCCAACGACAGACAGTGGCAAACCATGGGGTTTGGGTGGAACACCCTGGCACTCCTTTCCAGAGGTGCAGGAGGGTCGAACTCTTGCTCATCCCACTACTCCCCCCCTACACACCTCCTTCCACACTGAAGCTTTGCAAAGCAAAGCCACGTCAACTCCCTCTAGTCTCTGACACCCACCCCCCCCGGGCAGTGTAACCTGTCTCTCATGCTTACACGGGAGTTATTCTGGCAGTAAAAGCAGAATTTTGCTTGAAAGGCTGGGAATGTGCATCCTACCCACCAGCCCTGTCAGAAGGAGCCATCAATACGCCACAAACCCACATGGGGACTAAACATCTGATATGTGTGACTGTCCCCCAGCACAGAAGCTGCATATAAATCCAGGCTGCTACCCCTGCTCCTTGCCCGAGCTGTGCTGCAGCTATGCCAGTGCCCAGCCGCAGAGCCATTCCTATCCCTGGCCATCCCAGACCCTCCTTGGATCTGCCTCATCCCTGCAGATAGCTCAGGTCATCAGGACACTTGGCTGACCCTGGCCACTCTTACCAGGCTCGCCCTGCTTCCTGCCAGCAACTCCTTGCTCACAACGGATAGAAATTAGGGTCCAATTTCTTGTCACCATTACAGCCACCATCAGGATATGCTGAACAAATGGCTGCTCTCTTGCAGCCTGAAGTAGGGCTAGAGGGACGAGGTAACAGCCCCATCGTCGGGCTGGCTCTTCTTCAGCCAGCAGACCATTAAGAGGCGGCATCAGATGTTCCAGGGACATGAGTGGGGTGGTCCTGTGGCTGCTATTAAGGATGGTGGGACAAGACCACACTTAGTCCTCTTTAGTCGTCCTCGGATAAATGCGTGTCTGACAGCTAGTGCTTAGGCCACTCTCCTTAGCAGGACACCACAAAGCTCTGCCCTTTGCCATGACTAAAGGAGTTACACCAACGTGTAGGTGACAGTGCTGTGTTTTCTTTCTACAGCTCTATATTTGATATTGCTTGGGGTCTGAACTGCGTGCGCATCTGTCTAGAGCAGGCACCGTGCTGGCCTCTGCCCAGAGTGCCCCCCAAAAACTGGGAGCTGGCTTGCAGTCACCCCGCTTATTAGCACTGTTCCCATCAGCCTGCCCTGCTCTACAGCCTGTCCTTCAGAAGTGAAACAAGGTGTTATGCTGGCACTTTCATCTGTTTCATCAGTTTGAAAGTATGGGAACTGGTGGTACTGGGCTCTCAGCAGTCTGCTTGCCTTTGCATTTGAAAGTGGCCTTACAGTCACTGTATTTCAAGATATAATGCAAATATTATATTTTTCGTTCCTTGTGTCAGAGGAAGCAGAGAGTAGTTTAGGGAAGGAAGATTTTGCATTATTGCTTCTGTTCCAATTTGTAATCGCCCATACTTTATATAAAAAAGAGAGTACTTTTATGCTGTATTAATGACTAATCCTCTCCTGAAACCAGCTGGTCTCTTATGGCTTTTCCTCACTAACTTACTCCTAAGCTAAACTATCCCTTGCTTCTAATTCCAGCGTAATAGAGCAGCAGATCCAGACCTCTGACAATCTGCAGGGGAAAAGCCAAACACATTGCAGACATTCCGGCACAGTGGCCAGGTCTGAAAACAGTATTCCAGGTAAGTGTATGTCCTTGTATGGCGTTACAGCCCTTCATGGAAGTCTTCAGCTGCTGCTGCACATTGGGCACACGTTTTCATTATGCCACCTCCAGTGAGGACCATTTCTCCACTACCTGAGAAAGGGGGAAAAGGAGCAGAACGAAGACCCTGAAACAGCAGTGCTAGGTGCTCCCTGGAGCTCTGTGCAAACCTCTAAGGAGAAGGGAGAAGATCTTCAAACAAATGAGACCCAGACCCTATGTGTCTGTAATAGCACAGGATGTACCACAGCACTGAGGGGGCTCTGCTCGCTCCCGAAGCTGATGTCAGTCTCTGGGCAGGGCAGGACATGATGCCAAGGAGGTGCCGTACACAGATTTAGCAGCACCAGCCGGCAGAGGTGCACGGTACTGCCTGGATGTAGCATTAATTACTGGGATGATCTGAAATACAGCCTTCTGCAGAGTTCATCCTCACTGCCTGCTCTCAAGCAAAGGAACTCAGCAGCTTCAAAGCCGCACTCAAACCAAATGTCACAACCATCTCCTCCTTAGAAATGGAAAAATCCTGTCACAGTCATTACCGTGACACCAGCACCCACCAGCAGCCTCAAACTGCATGTTCGAATGCCAAGTGACAGGCAGATGTTTCCAGTAAAATACAGCCCTCTCCACAGCCTCTGTTTGCATCACCCATCCGGACAGCATTGCCTCAGCTTTCTCTGGCCAGAGCTTTGACCTGCTGGAGTCACTTGAGCTCAGCCAGGCTCTGTGTATCATGCTGACGATGGGGCCTGGACAGACACAAGACCACATGGCACGGCTGTCGCTAGAGTGAGGTTTGCCTTTTTTCCTGTCATAAATTTATTTCTTAGCAGGAAACCAGCAAGGAGAAAGGAACATAAGAGAGCTTACACCCTGCCTATTTTTTTCTCAGCAGCATTTGTGCAGTAGATTTCTAGAAGGAAAAAAAAACACAGTTGGGATTTTAAAATAGCACTAGGGGAAACGCTGTAATAGCTTGATAATTAAGATAGACCATAAACCGTATAACTTGAAATTTCAACAAAAAAGTGCACAGAAGGATTATAAACCCAGCAACATCTCAGGCTCTTTGATGCAGAAACTTTCTCTTTCTTGCAGATTGCTTCTACTTCTCCACAGCAGCAGGGCACAACAGGAGCAGCAGTTGTGGAGCAGGTCCTGTGGAGCATCAGTACGTAATATGGGTACGGTTGTAAGCAACCCAGAGCTGATACTCAAGAGCAAGCTTCTTACTTCATTGGCAGATTGAGAAATGCTTTGCCACTGCAAGATAATAAAGGCTATAATGAGTAAGAAGCCCTTCCTGGTCCGCTAGCAGCGACCAGAGTCCTGTGAACTAAGTTTGGAGACTATTAGAGAAGAGCGTGCAGGTTGACCACGTGGCAACATTAGTTGAAGGTGGCAACAAGCTTGAAGGTGGCAACATCAGTTGAGACCAGATCACAAGGAACTGATCATTAGACCAAAAATGTTGGCAGCACCATCTTAAATAAGAATATCTCATGTAATTTTTACAACAAAGAGCAGTGGCTAACTCTGAGAAGAGCGATTAAAAACCCACAGCAGGAAAGCGTTAAAAAACCCTTAGTAGTCCCACAGGGACAATGGAGAACAATGCATACAAACTGGTTTCTTGGCGTTGCCCTGTACATGTCTGTGGCTCTGTGCTAGGGAAGACCAGGGAAAAGAGAATGTTTCTCTGACCTCCAGTTTGGTGGAAAGTTGGCAGAAGTACTGGCAGGTCCTTCCATTTCTGTCCAGTTGGCTATTCTTGTTATTCCTCTATCACACTTCCTGAAGTGTGACAGTGGGTTCAAATGTTATTTTAGGGAATGAACTAACAAATACCCATGCATGCAACATATAATGTGAGCCTCCTTCCCTTACAAATTCAGCCTGAAAAGAAAACCCCAACAACCCTTTATTTTACTTGCTATCTACTGCAACCTGGGCAGCTGTTCTGCGCTAAAGGAGGGGGGTTGAAAAGAGAGAGAGAAAAAGTACAGGGCTCTTTCTGGATCTCAGTAAGAAAGACCCAGCAACAAGCAGCTTAAGAACTCCTTTAATACAAAGGAATAAGACAATGAATACAGGCAGCAAGTAAATTGAAGACCCCTTCAGATGCTGGGCAGCCCACATTCACGCAGCATCGGATGGAGCCCAGATGGATTTTCCCACAATATACTGTGCAAAGCAGGTGCAACCTCATCCACAGAGAGCAGCTCCCCCTTCACATCACTTGAGCTATTTTATATTTTTCTTACAGGAAAACAACCCTCCTTCTAAAGGATGTTCTCATGAGAACATGTTGCTGTGCTGTTACATAAAGGCAAGGCCAGGCAGGTGGTGCAATCACAGCGCTGAGGGGGAGCTGCCTGTGAGCTCTGCCATTAACAATGAGCTGGTGGAGGTGTCCTGCAGCCCTGGGACCTGAAAGCCATGCCAGGCGTGCAGGTCAGCCCAGTCCAAAGCTGCTACACAGATAGCTGACTCCCAAAAGTCTAAGGGTCCTTTAGTCAGGATCAATACAGTAGCTCAGGAAAAGTGTCCTTCTGTCCGATTTCTCAGCCGTGGAGAAAAATTTGGCACAGGAACCTGAGACTTTGAAACTCACTGGCTCCACAGCCTGTTTGCTTCCAAAGCCGACGTGGGGCTGGAGCCGGCCACAGGCATGGGCTAGCATATTAAAGACCAGGCATTACTTTGATACCATCAGTCAAAGATTTGAAGGCCATCACTTTGCACACACTTTCATGTTTTCTTGACTACAGTGACCAATGCAGCTGAAGCCTGCAGGTGTGGGCACAGCTGATTTTTGGAGCTGGTTGAGAGCCTTAGGACTTAACAGGCAAGTTGTAGCCAGAAGGGCTCTGGGTCGCTTTTTTGTCATTGTAACATCATGAAAAAAAAATAGAAAGCACTCTAAATAGTGTTCAGAGTGATTTGAGTCAAATTCCCTTTGAACTAGTAACCAGGTGGCAATGAAGTGTAAAACCGAGTGGTCGTCAGTGTATACCTTTAAAATAAAATTTTCCTAGCATGCTCTGCTCTCTTTAGATAAGGGCACTCCAGGCTTCAGTAGTAACCTGTCTTCGGGCTCTCCTACCATGTGGTGAGTACTTACCTCCTTTTCTAGACTTGGTTCCTCTGGTTTTCACAGGCTGTGGTGTGCTGCTGCTCCCAGCCAAGCTTTGTTTAAGGAGATGTCGCTTAGCTTGGCTTTTGAAGTGCAAGCTCACACTGGTTGTGGAGATGTAGCGAATCCAGAGTTACTGCTCTTCCCAGACTCTGTGAACTGAAGGTGTGGAAGGGAGTGGGGTACTGGTTGAATAGTGCTGGTTGAATAGTGCTGGTTTCGTGAAGTGATTTCATTGCATGGAAGTACTAACTATGCACTTGAATGCAGCTTTGGTTTTTGTAATTCAGTTAATTTTTGTTTGATAGCTTTTGATTACTTGATTTTGGGTGTATTCCTCTAAGACAAGTGATGGAGAGGCACTGTAAGTTGCTCAAGGAATACTTCCTTGTCAGTCTTGATCTAGAAAAGCTTGATCCATAAGTAAAACCATTTTATATACATGTAGTGGCAAGAGCACTAGGATATGGTAAATAAGGTAACATGAAGGATGTGAGCACTAGTATACAGCCTTTCGTGTGTGAAGATATATTGCATTTGTAAGAGTCTATTTGTATCTTCCAATGGGATAAAGATCTTATAAAGTAAGTTGAGCGACTTCTAAGTGTCTGAGTTTGTGGAATACACAATTCTACTTTGATGTCTACATACATATATAATGGGATGCCTCACCTTAAAACTTAAGTTTTGGATACCATTTCACATGCTACGCTGAAAGCTGTCTGGACAGTGTCTGATTTATAATGTTATCTAACAGAATATAGGAAGCCAAAACAAAATTCAGAAGATAAGTAAATTAAATCCAAAATGTAAGTTTTATCCAACTTAAAGCAGGCTTCATCCAAACATTGGACTGCCTAATTGAAGTAAAGTTTAAATGTTCCCTTGATTTAAAGATAGGGCCAGAGAACTGAACTAAGGGGAAAAAACTTGTAAAATGTACTTAAAGGTCAATGATTGTAGAAATTAAATGTTTAACTTCTTTAGCTAGTTTTTAAATTTGAATATGAATTACAACAGCTTGTCTTAATGCAATTTTTCCTATGTACCCCACACAGTAAATAGTGACTTCATAATCTAGAATACATTAAAAAAAGCCTTAGCGTATAAACTAAAAAGTATTTTCTAAGTTCAGAATTCAGTATGCAATTAGACTCTCTGAAGTAGCAGATCACAACTGAAAAATGTGCTATACCAACACTTACAGAAACAGAACTGCAGTTCAAAAGTTAGTGATGCAAACTCTTGGGGTAAATCAGTCCGTTCAAAATGTGTTGCTGTAGGTTGTAAGGGGGAGGAAGAGAGAAAGGTGCGGAAGAGGGCGGGAAGGGAAAGAACCCTAGATTAAAATAAAAAAAAAACCAAAACCCAGACAGTCTCCAGGAATGAAAGCACACAGTAAGCTGCCAGCTGCAAACTGATGGCAAAGCAAATGAGAAATTGCATGCTCCCCTTGAAGGTCTGTCTTGTTTTTCCTAACAAGGAGTCGCTTACAGAAGAGCAAGTCGGTGATTTGTACTCGCATCCTGGACCCTTTTCAACCCTTGTCAGAAAATGATAAATTATTGAAGCATTTTATAAAGTAGCATCTCTATTTCTGTGTTCTGTAGTAGCTTCTGAAATGTTTAATGTGGAAAGGTTAACTACTGATGGCAAAATAATTTAGAATTATTCTTGATCTAGAATATCCTTGATCTTCTTAAGAGATAAAAATTTGCCACCCTGTTGTGGTTTAGCCTTAGCTGGCAAAGATCCTCAGCGGCTGCTTGCTTCCCCCTCCCCAGTGGGATAGGGAGGGGAATTGAAAGGAAAATGCAGAACTCGTGGGTTGGGATAAAGACTGTTTAGCAGAACAGCAAAGGAGGAGGAAAATAACAACAATAACAGAATGTTAGAAATGAATAATCGACCACTCACTGCCCAGAGAAAAAACAATGCTTGCACATGCTCCCAAGCCACATTCCAAGCCTCCCCACCTGGCCAACTGTTGTCCCCCCATGCTGGATGTGACATTGATGGCAGGAATATCTTATGGGCCAGTTTGGTCGCTGCCCCACGGGTGTCCCTTTCCAGTTTCTCGTGAAAATTAACCCTTTCCTTGCCAAAACCAGGAAATGAACCCTTTCCCATACAGAACCAGGACAAACCTGCATTTTCTCCCTTGGATAATTGAAATGTTACTATTCCTTACTTGCATTCGACCTACTGGTACTTGGAAAGAATAGACAAATGTTATAGTCACATAATTGTCTTGAGTTCGTCCATCCACAACTAAAAGTATTTTTGTTCCTGGAGGCGTTAGAAACTGCCCAAAGAATAAAGCAAGGCTTCAGAAAACTCATTTTAAAAAATTGGCTGAATAACGTCACCATGAGGCACGTTAACTTATAACTTTGTCCTGAGGAACAAGAGAACACGCTGAGTATCTGGAGATTAAATGCAGTAACACTCATCCTAAAAAACATCTGAACATTCAGGTTATTTTCTTGACTGACTGCATGTAAAAGGAGAAAAGATAATTTATAAATGAGTACAGGTATCCATGTAAAACTGAACTATATTTACCCACTGGGTTTTGATTACCTGGGAGCACTTTTGCAAAATATGAACAAACAAGTACTGACTCCTTGCCTGCACAGAGGTTCCTCTTCCCTAATGCATACCCCATAGTATAAGCTGAATATATTTTTTCTCATTTCTGGTCAGCAAAAATAAAAAAAAAAAGAGAATATATAGATGGTACTCAGTTGGGGAGGGAGTAGATGGGAGAAAAAGTGTGAACTCTCTGAATAGGATACATATGGCATGTCTACAAAAGCTTTTTGATTCCTAGCCTGTTTTCAGGAGTTACTTTAGATATTAGTTAAAATTGCTTTGTGTTGAAAATGTCCATTGTGTTTGGTAGAGTCAGGCTAAAAAAGTGACTGTAAGCTGAGGTGGCGGTACAGAAGCAGGATGTGAAGCAGTTACCAGCTGTCTTGGCATACCAGCCGAGTGCTTTTCACCTGTGACTGACTTACTCAGCTGGCACAGAGCTTTCTTTTCACCCTTGGGGCTTTTCTTCCATTTGATTCAATCCTTTCTCCACCCCTAATTGTTGAAGTGTCACTGTTACATCTCTTTATTCAATCCATTACTCAAGATTTTTCAGACACCTGAACTTTTTACCCAATGACTCTTACTAAATTGGCATTTAAAGTTGACCCTGTGTTTTCCAAAAGGGACAGGTCATTGTCACTAGAACATTAGCATTTCCCTTCCCCAACATCAGTAAAACTATTGTTTTGCCATCAATAAAAGGCTCTGACTTGCAATTGCTCCATGCCTGCTTACCTTCCAATCAGTATTTCTGTAACTGTTAGCATAAATACATGAGCTGTTGCTTTGAATTAGTCTTGCAGCGCTGTTACATGCTTCTCTTTTATTTCATTTTTTTCTGTACAGCGGAACAAAACAATGCTTTGAAACAAAAACATTCAGGAAGTTTACATTGGTTTATATTTATTTAAAAAAAATATTTAAACACTTTTGTATTTCACCTGTGTATTATTAACTACAAATCAAATAGAGCTCATCACTTCGAAGAGGTTCACAAGTACAAAACAGCTCCTTCTGGCATCTTCACATCCTCCTCTTCTGTGTGCTTATGTACAATACTGTGAAAAGGAGAAAGCAGCACACATAAGAGGGCTCTGGTAAATAACACACAAACATCTTTATTTAAGACATCATATTTCTATGGCTCTTAAAACAACAGTGTAATAAATCCTATTTAGCATGAACAAAGTCAGAAAACTTAACTCTGGGTTTCAGGAAATTGTATCAAATTTACTGAACCAAAGTAATACATAATGTGTATTTATTATATTTGTAGCCAAACTACACTCCGGCAGATTTAGGCTGAACGGAGGGAGTATAAATCCAGCTGCCCCGCAGCGCTACTCAAGGGAGTATGAGAGGGTTTCCAAGCAGCAGAATTACACGTGTCAGACACTAATGCTATGATCTTTTAGCAAAAGCTGGAAATAGCAAGCACTTAAGGCAAAGCTAATAATTACCTATGAAGCAGCAGACATCTTTCACCTGCTCGGCTGCTGGTATCCCCAGAACAGATCCATGCACAATATGAAACTGCATTTTGCTCCTAAACCTGGGATCTCTTCAGTTCTCCAAGACTGTTTTTCAGCCTCCTGGCTCTCATCCATTTGTTTTAACTTTTATAACAGATTCTTATTTCCGTAATTGATTCCCCAGCTGTAATGTCACTACACTCCTTAGCACAATAATAATCAAAATTCCTCACAAAAATCATTTGGCCTCATTCAAGAATTACTTCTCCTCCTAAAACACTCTTTCATACTGGTGCCACAATCTCTTTAACTCTTTCTGTAACATGAAATCCAGTTATTGTTTCTTTTTATTCCATCCCTCCTTCCTGCCCTCCATTATCTTTTCAAGTAACTTGGTCAAACTCTGCTTCGTTTAACTTCTCTACAAGTTTCTTCGCATCTGACTTGCAAACCTTTTCTATTTTTAAATATTCTTTTCCCTGGCATATCCTGCTATTACAGCCTAACTGATACCATAGGGTCATTTCAGGAGCCTGGGATTGTCCTTGAGGTGCACTAAAATCCACCTTCTGCACTGGGATATTTAAAGGCTCACTAGTAAAGTACAAGTCATTTATTTTGACTGGTGGCAAAATCTTTACTCATAAAGACGAATATAGGCTCCAGTGCTAATTAACAGCATTCAGTCAGGTCTGAGCAATTGCATCACAAGAAAATATTACAGTGTCATCCATATCTGTCCTGTATCATAAATTAATGCTGTAGTTCGCCTAGCAAAACACAGACTTCTATAGAGCAGAGGCCACCTAAGCAGGCAGCAAGTGCAAAAGAGTAAACCTGTCAAATGACAAGAAATAAGCTCTAAGGCAGGCTAGAAAAGAGCATGCTTCTCTAAATGAACTTCAAGGTCAGAAGAAAAGAGGGCCACAGGAATGCAGAAAAGCACAGGCATTAAAAATTCGAACTGTAAAAAGTAAATATGTTAAGGTTTCTAAGAGAGCCTAAAACTAGTATTCTTAAAGGCACCTTCCTTACACCTCAGCCGTTCCTCAAATAAAGAACTAAATATCGAAACACAATCTTCTAATAAGCAGTAACATAAGAAGGAGTTACCATTATTTCCTCGGATAAATGCATCTCCATACTTGTTCTTTAATTGTCCATTTACGTATTCTTCAGTCTGTTCCAGAGCTATATTCATATACCCATCCAGGCAAGCCAGGACACCTGGAGACAGTGATAGTTTAAAAGTGAATCAGCTTAAGCTTATCTTAAAATAAACAAAAAGGCATTGTGTTTCAATAGGACTGAAAAAGCCTGCATCTTCCTAACAAACGGAAAAACCCAGGCTTGGCCAGATGGGTCAGTAGATCAGAGTACTCTTCAAAGAATTAAGCTGGGAGTGAGGAACCCCGGGCACTCTACTAGCAACTTAATCAGGTGACGCAAGAGTAGGGGAAAGGAGTTACACTAAGGCATGACTTTCGATTGATAATTTCACTTAATCAGGTGACGCAAGAGTAGGGGAAAGGAGTTACACTAAGGCATGACTTTCGATTGATAATTTCATCATTGAAAGCTTAACTTGTCCCTTCTCACAGGTTTTAAGCCACACATCCAAAAAGAACCAGTGACACTAAATGTAACTGGATAAGCTAAGGATAAAGCTTTGTAAATTGACATTTCATTAAAACTTGTGAAGGACATAGATGGAAAACAATAGGACACCATACTTCAACACAGGACACCATACACAGTCTTTCATATCTATCTTCATGCTTACAGATCTAGGGGAACATTGGCTGCAAGTCTCTGCTTTGATGTAAACGAAATTCTACCATGTTTCCAACAGGCTAAGGGTGTTCAAATGAGACTGAAATCTTCCCACGCAAATATACTTTCACTGTTTAATTAACACAACTCGGGGAAATATCTCTGCCATTTGTAGTATCAGATATTCTTTTGATCAGGGAAATATGCATTTGAGTAGCACTGCTTTTACACAAGTATTTGTGTTCTCACCTCTCATAGCCCCTCTTGAAGGCTGTACCTCGTTCACACAGTATTTCCTGTGTGCTGGCAGCATGATGGCATTTTTTTATTCAAAAGCACTCTCTGGCATCTGCACCCACCCTTAAGATCATAGTCATGGTCCTCTACAAACTTAACTCACCTGATCAGCAAAGAAACTATTGATGTAAGGAACTGAATGTGCGTATTAACAGATGTGAAGAATTGGGCAGAGTGCAATCCAATTTGTTACTCGTGCACATAAAACAACTTGTACAAACCTGTATTAATTATCCCCATCTTGCATGTGTGTTTTCCTGACTTCATCCTTGCACACAGAGACAATATTACTAAAACTTTTTTTTTAACTCTGTTTGAAAACCACCTGATTTATTTACCTGGCACTAAAATACAACGTATTTGCTGTACTGAAGGAGAAGGAGAGAACTCCAGTCTGAGAACCCACCTCTAGAACCCATTCTCACTTTTCAGGAGTGTTATGGTACTATCTTCCATTAAATAATTAGGAATTTAAGTTCTCCTGCCAACTTAAAATGGTTTGATGATTATTATTTTCCTTTACGTTTTTATTTCCTGTTCCCACACATAGGAAAAACTGACTAATCATAAAGTGTTACTAAATGCACCAAAAAAACCCCAAACCAAAATGTCAGTACTCTTTTGATCCAGTAGTGCTCTGTGTGACAAAATCTTTGTTCAAAATTGATATTGGACAGTGTAAATTTTCTTAAGCTATCACTCAGTAGGCCATAAACACAGTATTTTCAAACTCTTTTATTCCTAGAGTGCATTCATGGCTGTTTCATTCTCTTCCTCCTTTTCTTTCTGTTTGTTCTCAGGCCACTAATGGCATTAAATATTGTCACTGCCCGTCCTGGCTGGTATTTTATCTATCTGTAGGTATGTTTCAATGTACATATCCATCCCTACACACAGAAATCACACCTTAAGTTATCACTGATTACTTTCCTAGGGCTTCTTCTCTTAAAAGTGCCCAGCACTTGGCAGCAAATAAGACTTTTACAGTTACACATGAACACATGGAGGTACAGACAAAAAATTAGCAACACAGCCCATATGAAAAACCATATGAAGAACCTAGACAGAACTACAACAAAAACCTGAGATGCTGGCTTATTGATGTCTGGCTTTTGTGAATGTTGGTCAGAGTTCTGTAGAGAACAAATCACGTGTGTATTTTTCAAATGAGAAGAGCATACAGGTTTTTAACCACAGGATCACATCAAGTGAGGAAGAAGGAAAGCACAGGGAAATAAGGAAGGGTGGGGAATACAGTAAGAAATAAGGATGCTCAAAGGAACTATGGTTCTTTTCTGGTAGGTGTGATAGTAGGGACGTTAAACTAGCTTTATTGAGGGGAAAGCAGAGTCATTTATCTGCAGCAGTTACAAATGGATCTTACCAAGCAGAAGGTACAAATGTTCTCTGAGAAAATAGAAAGTGTGTATCCAAAACCTAAATCTAGTTTGGCCCTGCCTTGTAGGCACCTTTAGGTAACTAGGATTTGCTTTAATTGACTTTAATGAGCAGTCACTACATTCTCCTGCAAGAAAGAATTTATAGAGGCCAGAGATTGTCACTGATGACAAACAGTGAAATTTTTAAGCCACCAACCTCACCTGAAGTGCCCAGACAATGTGGTTCTCAAAGAAATGATGGGTCACAAATTTCCTCAGCTAAGAGACACTAAAGAGGAACAGGAAGGGATAAGAAGGCACTGCTTCCTCTGTCAGTGAGCTATAACAATTTTGAACTGTCATATACAAGGATCCCTTGACACAGCACAAACAAGTCTCCTCTCACAAGTGCCAAGCTAAGCCAATTGAATTAAACCTATCTGAAGCAGTGATCTGTAGCAGTACCATGATTTTTAAATAACTCCAGAATAAAATGTCTAAATTATGCACAGTAAGAGATGTATGACAGTTTTAAGCTTGGACACTACTAAAGAAAATGGACAGGCAGATAAGTCTTATTGTAATGGGAGTCAGACCAGGATGTCTCAATGAAGCCTGATGTACTGTTTAAAAAAAATCCTATAATCCTATATGCAGTACGAGAAGGTACACAGACAGGCTAAGGAGTTCTGGAATAAAACTGATGGACTGTGTCAAAATGAACCGGGCATATAACGGCAAATGCCACACTAAGTTTTCTCCTGTATTCCCAGAAGTCCTGATCCAACACATGTCTAGGCAGTTGTTTAACCACGAACATAAACTTTTTCATCCCTCGTGTAAGAGTACCCTTATGACTGATGGCAGAATTTTCTGTTGAAAGCTTTTCTAGACGAAGGTCTACACTAGGAACTGGAGAATAGGAAGATGAAAAAAAAGTAGTTCCAACAAGGGTAGATATCAGACCACTGAAAAGGGGACTGCTGGGCCATTTCAGGAATTGTAATTCCAGTCAATCTTTACAAAAGTCAGTTTAGAAACTCTGAATCATCCTGAAACATAAGTTTAACCATCTGTGACTAAGGACACTAACAATTTAGGTGAGTAAATTTAACCTCGAGATCCACTGTAGACCTCCCTTTCATCAGTTTCTCCAGAGTTGAATTTCTGTTTTTCATGTCACTGTTCTGAGATCTGTATTCATAAACTCTAATATAGTGGATCACGCTGCTTTGCTTTTCAAAAGCAAAGCATCTGTTCCAGCCTTCCTAAACAATTACTTTACTCAGTGTGAGAGGCAGATGGAGAACTTACCTCGATAATCAACTCCAGAATTTAATTTTACCACAACGGGCCTTCCAATGATTTGTTTTAGAAAGTCACTAGGGGTTTGCTTCCGCAGACTCATCTTGATTTTTCTCTGGTAAGCTGGGAAGAGAAGTTGAAGAAAACATTTGGATAAGCAACGCAGTCTCATATGGTCTTTAAACACTCAACAGAGAGAAGCAGTCCCTTGATGCTTAATACTTTCAGTGGGAGACAATATCAATGATATCATAGAATAGTTTGGGTTGGAAGGGACCTTAAAGATCATCCAGCTCCAACCCCCCTACAATGGGCAGAGACACCTCCCACCAGATCAGGCTGCTCAAGGCCCCATCCAACCTGGCCTTGAACACTTCCAGGGATGGGGCATCCACAACTTTGCTGGGCAACTTGTACCAGTGCCTCACCACCCCCATCGTGAAGAAATTCCTCCTTATGTCTAGTCTAAATAAGCAAAACCTGAAAGGTGGAGGCAAAGAGACAGAGCTCCTAGAGCCACCGCATTAAACTTTCTCTTTGGCATTTTTGTAACTCCTGAAAATATTAATAAGAATCCTCGTTTGCTCTCCATCTTGTTAACTTCCAATTGAGCCAGCGGCAATGCCTCTGCTGAAACGACTTTACAGAAACTAAAGAGAGAAGTCATAGTAAGTGGTTCATAACTTTAGGGGTTGGGGAGAAGCCACTATGTGCTCTGTACATAGAATCATAGAATAGTTAGGGTTGGAAGGGACCTTAAAGATCATCCAGTTCCACCCCCCTGCTCCCTGCCATACATACAAGTCTGAAAAAGCAAGAGAATGATTTTTATCTCTGTTCGCAAATACGAGCAAAGAACAAATTACGAGCAAAGAACAAATCTGAAAGGACGCCTTGAAGTGAAACAGCTAATTCAGGCTAAGCTTAGAATTAAGGCTTGCGATTAAGTCATATGGAGGCCCGAAAAGATGCTGCGATTTAAAAACTGACGTTGCAGCGCACACCCCCGCTCCGATACGAGAACCCCCCTCAGCCAGCACGGCTCAACTTGTGCTTTTAGGCCATTTAGTCAAAACTACAGCTGCTCTGCTTTTCCAATCCATGGGAAAACAGCGCCAGGGCCGAGTCCCAGCTCGCCAAGGCCAGCTCCTGGCCGCACGGCAAGGATGGGGACACCGACACTGGTGTCTCTGCCAGCACGCCCGGAGCCCCCGTGGGGCTGAGCAGCGCGGCTCTTCCCAGCCTGAGCTTTTATTTTTCCCGGGAAACACGCCCATTCCCACCCTCCCCGGCAGCAAACGCGCTCCGGTTTTAGGCGGCTGCTCAAACTGAGCCGAAACGGCACGAAACGCGCTCCGTGGTGGGGGCGTTCCTGCTAGGAACCCACGCTGCAAACGCGAAGCTTTGCAGCCGGTGGCTTAAAACCCGGGGAAAAACGAGGAGAAGGAGGAGGAGGAGCAGGAGCATCACCGGCCCCGGGGGCACCGCTCACCCCTGCAGCCACGCCGCGCGCCGCCCACGTGACCGGGCAAGGCTCGCTCCTCTGACCTCCCTTCCCACCCCGGCCCCGCCGCGCGCCCTCGCCCACGTGACCGGGCAGCGCTCGCTCCTCTGACTCCCGCCCCGGAGCCACCGCGCGCCCCGACCCACGTGACCAGCAAGCGCTCGCTTTCCATTACCCCGGTGCCGCCGCGTGCCCCCGCCCACGTGACCGGGCAGCGCTTGCTTCCCTGACCCTGGTTCTCGCTCGCTCAACCCACCTGCCCGTCCGACCCCCTTCCCGTCGCTCGCGCCCAATCGCCCCCGCCGCTACGGCGCGCCGGCAGGGCCAAACCGCGCCGGAACTCGCGAAAGGGCGGCGCGCGGCGAGGCGAGGTTCCCGCCCCTCGGGGGGCAGCGCTTCGAACCCCTGAGGTCGGAGAGGGTTCTGGCATCGCCGGGTCGCTGTGAAAGCTGGTGGCTACTGTGACTCCTAGATCCCGTCAGGCTTGTGAACAGGCTGCCTGGCTCCTCGTTAGAATGCCATGGAAGGGATCCACGATCCCACGTGGATGGTCGAGCCCAGGTGCTGTCCCTGCCCAGGACAACCCCAAGTGGACACGGGTAAACCGACAGATGTGATCTATCTAGATTTCTGTAAAGCCTTTGACATGGTCCCCCATAACATCCTTCTCTCTAAACTGAAAAGATACGGATTTGATGGGTGGACAGTACAGTGGATAAGAAACTGGTTGGATGGTCATATTCAGAGAGTAGTGGACAATGGCTCAAAGTCCAGATGGAGATCTGGGACAAGTGGTGTCCCTCGGGTGTCCGTACTGGGACCAGTGCTGTTCAATATCTTTATCAATGATATTCAAAGCGAGATTGAGTTGCACCCTCGGAAAGTTTGCAGATGGCACCAAGCTCAGTGGTGGCAGTTGACACACCTGAAGGACAGGATGTCATCCAGAGGGACCTGGACAGGCTGGAGCAGTGGGCCTCTTGAGAACCTCGTGAGGTTCAATAAGGCCAAGTGCAAGGCCCTGCACCTGGGTTGGGGCAGTCCCCGTTTTCAGTACACGATGGGAGATGGTGTGATTAGGAGCAGCCTTGCAGAGAAGGACATGGGGGTGCTCATTGATGAAAAGCTCGACATGAGCCAGCTATGTGCGCTCACAGCTCAGAAGGCAAACTGTATCCTGGGCTGCATCCAAAGAAGCATGGCCAGAAGGTCAAGGGAGGTGATTCTGCCCCTCTATTCTTCTCTTGTGAGACGTCATCTGGAGTACTGTGTCCAGTTCTGGAATCCTCAATGTAAGAAGGGTATGGAACTGTTGGAACGGGTCCAGAGGAGGGCTACAAAGATGATCAGAGAGCTGGAGCACCTCCCATACAAGGTCCGCTTGAGAGAGTTGAGGTTGTTCAGCCTGGAGGAGAGAAGGCTCTGAGGAGACCTTATAGTGACCTTCCAGTACCTGAAGGGGCTGCAAGAAACCTGGAGAGGGGCTATTCATAAAGGCTTGTGGTGATATGATGAGGAGGAACGGGTATAAAATGAAGAGGGGCAGATTTGGTCTTGATATAAGGACGAATTAATTCACCATAAAAGTGATAAGGCACTGGAACAGATTGCCAGGGGAAGTTGTGGATGCTCCGTCCCTGAAGGTGTTCAAGGCCAGGTTGGATGGGGCCTTGGGCAGCCTGATATAGTGGAATGTCCCTGCCCATGGCAGGGGTGCTGGAACTAGATGATCTTTAAGGTCCCTTCCAACCCAAACCATTCTATGATTCACACTGTGTCTGAGGGCATTGGCCAAATGCTCTGAAATACTGCCAGGCTTGGAGACATGGCCGCGTCCCTGGGGAGCTGTTCCAGTGCTCCACCACCCTCTGGGGGAAGCACCTCTTCCTAATATCCAACCAGTCACAAATGGTGTCCCCCAGGGCTCAGTGCTGGGTCCAGTCTTGTTCAATATTTTTCTCAATGACCTGGATGAAGGCATTGAGTGCACCCTTAGCAATCTTGCAGACAACACTAAGCTGGGATGAGGTGTCGATCTGCTTGAGGGTAGGGCGGCTCTCCAAAGGGATCTGAACAGGGTGGACCAATGGGCTGAGACCAATGGCATGAGGATCAAATGCCAGGTCCTGCACTTGGGGCACAACCCTGTGCAGCTACAGACTAGGAGAAGAGTGACTAAAAGCTGTCTGGAGGAAAGGGACCTATGGGTGTTGATTGACAGCCGACTGAATATGAGCCAGCAGTGGCCCAGGCAGCCAAGAAGCCCAATGGCATGAGGTTTAACAGGGTCAAATGCTGGGTCCTGCACTTGGGGCACAACAACCCTGCGTGGGTACAGACTAGGGGAAGAGTGACTAAAATCTGCCTGGAAGAAAAGGACCTGGGGGTGTTGGTTGACAGCCGACTGAACATGAGCCAGCAGTGGTCCAGGTGGCCAAGAAGCACAATGGCATCTTGGCTTGTATCAGAAATGGTGTGACCAGCAGGTCCACGGAGGTTATTCTGCCCCTGTACTCGGCACTGGTGAGACCGCATCTCGAATGCTGTGTTAGATTCTGGGCCCCTCGTTACAAGAAGGATGTTGAGGCTCTGGAGCATGTCCAGAGAAGAGCAACAAAGCTGGTGAGGGGGCTGGAGAACAAGTCTTACGAGGAGCGGCTGAGGGAACTGGGGTTGTTTAGCCTTGAGAAGAGGAGGCTGAGGGGAGACCTTACTGCTCTCTAGAACTACCTGAAAGGAGGTTGTAGAGCGGTGGGTGCTGCCCCAAGTGACAGGAGACAAGACAAGAGTGAATGACCTCTGGCTCCGCCAGAGGAGGTTCAGGCTGGACATCGGGAAAAAAATTTTCACAAAGGGGTTATTGGGCACTGGCAGAGGCTGCCCCGGGAGGTAGTTGAGTCAACATTCCCTGGAGGTATGGTCACCAGAGAGAAGAGATCAGCCCCTGCTCCTCCTCCTCCTTCCCTTGTGAGGAAGCTGTAAACTGTAATGAGCTCCCTCCTCATCCTCCACCAGACTGAACAGACCCGAGTGAGTTCAGCCGCTCCTTATACACCTCCCCCTCTAACCCCTTCACCAACTCTGTGCTTCCTCTGGACACTCTCCAGTAGCTTTATGTCTTTTTTATACTGTGGCACTCAAAACTGCACACAGTACTTGAGGTGGAGCTGCACCAGTGTGGAATAAAGCAGGACAATCACCTCTCAACAGCGGCTCGCAGTGCCATGCTGGATGCACCCCAGGACACAGCTGACCCTCTTGGCTGCCAGGGCACACTGGTGGCTCATGTTCAACTTGCCATCAACCAGAATCCCTGTATCCCTTTCCGCAGGGCTGCCCTCTAGCCTTTCACTCTTCAGTCTATAGGTACATCCAGAGTTGCCATGTCGCAGGTGCAAAATCCACTCCTGTTTCCTCACGGAGATGCATTTTGCATGGCTGACTTACACTTGTACCCAAAATAATGTCTCACCGATTTCTTCTGGAAATAATATCTGACCCAGTATATAACTATACATATGTAGCACTGCATGTGACCAAAGCGCTGGGTTTTGTGCTTAGGCAACAACAACCCCAAACAACGCTACAGGCTTGGGGAAGTGTGGCTGGAAAACTACCTGATGGAAAAAGGACCTGGGGGGTGTTGGTTTGCAGCCATCTGACTATGAGCCAGCAGTGTGGCCAAGAAGGCCAACAGCATTCTGGCTTTTATCAGAAATGGTGTGGCCAGCAGGACCAGGGAAGTGATTGTCCCCCTGCATTTGTCACTGGTGAGGCTGCACCTCAAGTAATGTGTTCAGTTTTGGACCCCTCAGTACAGGGAGCACATTGAGGTGCTGGAGCATGTTCAGAGGAGAGCAATGAAGCTGGTGAAGGGTGTGGAGAACAAGTCTTATGAGGAGCGGCTGAGGGAACTGGAGAAAAGGAGGCTGAGGGGAGGCCTTATCACTCTTTACATATATCCGAAAGGTGGTTGCAGTGAGGTGGCTGTTGGTCTCTTCTCCCAAGTAACAAGTGATAGCATGAGAAGAAATGGCCTCAAGTTGCGCCAGGGGAGGTTTAGATTGGATATTAGAAAAAAATTCTTTACCACAAGAGTGGTCAAGCATTGGAACAGGTTGCCCAGGCAAGTGGTGAAGTCTCCTTTCCTGGTGGCATTCAAAAAATGTGTAGATATATCACTTTGTGTGACATGGTTTAATAGGTGCAGTGGTATTGGGCTGGCAGTTGGAATGGATGATCTTGGAGGTCTTTTCCAATCTTGATGATTCTACGATGCTATGATTCTATATTCTACCACAATAAGATCCTATTAATTCCTCATACTGGCCTTATCAGAGAAAGAAATGAGTGTCTCGCTGCTGTCAGTATAAGTGTCCTCACCAGAAGTAGGTAGGAAAGTGTTACACTGTTCATTTCACAGATGAATTAGTGATTGTAGAAGCTAAGAGGTTTTTTTTCCAAATGTCACTTGTAAAGGACATGGCACAACAAGAAGGCGAACTTCAGTCTTCTGCTTCTCCCCATCTCCTCACCCACCTTTTCCCCTTTCTCCCAGCTGTCCCCTAATGTTTGGAAAATGCTTTTTCTTTTTTTTTTCCTAAGGGATTTAGTACTTTGACAGAAGTTAATCAGCTGTGAAAGCTTCTGGACTGGATTTTTTTTTCATTCTTCCATTATTGATTTAGTATCTTGGTGAAACTCTTAACTCTCGTGACATGAAGAAAATGTACTGTGGCTTTTTAGAACATGGATTTATATTCTCTCTTCCTTCTGGAGCTGCTTATCTTTGCCTTTTGAATATGAATCCAGTAATGCTTTTTTCCCTAAAGCTTAGGCTAAAAGGCTTTGAGAGGCAAGGCCTGCAAACCCGACTTAGTTCACCTGACTGTCCCAGAGTTCAAGAACAGGCACGGCCAGGAAAGCTGGGCCACGTTGTGCCCATGTTTCCAGGCAACCATCACGTTAATCAGGAGCATCCAACTGTGCTTGATTATATCTAGTACTTGAAGCAGAAAAGGAACGTAAAATACTTATTTGAGGGAGCAAGCTCACAAAGTTTCATTTGGCTGCCAGGCTTCAGTGCGTAATATTTTGATAAGGGAGTGTTCTGGTTTTCATTGTTACCAATCTCTGTGATAAAGACTGGGCAAATAAATTTTTCATGGGCTGGTAAATTTTCATGACAATTTTGCAAACACAACTACGGTCATTTGATGGTTTGGGAGCTTTCCTCTTTGTTTTATTTCGTATGAGTTTGTCTCTATACCTTGTATTTATTTTTTTTTGCTAGCCATCAGAACCTGCTGAGCTATTTTGCCTTCTGCTCAATAGGCTGCTTTCTAGCTATTATAGCTTAGGCATACACTTAGTTACAGTTTCTATGTGTGTGGAATCTTTGGTTGTTTGATGTTGGTCAACAAAATCCTTCTACTTTCCCAGTTTGTACGCTATTAACCTTGCAAACACTCCTATTTTGTAGCACGGGCATAGAGATTGGCAAGTTTTGCATCCTTAGCTGCCCTCTTTCATGGTTTGAGACCAAGTGATGAACCCAAATCTTAGGTAATTTTCCTTGGTTTGCCAAAGGTCTCAAAGCAGTCTCGTGTGCTCTTCCTGGTGGTAAATTAACCTTTGTGCAGGAAGGCAGAGTACTTTGGTGCAGCATGATTCGCAGCTAGTCTGACAATTCCCATCTTGTAGATTCAGGAAGATTATGTCATCATATCTGTTACAAGGCAACCTAAAGAATGTTTGTGTCCTGAGTGACAAAACCCCAACGACCTCAGGAAGGTGGTTTCCAGAGGATTTAAGTAACCTACATGGAGTCCTTAAAGATTTCAAAGCTTCAAAAGTGAGAATCAGATTAGATGTCATTGGCTAATGATTGTCTTCTGTTTGTTTGTCATCTAGATGAAAGAGAATTTTGATATAAAATGCTGCAGACCTTGCTATCAGTAGATTTTTTTAAATACTGCATTGCTTTATCCTTTCCTAGTGTACTATTACAGATCTTTTTCATCTGTATAACTCATGGAAATCATCGAGATGCTGCCCTTGCATTTAATCAAGATGAACTTGAAAGGTGAACGTTGTAAGTGGTAGAAATTATTTATAATTTGGTAATAAAAGTTTATGTCTAACACTCCAAATTTCATACATCTGCTATGTGCTGGCCTTGAGATATAGAACAACTGCAATTGCCTTTACATTTGGCCTTAGATGAAAGGTCATAAATTACAATGATAGAGTTCGTAGTGGTTCCCAGCTCACAAAATTTCCATATTAACATCTTCACCTCAAACATAAATGGTTACAAAGTTACAAAGAAAAGAGTTGTGTTGGCCTTTGTCAATGGAACTTAATGATGGAAGTCGGTGGATCGTGTACTATTGCTAGCACTTAAATATAAAGCATCGCAGAATCCTTGTTCAGAGGACCTAATTAAAATTTACAGTTAACTTTAAAAATGAAATGGGATTTGACAGACTCTCTTTCTCTCTCTTTAATGTAATAAAACCACTTCAAAGTTAGGAAGGTTTTTCTCTCCTAGCTACTCGAAATAAAAGTATTTCCATAGAGCAGGGTGGCTATGTAACACAGAATGTGTTAGAAGGAGTGTCCAACTTTTCTACTTTTTGTGAAGTGCACCCCGTATATGTAAGTTAAATGCAGAAAACCAACAATCCAGATGGCAAAAGGATGTCTCTGATGGATTTTTAATTCAGCCTATATAACTTCTGACTACAACCAGAGATAAAGAAGATGTATTGAACGATCTTCACCTGAAAACTGTCAGAGAGGACAAACCCATTCAGCCACAGTCGCAGCATACCCCATGATTTTAACAATCAACTCTGGTGCCTTCTTAGATCAGGAATTAAAAAAAAAAAACTTAAAAATCATGCAATCAAATCAGAGACAAAGAATGAGTTTCAAATCCAGGGAAATATTCAGAACTTCTGAGAGTGCAGGAGCAGAAGGGGGTGTCAGCTTCCCTGTGAGGAGATAGTGTTGAGATGGAGAAGCAATTTGAGATTAGTACTGTTATTGCAGGGTTTCCAGAGGGCCATGAAGTAAACACAACATTACATTTCTGGAGTTTGAGAGGTGGAGGGTGAGATTCTGCTGGCACTGAAGCCAGTTGGAAGTTTTGATAATTACTTCTCTGTACCAAGGACACCTCTATAAATTATTGAAAACACACCCGAAATCTCAAAACAAATCCATCTCGATGATCTAGTACCAAAAATATAATTGTTAGACTGATAGTTGTCACAATTTGGTTGTAGAAACTTCTCAGCAATGGATCCCGGCTGCTAAGCAATCAGTTAGACCACTGGCCTGATCCAGAACTCCTCCAATGGATTCAAGGTAAAACTTAGGCTGTAGATTCATTTCATCTGCTTTGGATCAAGGAATCACTATACTTTCTCCACAGCTATCCCATGGAATTCCTATGGGAGAACCTCATGACAGGAAAGTTTTTGCAAATTGAGTGGCTGTGTGCCTTTCAGTCCTGAACCACTTCTGTGCCAGAAGAGTGGAGATTATCTTCTCTCTCATTGCTGTGGACCTGTTGTCTGATTGTAAGCTAGTGGGTATGATTTGCTGAGGGCTCTGTCTCGCTTGGCATTGTCAGAGACTGCTGTCTGCAGAGAACAGATTGGGTCCAGATTTGCACTTTGGCACAGGGCTGCTAAAGCTGACCTTGCAACTCTCTTGAAGCTGGCATAAGCTCCATGCTCTCTGTCCCTTTCTTTTTCCTTCTAGCGCTGTGTTTTTCACTATGATTTGTGCTTCTTAGATGTCTTCTGATGCTTTGAAGGTGAGGAATGAGACGTTAAGGAATTGAAGGATGCAGGAAGCAGTGACAGAAAGGAAGTATTAGGACCTCCCTCCTTTTCCTCCTTAGCAAACTTCCTGCTAAACAGGGAGCTGTCAGCAGGTCTTCAGGGAGCTGGAGAGAATAATGTGATAACTCAGCCTGAGGCTTTCTCGCTGTCTCCGAGACTTTCAGCTGCGTAGAAAAGAAAGGGAAAATCCCCAGTAACTTTCAGGGCTCACTTAACTCCCTCTGAGTTCCCCGAGTGTTCTCCTCGGCTTCCCCAAGGAACAAGCTTTTTCATGAGCCTTAAGAGGTTTGACCTTCCCCTTTGCGTGCATTTGGATGGGAGAGTTCAAGCCTTTCAGCATCTGAATGATAGTCTATCTGTGCCTATGCGGTAGAAGATCAAAGATTTTTTTCCTATTAAATGAAGGCTTAGTTGTCCAACATTATTTCCCATGCTATGCTAAGATCATCAGAACTGCTGATTCCCAGCCATGCTCTCAATTAAAAAGTTAATGCATTTTTAAATTGGACCTTAATCAAAAAATATTTGGTTTGTGTTACAGATTTTTAGAGGAGCCTAATAAAATTCTGTCATCTTCAAGTCCTTACCTTGTGTTCTACACCTTGAGATGTCCTCCTATATGGATTAAGTGACATGATGACCTTTTGTCACATGTTTGTCTCCTTCTTTCTGCCCAGTTAAAATATACTTTGATAGATCATGTGAAAATATTGTTTTCTGTTAAGTAAAGGCTGGAAGCTGCGCTTGATACTTTTCTGCAACACTTAGCTAGATTCTGTTCAAAATATGGTAGAATTGGACACAGCTTTTTGTGCTTAGACTTTTAAAGTGTTTACGTGAAAGAAGCACACAATCTCTATTTTTTCCAGTGTGAAATATCACTTGCAGATGTCAGTTCAGTGTAAACTCTTCTATAAACTGCTAATTTGCTGCTAATTCAGTACTTTAGGTTGAAAACTGGTGTCAAGTTTAAGCACACAGTCACAGGCTGAAGTGGTTGCTTTAAACTCATCTGATGGTGTAAAGCATCTGGCAAGGTTAGTGCTCAGCTCCCAAGAAATGCTTTTGACGCAGACCTGGGGATATGAAGTAAACATGAGGCGGCTCTAACTTGTACTGTGGTAAAACCAATCCATACTGTTTTCTGAAATTCAGTGAAGAAGGAAGATTAAAAAGCATTCAGCCACCTTTCTGTCCCTCTCTGACCCTTCCCACTTAAGGGTTTTTTCGCCATCCACACATTGATCGCCTTCTATGACAAAGTGACTTGACTACTGGATGAGGGAAAAGCTGTGGATGTAGTCTTCTTGGACTTCAGTAAGTCCTTTGACACAGTTTCTCACAGCATTCTGCTTCAGAAACTGTCAGCCTCTGGCCTGGATAGGCTCACAGTCTCCTGGGTTGAAAACTGGTTGGATGGCCGGGCCCAGAGAGTGGTGGTAAATGGAGTTAACTCCAGCTGGAGGCCAGTTACAAGTGGGGTTCCTCCGGGCTCGGTACTGGGTCCAGCTCTGTTCAATGTCTTTATCAATGACCTGGATGAAGGCATTGAGTGCACCCTTAGCAAGTTTGCAGATGACACTAAACTGGGTGGAAGCGTGGATCTGCTGGAGGGTAGGGAGGCTCTGCAAAGGGATCTGAACAGGCTGAACCAATGGGCTGAGACTAATGGCGTGAGGTTTAACAAGGCCATATGCCGGATCCTGCATTTGGGGCACAACAACCCAATGCAGAGCTACAGACTAGGAGAAGTCTGGCTAAAAGCTGCCTAGAGGAGAAGGACCTGGGGGTGTTGGTTGATAGCCGACTGAACATGAGCCAGCAGTGGCCCAGGTGGCCAAGAAGGACAATGGCATCTTGGCTGGTATCAGAAATGGTGTGACCAGCAGGTCCAGGGAGGTTATTCTAGCTCTGTACTCAGCACTGGTGAGACCTCATCTCGAATGCTGTGTTCAGTTCTGGGCCCTTCACCACAAGAAGGACGTTGAGGCTCTGGAGTGTGTCCAGAGAAGAGCAATGAAGCTGGTGAGGGGGCTGGAGAACAAGTCTTACGAGGAGCGGCTGAGAGAGCTGGGGTTGTTTAGCCTGGAGAAGAGGAGGCTGAGGGGAGACCTTATTACTCTCTACAACTACCTGAAAGGAGGTTGTGGAGAGGAGGGAGCTGGCCTCTTCTCCCAAGTGACAGGGGACAGGACAAGAAGGAATGGCCTCAAGCTCCACCAGGGAAGGTTCAGGCTGGACATCAGGAAAAAAAAATTCACGGAAAGGATCATTGGGCACTGGAATAGGCTGCCCAGGAAGGTGGTCGAGTCACCTTCCCTGAAGGTGTTTAAAGGACGGGTGGATGAGGTGCCGAGGGGCATGGTTTAGGGAGTGTTAGGAATTGTTGGACTCGATGACCCAGTGGGTCCCTTCCAACGTAGTGATTCTATGATTCCAGTCTTCCAGAAAGTGTAAGACATAAGCCTGAGCCTAGCAGTGCTGCTTCACTGTATAGAGCAGCTAGCACAGTTTAAGTAGTAGTTGTAATAGCAGCAAATTGAATTTTTTTGACACAGATCACACGTTGTATAAAAAAAGAAGTGTAGTTAACTCTGTGAAATTCAAATCATTTGCTGACACGTATCAAGAAAAAACACTGGAAAACGAGGACCTGAAAAAAGAGATCAAGGTTTTAATCTCTAGACTTGCAACCCTTTGGTTTTTGTTGCTGTTGTATATTTGTACGGCATGCAGAACTTCCTGAGACATTATTGAAATGCAAATGTAGAAATAATAATAAAATGTTAGAGATAAAATAAGTATACAAAATGATTCAGTTTGTCTATGTGAGGAGCACCTTCCTGAGTATTAGCCAGACTGGAAGGCACATGTGGAGGCTACCAAGTCAATGTTTACTCTGCTAATACATGTTACTGTTTGAGGAGACTGGAAACAGGCAAAACCAATGGTGTTTGTAACTCCAAATACTTGGGTTCTCATGTGCCTCTGCCTGAGGCTTCCAGGGTGACCTTGGATGAATCACTTCCTCAGTGGCTTGGTTCCCACGTTCAATTAGCAGAAATTTGATTAGATAGAAGAAGCTATTTTTATTAGTATAAATTGTTTTTTAAATGGAAGGAAAAGAGAGAAAGTATATGTAGAAAAATCTCAATTATTCCTAGTTTCAGTAATTTTAAACGTAAATATTTAATCTACTGTTAATCCAGGAAGTGAAACGATGAAGTATGCAAAATAATGGAGATTGTGGTATAATTACTCTGTTCTTTCTGTGCTTTTACTAACTGAAGAGCTCAATTTCTTTAGAAATAAAATGTGATTTAATGTCAATATTGGGTCACTCCTAGAGCATTTGGGAGCTGATATTTTCCAGTGGCCCCAAGTCTTGGCCATTGACTACAAAATCTTTATTTCTGAGGTTAAGGGGGAAAACGGAATGTGATTATTTTGTAAGGTAACCACAAAAACAGGTAAAATCAAAAGAGAGGACTAGAAATTGTACATATGCAAGATAAATAGTTTTGTTGGGAATGGAATAAAAGCATTAAGTTTCATATTAAGGCAAAAGTTAATTTTTAATTAACTGTATTGTACAGCTCTCTTGTCTTTTTAACTTCATTATAATTTCAGTGGATAAACTAGAAAAAATAAGGATGCTACCTATAAATATAGATCTGTCAATATGGTGTGACTGCCTGTGACCCAGGGCCTGCAGTTTCAGAGGTAGTATAACCTCAAACACGATGTTCAGATCTGATTCCTTTCGTTTTGACACATGCAAGAAAATATTCCAATGTACTTTAGTCTTGACTGCTCTTCCAAGAAAAAATATGCTACTGAAAAAATTCTATATAACAATATTGAAGGTTATGTACTAACTCTTCCTGAGTTAGTTACTACCTCTGCAGTAACAGGTATGAGTATTATCTTCTAGGAGAGGGGAGTGATGCAGGGCAACGGACACACTGTTCCACAGTTCATTTTTCGGCTTTGAGGCAAAACTGCCATCTGTGCTATCAGTGCGGCTTCACTAGGCCTAGGAATTATAAGAGCTTTAGGGCTCAAACAACACCTTCGTTTTCCCACTCAGATAATCCTACCTAGGAAATTTAGAGGGCAGTAGCATAGAGTGCCTGTAGCAACCCAGACCACCTTGTTCCTGCCAGTGGACCTGCATGGATGTTGCAAACAATGGAAGATGCTAAGGTACCACTAAGCACAGACAAGACTTGTGACTGTGAAACAGAAAAGGTTCAAAAGGCTCTACTGAGGAGAAGAGAAATTATGCAAAAGCCTGATCAGTAATCCTTGCAGACTTGTGTGGCTAGGAAGGTGTTAGAAACATCGCTGTAACATGGGGTATAAATCCTTATGACTTGGATCATTAAAGAAGTACAGCTCTCATTACTTCACTCTGCTCTTCTCTACATAATCGGAGCACTTCATTCCACAACAAAGAGGAAGAAAACCCCCTCTGCATTCAGGAGAATCTGGAAGGTGAAGAAACAAGCTATGTGCATACCATGCATCACTTTTTTGGGTTTCTTGTTTTATTTCACTTACAACTCTATTGAGTGACATATGCTTTGGTTTCCTCAAGGATATATGTGGAATCTTCCAGTCTTGCCTCCTCAGACCATATCCCAACCATGTCATCTCCTCAGCTACTAAATTTTTCCAATGCATGCACCTTCCTCATCCAAATAATGATTTTGGTTCTTTTTTTTTTTTTTCGTGTCTCTCACTTGGGTGCTTGTCTGCTTGGAACTGAAACTACCAATTGATTTCACATAATGCACACAGAACAGCCAAAATATATATTTCTGTCTCTGGATGTAGAGTTCAGACATTAAAATCAATGCCTTGGAGGTGAAGGGCTTCATCATCCATAAATAACTCTTGAGCCACTCATTTCATCTCCTTAAACAGAGTATCAGGAAGGGAATATATCATCTGGAAGATGAAAATACGCATGCTTTGCTCACATGCTGCAGTTTCCTCAGTTGGAGGGAATTCTAATAGAAATGGAGAATAGTAGTGGATTTGTATTCTCATACAAAATGTATAGGGAGTTTTTTTAATATAATAAAGACACCTCTGGGATAATTTTAGCCCATTAATGAATACTGAATAATAAATTGATACCCATATGCTGTGTGAACATTTCAGATGTACACCACAAATGATGCACATTTCCAATTTGAAATAAACATGTCAAATATTGGACAGGCTAATCTAGAGATGTAGGATCTGTTCTCACTTATGTTGCTGAGCTGCTCTCCAATGTTAAAACAGGTCATCTTGCCTCTCTGTGTCTCAGTTTATCTTCTGTAAAACAAGAAGAATGATATATCTAAAGTGCTTTCAAATCAATGGATGAAAACTTTACATAACAGCAAGGTATTAATATCCTAATGATGCCATGAGAGAACATGATCAATAATTATTTACAATTTTCTTTGCTGCTTAAGAGGTATTTTTCTACTCTAGAGTTTCTCAAGTCATGTGTACAACAGCAGAATATTGTCACTTTCTTGCAGAACATACAAAGCTTTTTATATCTACATGACATAAAGATGAAAAACAGGTTACATTCTAGTATGACATTTCTCTCAAGGCTGGAGGGCCAAAGTCAAAGGGAAAATCCAATGATTTACTGCATGAGCAACTGCAAAATCTATGCATTAATAAATTCTACAGGATTGTATATTCATGCTTTACTCATGCTGGGGTTTAAGCTTGAAATTTTTTTTTGGAATTGAAATAAAAAGAACTGCTTTCAAAAATTGCTCCACATTAAATAATCCATATTTTAGAAATTGTGTATTTATTTTTAAAGTAACCTCATTACTACTAGACTACTTTTTCCTTTTGACAGTAAAGCAGAGTGCTTATCTTCCATATTTTCATAATGAAAGCTCCCAAGCACAGGATACTGTGGCAGATTTACAGCCTGCGAGCAGCAGAACTGACAGGCATTTTAATATGAAAGGAGATATGATGTCTTTAATGTACAGTGATGTCACTTCTAACAAGGTAGAAGCCTGCTTTTTGCACTGCAATCACCATAAGAAGTGAAACCTGTCTGCTTCAGGAGTGACCTTTTAACCCAGGAAAAGGTCACAAATAATAGAGAAAAGACAGGACTCTGCTTACTCAGGTGGAAGGGCACACTGATGTTGGAGGAGCAAGGCTATTGTGGATGTGCATTATCTCCAGGAAGTCGAAGCTAGAAATAGTCTAGCTAGAGCTAACCTTGAGAACAGAAAAAGAAAGGATAATGAAAATCCTCAAGGGAGTGTTAAACTGAAAACCAGATTGCCTGTTGACCACCTTTTTTCCTTTTATCCAGCGTTGATTGGTCCTAATAACTTGAAAGTAATATTGATAGCAATATAGTCTACCGTTAGTTGGACACATGATTATTTCACAGAGAGAAAGGACAGCAAAGCAGTACCAAAACTTAGGTCTTTCATTCTACATTAGACCAATTAATTTACTTCTTTCTCTAGGAAATATTTGCCAGGGACTTTAAAGGGTGATTTAAAATGTGCGTTTTTCAAGTTCCTTCTTAAATGTGCTTCCAGCTCCTGAGTGGAAGATTTTATCATGTAATTCTGAAGCTGCATGATTCTTAAACCTTGTATATAAAAGCATAAGCTGAAAAGACCATAAAATAGCAAGAAATCTCAAGGTCTGATAAGTATCTTGTGTTAGCACTAGGCTGGCGACTTCGGTTAAGGTCAGGAAATTAAATTATGCAGAGATATCTGTACGTATGTATATCTATATATCTATCCTCAAGACGTTCACTTCCACTAAACTAAAATTTAAGGAAATAGACTTTGAATGTCATGCTTTTTGGTATTTTGGCAGTTTGATCTTGAAGGAACATACTAACGGATGAAAAGAACAACACAAAAGTAATTCTTTGCAGAAATCTTAATTTAAAAAAAAATGCTTTTCAACAGGATCTGAACCATCATGTTCTCCTAGCTCGGGTGCCAGGGCACTGAAAAAATAATTTTGAAGTAAGGCACAACAAGGGGGAAATCACACCATTGGCCAGTCTGTATAGTGTTATCCTCCAAAGAATGCGTTGCTGTCAATACGGCTATATGTAGCTGGAGTGCATCCAGAGAAGGGCAATGAAGCTGGTGAAAGGGCTGGGGCACAAGTCTTATGAGAGACAGCTGAGGGAACTGGTGTTGTTTAGCCTGGAGAATAGGAGGCCGAGGGGAGACCTTATCACAGTCTACGACTACCTGAAAGAACAATTTAGCAAGGTGGGTGTTGGTCTCTTCTGCCAAGTGACAGGCAATAAGGTGAGAGGAAGTTGCACCAGGGAAGGTTCAGATTAGACATCAGGAAAAATTTCTTCACTGAGAGGCTTCTCAGGCACTGGCAGAGGCTGCCCGGGGGGGTGGTTGAGTCACCATCCCAAGAAGTGTTTGAAAGACAGGTAGATGAGGTGCTCGAGGGTATAGTTTAATAGTGGACAGGTACAGTTAGACTCTATGATCTAAAAGGTCTTTTCCAACCAAGTCATTCTATATTTGTGTGTCCTGCAAAATCACAAATGATGGTTGACCGCACGATGATGCCTGAAATACTCCACAGCTAGTTCTGTATTGTTTTGAATTTAGTTTTGTATATGAGTGTGTTCTTAGAAGTGACATGAGGGGGTTTAATTTATTTTGAAACAGCTGTCTTTCTTCATCCCTTTTCAAAATGGAAGGAAGAGAATTCAAGTTTACATACAGAAATAATCAACTCACATTTCAGTAGTAAAATATCAGAAATACTGACAATATCAGCAAATTCTTTTCCCCATTTGGGGGCTGTTCTTTTGACAGCAAAGAAACATTTCCAAGATAAGCCCTGTGTATGTGTGGAGATATGAAAATATTCTAATTATATTTTCCAAAGGTAAAAGTACTTGGAAATGAGGCATGATGTGATACCGCTATAGATCCATAGATCGCTGAGAAAAAAAAAATAAATCCAATGCCATTACTATAAGTTAATGGTTTGAAAGGTCCTGTTATAGTTTTAAAACATCCTGTGTCTGGACATGAAAGCAGCTTGACAGACACAAGTTGTGAACTGCTTCACTTGCCATGCAACCTTATATCTGTCAATATATTGCTTATGGAACTCTGCCGAGGCCAGTCTCAAAAGGCAGACTGTCACATTTCTCAAAAGCTAAAACATCCCTAAGGGTACAAAGAATTCAGGGACACAAGCTGATTGACAGGAGCAGCACTGCAACTCTCACATTTTATGACTAAGTTCAATGACTGAGTCCTTAAACGGGTAATTGAATTGATGAAAGGCTTACAGTTGGCCCGATTAAGCTTATTCTTTCTCCATATGTAAGACTCAGGGTAGTTTAAGTAAAAATTTAAGAAGAAATTCAGGAGAGAGACATTCATAACCACTTTGAAAATTGGTCTCACATGAAAAGCTTGCCATTTGTTCAGTCACGTGTACCGTTTGTCCACAAAGAGTCCTGTTTCCCCAAAAGTGTCGTTTGCAACAGCCCCTCTTTTTTCTCACTAAGAATTTGTAAATATTTTTAGAACATGTCTTGCTGCTTTGTGACTCATTCCCCTCAGGATCTTTGGTCTTTTTCCCATTTGTGATCTTGTAGCATACACATGGCATATGGGTACCTAGGGAAGAAATTAAGGGATTTTAGCTATTTTTAATGACTCTTGGAAGGTAGAAATGTGGAAGAAGAGCCACATCAAAGCAACATTTTTCAATACATCAATGAATCTCATTCTTTGCTTGTACTTTCCATGCTGTACCCCTGTATTGTATCTTTGTTTGTAACTGAACTAAAAACTGTCTGGGAAATGTGTTTTGCTTCTGTGTGTGCTTATATAGTGCCAAGAGCAAGAGAGTGAAGGCACATGACTTGGGTTATTAGGTGTTTTAATAATACAATTTTTAAATAAATGCATATTGAACCAGGAACTCGTAAATTTCTGCTTTAAAAAAACTAGAGTGTAAACCTATACCTGATTAGAATCGTGTAATCATAGAATTGTTTGGTCGGAAAAGACCTATGAGATCAGTGAATCCAGCCCTACCTGTCCACTTCTAAACCATATCTCTGAGCAAATGAGTTAGTCTGATTAGTAATTTGCTTTGTTGTCATTAGATTATTTTTATTTCAAGACAACTCAGAAGGTAGTTATGTTCTTCACATATTCAGCAGGTATATGGTGCCTTTCAGAGAATGAGGATTGTACCCTCAGATGGGTAACAGATCTCTGTGTATGTAATAACACTTAGGCAGTGTAGGGGAAGAATACTTCCCGTGGGGGTGAATTTTATTCACCTATGCGTGTAAGTACTGTTTCATTGATATTTGATGCTTGAAGTTCAACTCATCTGTTCACTGTGGCTAAGATTCAGTCAAATGTTTAGTGTCAGTGAGCACATATTCTATTGAAAGTTGTCAGCGAGGGTGCAGGTACCTAGTTCAGGCAGTCTGAAATGAACAAACTAGTATGAACTCTATACGCTTCAGAAACAAAGCTTCAGCTATTTGAGCTGAATTTTTGATGTTTGAGTTTTGTATAAGTAACTTAATACAGCTTACAAGTTGTTTAATACCTTGCTTGCATTTTTACACTCTCCCTAAATATATATATATTGAGTGTTCTGATAGATTTTTTTGGAGAAAAATAGATTTCATTCATAGTTTATTTTTATTTCTATGTATGTTTAGTGCAATTGCATATTTGCACTAGTCTCATAGTAAAATGTTCATGAAATAATATACCATGTGCTTAAATATTAATTGTTCTCCTTTAAGACTGGGTTATAACTGCAACATTTTCTTCCACTCAAACTGCTTTTAGATTCCTTCCACACATGTGGCATTGTTCACTGTTCTGTTTAAATAATCAGATTGGTAAGAATGTTTGACTTTTTAAAGCACCTTCTCTTTTACGGAGAATTAAAGGTCATAGCTGGAAAACTGGCCATCTGAGCTGACTCATTTTTATGTATTTTGTTAATTTTTCCTGGTTAATGGTCCTTTCAAATTCAGATTGCATGGTTACTTCAGACTCACATCAAATGCTTCTCTGAAACAGCATCTCACAGTGGGAAAAGATAACCTATTTCCTTCAAGCACTGTAGCTCTGTGAACTACTGGCATCACGTGAAGATTGATTACAGTTCTGTGGGCACCTAATGCAAAAAAAAAAAAAATATATATATATTCCTCTCCTTGTCTGTTTGAAAGGATAGCTATCTAAAATTCTATCTGCCCATCTTTGAGGTCTGAAACTGGCTGAATCTGTTTATCAATTAGGGTGCCAGTGTTTAGAACAACATTCAGAAGATAATGGTAATGAGGGACCACAGGCATGGCTCCAGGGGAACATATTAGTATTAACCTCAATGCTAGGTCATGCACTATCCCTTTTAATGAGGGATGTTAAGGCTTCCCAGACAGGTGCATTTTGAGCTGAAGAGTAGCATAACCTTTTTTACCTTATCATGTCAGGTGGCAAATTTAAACCACAGTGGGCTGAAATAGGCTTGCTCAGCACTATAGATAATTTAATTCCTCAGCCATCTTTCCTCTTTATCTTCTGTTGACATGCTCCAGACTATAAAAAAATAATAGAAGCCATGTTGAGATAAACATAAACCTTGCACAGGTGTGCAGTAGGCTTTGTGCCCTTCCCCTTGTTCACCTCTATGAACTCCAGAATGGGGTGCTGCTGGTGACTAGAGAATGGATGAACCTGAATACTGAGTGCACTATACTTTGGGGTTCACCTGTCTGTGCCTGAGAGAGTACCCTCAAAAGCCTCAGCAACCTTGACCTACCTACTGTGCAAGCCCAAAGGCATTTGGGGGGCTGTTGATTTTGAATGGGGATAGATTAGTTTGACCTAGTATTTTTCTGCATGGCGTGCTTTTGCTAGTCTGTGCTCCCCTGGAGTTTCTATTTTTAAATATTATATGCATGCCTCCAGAAAATTACCTATTTAAGCTTATAATGAAAAGTTTCCTAGGAACCGCCACCTTGTATCTGTTCCACAATGGGCTGGCTTATAAAATAAGCTTGAAATATACCCTATTTCTCTTCAGGTTTTGGAGGATGAAAGCAGTGGATTCCATTAGCGATCAGTCAAGGACAGAATAGCTCATAGATCTGAATATGCTGAATCCAAGTGTCATTATTTATGGTCAGGAGGCAGCATGATTCAGTGAAATATGCTGCTTTCCCAAGACTTATATAAGAATTACCACTTTGATGCTGCTTTGTAATCTTGGATAAGCCATCTAAACATTCTGTGACTCAGCTTCCTCTTTACAAAAAGGGTATAATGGCACTTACCCTAAGAAATGATGTTGTCATTGTACAGTACTGGAGGCAGCAACAGGGCTTCTTTGCTACACTAACAATAGCAGTGATATTTGAGGCAGGACAGCAGAGCGGTGCAGGTGTATCAGCCTGGCCTGCTCAGCCAGCAGCGCGCAAACAAGCAAGTCTGTTGAGCAGCAGCCAAGGCTACAAAAAAGTTGGTGATGCCAGAGAACCCTTGTAGCCACTGGGCTGTCCGGGCTAGTGGCTTCTGCTGCCTCTGCTATACTGGAAGGCCAAGCAGAAGTTGTGACCTGACACTAAGGAAAGGAAAGCCTTCTCCTAAGAGCCAAGACCATTAGTGGTGTCTAAAGGGGGATGGTTGTTGCGGCATTGATTTGTGCAGTCTTTTAATTATATTAAAATAGGTGTAGCCAGTTACATGTTTGCAGTATTGTAAGCTTTTATGAGGCCAGACTAATGAATGAGCCCCTCTGCACGCTCTGAAATCATTTGAGTCTTGTCCTTGTGTATAGATTGAAATTACAGCAGCAGCTGTAGTACAAGTATGCCAATACCTAGAGAACAGTCCAGTGCAGATCCATCAGTCAATGTCCTATTGATCATATTAACAAAAGTGGAGTAATAGTGTGTCAGTGCTAAAATTTGGCCTGGTTTTGTATTTGTGCATTCTTCTAGAGCTAATGTAATTTCAGTTATATCCTCTATAATTAAATATTGTTTATAGCCATGTGTTTTATTTGATTAAAGATGTTCTGGAAGTATCAGTCATCTTTTTGTATCTGGTACAATGCAAAATTTTGTCTGGGTAAGGCTGCAGTGGCTCCATGTGGAGCTCAAAAGCGAGCTGAGAGGTCTTGAAAGAAGTTTTAATTAGTGGAGGAAGGTCCACAGCAAGAAAAATATTCTAATTCTCTAAGGTTCCTCTTTCTGACCCTCCCATTCACTTATGCCAGTTAGAAACAGGCCTACAGGGGAGTTACTATTTGAACTGAGAAGGATGAGCAATAGCTTTTCAAATGTGATCTATTCCTGGTAGCTGATGATTGATTTTAGGTGTTTGAATAAGTGTGCCTTTATAAACATTTTTTTATAGTGATAGAATTGTTTCTGGTGCATAAAAGTGTTGCATTACTTTGCAACACTCGTAGAGTGCAGGGGCAGCGATAACTGCCCCTCTAAATCATTTGGATCTGAGAAAAGAATGTGCCTTGAACTGCTTGAGGGACAGCGTGATTGGCATAAAGTGTAAGCACACCTGTTAAAGCTGTGGCGCTGTGGCCAGTGAGAAGCTAGTGCTGATCAATGCCACCCAAACAGAGCCATCAATAAGAAAGCCTGACAGAAAAGGACTGTTGTCTCATACCACAAAGTGCCTCTTGTTAGCAGCGATGTTGTGTTCCTGAGTGGACAAGTCACTGGCTAAGGAATGAGATGGCATCCATTTTTGGATGGTAGAATGCTATCATATTAGTACTTGA
Organism: Cuculus canorus; assembly: GCF_017976375.1. NCBI lineage: Eukaryota > Metazoa > Chordata > Aves > Cuculiformes > Cuculidae > Cuculus > Cuculus canorus. Next base: position 64,934,064 of record NC_071404.1, read on the forward strand.
TTTGCATATTTATCTGTGTATTCACCATAAAACTACTCTCTCTCTGCAGAGTTACACATAAACTCTATTTCCTTCTTCTTCATCTGTACGATACTTTACGGAATGCAATGTCAGCAGGGCTGTATGAACAGGATTCAGGAATACCAGATACTTACTCTTACCTCTGCTGACATAATTCTTACGGGATTGATCCAAACCCACTCAAAGTTTTTGTAAAGGCTTCCGTTTATTTCAGTGATCTTTGCATTAACTCCCAAGAGACTTTTTGCCCTTTTCTTAGAGGAGAATTGTCAAATTATGGGAATCCCACTTTGGTCACTTAGGGACTGATCCTTAAAACAGTGTTCTCCAAACTTTTTTGATTGTGCACCCCTATCAGCCAAAAAAATTTTGAGTATGCACCCCCAGTATTTGTATAACCATTTATTTATACATTATATACATGTACTACTGTACAAATACATTATGTACATTATAAACCAGACACAGAATTAAAAAAAAATCATAGAATCAAATCATGCGATGGTTTGGGTCGGAAGGGAGCTTAAAGATCATCCAGTTCCAACCCCTCTGCCATGGGCAGGGACACCTCCCACTGGATGAGGTTGCTCAAAGCCTCATCCAACCTGGCCTTGAACACCTCCAGGGATTGGGCATCCACTGCTTCTCTGGGCAACCTGTTCCAGTGCCTCACTGCCCTCACAGTAAAAAATTTCTTCCTAATATCTAATCTAAATCTCCCCTCTTTCAGCTCAAACACATTTCTCCTTGTCCTGTCACTGCACTCCCTGATAATAAGCCCCTACCCAGCTTTCCGGTAGGCCCTGATGAGCTAAAGGATGAACTAAAGATGAAACAGATACTTTTTTTTTTTTCTTAATTATTTATTAATGGCACCAAAAATTTTTTTTTCCTGCATCCCAATGGGTTGTCTTGTGTGCACCCCACTTTGGAGACCACTGTCTTAGAGGATCCATTCATTGGCAGTGGTAACTTTACATTATATACCACCCAGAAGTGCTTTGTATACAACTACTTGTACATGCATCATAGTTTGGGAACCACGCATTTATGCCATTGACGAGTTTGAACACTTTACAAGCCGATCAATGGCATAACCCTTCTCAGGTTTTCCATCTGTAAAATGCGAGCAAGAAAGTTAACAAGTTTACATACCCTGAATGGGGTTATTGAGAAGGCAACTATAAGACTACTACTGCTGTAAGTCTTACAGGATGTCAGGCATTGCAGCTTGTGCATTTCTTGGACAAACAGTACCGTGAGCAAACTGTAGTGATTACTAAAATAGACTACTATTACCCTTTCACATTATAAGAATGATCTCATAATTTTCATAATTTAAGATACAATGCCAGAATCATGCTTCTTACAGAAACGAAATGGCTCAGCAGAAAGTTGTAATGAAAAGAGGCTATCTGTCACGTTATGCTTTAACTAGAGCTGAGTCAAATTTTGGACTCAAACATCAAGTGCAGCTCTAGTCAGCCCTGGTTCAAATTCAGCTTGGCCTGGAGAATCTTCTCCAGCCTTTGCTTTGATTTTGTGGTTTTTTTTAAAATACCATTAATTATGGTAGGGGGGTTGGAACTGGATGATCTTTAAGTTCCCTTCCAACCCTAACTATTCTATGATTCTATGATTATGGGTGTGAACTTTTTTTTCTCTCTGTGGATATGTGTAAGTATTTTGAAGCTTCTGTTCGCTGCTTCCTGTAATGATTGAACCCTCCTTATTGAGAGTAAAAACATGGGCCAAGTTACATCTTAAATACCTGAGCTGCTTCCACTAGAATGCTGTTGTCCAAGAGAACTTCCATGCTGCTTGACACTGTTTGTATATACATTTCCGTTGCCTCCTTAGTTTTCCTCTCCACAGCATATTATTAAATTTATTAGGATTAAATATGTTAATTTTTCCATAAGCAAACCCCAAATAAAATTCTTTTACATATTATTAAGATTTCTGAGTGCCTGAAAAAAAAATCTCATTTTATGAAAGGAGCAATTTCCAGAGGTAGAAAAATATTCAACATTCACAAAAGCTGCTCACCTAAATGTCACTCTGAACTTTTGAAATGTCCTTCACAGTTATCTTTCTCTTCTCCGGTTTATGACCTTAGGACAGAGAAGATGTCTATTAATGTCTGAATGAAAATGTACCTTGTCTACATTGAAATATTCGGCTACTATTAGCCACTGTAAAATCAAATTATCACTAACATCCCCAATTCTTGCCATCATTTGAAATTTATTATCATCCCATTTCTCCAAAGAAACATTGTTTTAGTTAAACATCCTAAAGCAATATTTAAGAGTGGATTTCTTTATTTTTAATATACTATTTGCAAAATAAGTAATATAGGGAACAGGACGCACAGTTCTGTTGTGTCATCACCTTGTTAATGTTTCCATAGACAGCTTGCTCAAAATAAAAACAATATGAAGTCCCCGTACTACAAAGTAAAAAGTCTAGTTTGTCAGTCACTGATTTAATAAGAAAGATTTCAAAATGAAACATTGGTGTAAGAAGTTCTTCACGACAAAGGGTTGGAAACATTCTCTCTCACCGGTTGAAATATGTCTGTGGAAGAAGAGCAGGAGTCTGTCCCACCATCAGCTCAAACATTAGTTCATTACTCTCCAGTGAGGAGTGTAATAGAAATTAACTCAGTAATGCCTTGTTTTCTGCTATCACAGTCACCCCACTGCACTTCCTCCACTGAGATTAACACAATGAGGAATCTATATAATAGCAGCTCATGGAAGGATATGACATTAAACTGTAGTTGGTTTATCTTTTGCTGGAACAAAGCTTACCTAGAAGCTCAGCTCAAAAAATTGCCCAAGCGAAAGTGAAAGGAAAGCCCTGCTCGGGTTAAAAATAATGAAAGTAACGAACTCAGAGCTGCACATTTTGGAAGAAGGCAATGATGGGGTATGCAAATTCTAGAAGGCCAAGGAATCATCATCTACAATTTTTTTTCATGTAAGCATGTGTGTGTGTGTATATTATATACATGATGTGTGTATATATATATATAAATGTATGTATTTATATAAAAACCACAGCACTTACATATTCAGTAGTATTACCCAGTTAGTATTGGCTTATAGGTAACAAGAAGAGAAGAGGTGACTTGCTGCTAGCTACATCGTATTTGTCTCCTTATCAGCCTGGGACTATAGTAGCAGCAGATTACTGCCACTGCCATCAGGGTCAGTGGATGTTATGGGCAACTTATTGTTCATTACACACATATTCAGAATCATTACTATGCAATATTAATTTTAAAAGCTTCCTGTTACTTTAGTAATATGTGCAACATTTACACACAAATAACCTTTGCATCTGAATCTAGGTCAACTCATTGCCTCTGTCATGAAAATAATACCTAATACTTGATTATGTCAGATTGAGGAAACTGGTCTTAGCCACCTTGAACTGTTGTTTTTGAAGGCAGAGGTTGTCAAGCCTTCCTGTGTGCAGCGATCTGACACAAAGAAGGTACCTCTGGCAAGTTGATTGTATTTATCCATCTGCAAGTAGTTGTCCAGCCTGTGGATCTCATCTCTTACTCCGCAGGAGCATTTCATAGCCAATGTATACCTGCAGGATGGACAGGCAAAGAGCTAGTAAAGACATGCCAGAGTCCTGAACCTGAAACCACATGTGTTTAAGTATGTCAGTAGACATACTGAAGAAACTGTGACTGTTTGGAGAGTTTAAGTCAAGTGTTTTCAGATTTGGAACTGTACTGGTTAGCATCAAGTTAAATATAACAAAAGTAATAAATCAGTTTGATCTCAGATCTTTTAAATGTTGAGTTATGTAGTGCGGAGTGTTTTGAACAAAAATGTTTGAATCAACTTGCAATAACACATGGAGAAGTTAGAACGAGGAAAAATAAACTACATTGACAATTGTTTAGTGAAAGGAAAAACATCTGAATAGACTTTTATTCCTGTTCATCATAATCAGATGTGTTCTATACTGTGCCATAGTTTCCATTCTTAACAAAATCTCTAGGCTAGATAAAACTTTGTTGCTTTCCTTGTTTTCAGTGTCACAAATATTTTCCTGATTAGGTAGCCTCAGTCACAAAGAGTTACATATACTTTCCTGCTACTTGCTCATGCAAACAGTACTGTCTGCATTAGATCCTAATTGGAACAGGAATTAATTAAGGTATAGACAAATCCAATAATAGTGAAAATGAAAGATTTTCTTATTATTTTATCTTTTTAGCAAATAAGTATAGTTTTAAGAACATATAAAAAAATTTGTAAATTTACATCCAGTACTTTTTCCTCAAAATTTTTTAGTAGTGTTTTTTTGTCTCTCTTCTTAGCTCAAGTGCTTTGAAGTGGTCCTGGTTTCTCCATAAGCTTTTGTAAATCGTGCTAAACAAGACAGATATCTCTGTTGTTTAAAACTCAGTTAGGATGAGAGTATTAGTTCCAACTATGCAGTTTGAAATTTTGTCCTCTGTAGTTTCTGTTGATGCCACAACAGAAAGAGGGAGAAAAATCCCCAGGTTTCCAACAATATTTAGGCAATTTCAAAATTCCATTGCTATTTAGAGGACATTTGGACTAAGACAAGAATCTTTGTCCTGGAGTTTCAGAAACATTTGAAGAGCACCCTGAAGTGCAAATGAAGAAATGGAAATGCTTTCATGAGAAATTACTGCTCCTAAAATAGGAATGCTCACATAAGTTTATTGAAATGTGATGGATTATTTTCTGTGGCTGTATTAGACTGCCTGCACTTGGGAATTTTCCTCTATTACCCGTTTACATGTAGCACTACCAGAGCCTCAACTCTTAGACAAACCAATTGTGCTCTTCCCAACAGATAACTTTTTTTCAGAGCAGGTTTGGATGACACGGCAGTAAGAATGGCAGCATCTGTTGGTACATCAGAAGTATCGTAGACTGAGCTTTGCTGTCAGGCAAGTCAGAAATACCGTTCCTTAGGCATTGCTTGCTTTCTTTTGTGACAATAGCCACTACAAGAGACCTTGTTAATGTACTCTGAAACTCTATTCACTTCATGGAAATAGAAACACTTGTCCAGAAGCTGCATGAAAATCTAAAGACTCCTGGCCAACCAGTTAAGGGGAAATGGGAGAATCAGTGGAGCACAGCCAGGCCGGTAGCTAACCTGCTGCCCACCTGCAGCTTTCTGTCTTCTCCTGCCCTACATCTCTGGTATATCAGAGCATGCGTTTACCCAAAATACCACTGGGACAATGCTTGGACAGCAGAGTCATGCGAGACGGATGTTCTTGGCTATTGGTGTTTCCTTTTCAGCTGTGCTTTCTAATTAAGTAAATAACTTTATATTTGCATACCTCTTTGTTATGAGTTACTTGCAAGTAGAATGATGTCCCTGGGACAATAGAAAACCCATCTAGTCTTCCCATACGAAATAATTGTTTCTGAACTGCCTATTGTCACTTAGGAGCAGGATCTTAGGATTATAGTGCATCATTAATGAAAATACCAGCTCAATGCTGAGCAGCAGATGAAAAAAAAAAAGGGGGAAAGGCAAATTACACGTGAGGGATTGTTAGAAAAGGAAGTGTCATGAGTGAAGCTGATGTAATGCAAGTCAGGAATGCAAAATAATTTCTGGATACAAGCTTTCTACCACACTATGGTCCTTGTTACCTTTACCAGTACCTTATAGGTGCACATTTTGTGACTCCATTGCAGCAGGGAAATCAGGTGTCCACCACCATGAGCAGCTGGCTTGGAACCTTCTGGCACTGGCTGCTCATGGCCTGCAGGTTTTCTTCCCCACCCAAGACTTATGTTGGCTTTGTGGCTGCTGGCTCTCACCAGCAACCAACTGCTGGTGCCAGGCAGTCATCCTGCTGCCTCCTTGCTCAGACACGGACCCTGGTGGCTCCTCCTGCCAGCACAGTGGTTGCTCTGCCACCATGGCACCTGGGGACAAACCGGTCAACTCCCAATTGCCATTTTGTGCCTCCTCTTGCTGGAGAAGATACCCAAGAACCACTGGTGACAGTCAAGGTTATAAACACCAGCTGTTAAGACCTTTTGGTCTGGAAAAAGGATGTCAGAGAGGGGATGTTAGCTGTCTATAAAATTGTGACTGATGTGAGAAGAGCAATTAAGGGTTGATTGTTCATTGTATCGGCATGTGAGATAGTATCAAAGGAGGACATGTGACAGGTTAAAACAAAGATGTATTGGCAATTCTTCATGTAATGCCTAGGTAAGCTTTGTGGTGCTGCTAGGCACAGATGTGGTGGGTGATGAAAGCTGAAAGGAGAGAGTACACTATTGTTAAACAGGCAGAAACCACTTTTAGCTCAATGGGAGGCTGAATTCTAAATTGTCAGAGGCCAGAGCAGTCTCTGGCAGTACAGATGCCATAACAAGGGCCAGTTAGCGCTGTTATTACTCTGCTTTCCAGGCATCTGTCTTTGGCCACTGCTGGGGACAGGAATCTGGGTGAGTTGGCCCTTGGTCTGACCTTCTTATGTACCTACTGTGTACCTCTGATGTGTTGATGCTTCTGGAATGGAGCTTTGCAGATGTACAGACACCTAGTGCTCACCCAGGTGTTTGTACCTGGGTGAACAGAAGCCTTGGCTATTGATAGTAGAGGATGCAGGTAAAGAAATGTCTTCAGTAGTACTGCTGTGCCAACAACTTTAGCACATTTTATTATATTTTATATTTCCAAAGTCCCTGATTCTTGAAGTTACAGGAGAATGCAGAAATGTCTACTTCCTTGCAGAGGTTCAGGTTACACAAGCTCTTGGGTTTGTAAGCTGTCTGAGAGGTCAAATCCAGCCAAATACTTGTGTGGCTTATCTTGTATTAAATATTGCAGTAGTCATCTTATCTATCTGAGAAAGGTGAAGGGTTCAGTGACCTCAAGACTTGAATCTGTGGTGCCAGGGAGTCGAGGAATTTTTCAAACTTGGTGTATTATGCTTATCTTCTTAAAGTCAGTCTTTTTTAAAAGGTGATGTTAAAGATTCTGTACGGTTAAAATGGCACCGTTAAAAAAAAAATATATCTCTGATTGTATTAATTTGTAAGCTTTGCTTATGCTCTGATCCTACAAAGCACCAAGTACCTCAGGTAAAGGGGATTTTAACTTCTCTTGGCTTCAGTGGGAATGCTCAGTCAGAAATCAGAAGAAGAGACAGAGCTTGTACAGGGTTCAGAAATGTCTTTGGAGTTCACTCATGGCAACACTCAGAGCCTTATCACAAGGTCAAGACTTTTAAGAGCTTCTGCAACTCTCAGCTCCCATAGCTATGGTAACACAAGGATATTTGCTATCATTATACAAACAAACAAATGTCTAACCTTTGTGGCTGAGAAAAATGTAAAAACATTGAATCTATTTATCTCAACACCAGCAGACAAGCGAGACAACTGAAATATCACAGGGCTCTGAAGTAATTCTGAAAACAAGCTCACGGTACTTTTAATGTGTTGAAGGTTAGCAATCTTGGGATTTTCAGGCTTATTTCCTGTTTCGCTATTGTGCTTTTTATTTTGAGTTTTGGACAACAGAGTTCCTACATCTGTGCACATGGGAGTAAGCTAATCCTCTGAAAAAATTCTGAGACCAAAACTACTCGTTTTAGTATAGTTTCTATTGGATAGGCTGCTGGGTGCCTACTGGTCTGCTCAGAGGTGATACTAATGCCTTCTGTGAATGGGCTTTCAGTGACTGAACAAGCCCTGCTATGTGTTACAATACGCTGATGTTTCCTCTACCTCTTCTAATATCCACAAAATCATTTCACAAGCTGTATCTGCAAACAGTGGGGTTGGGTTAATATAAAAAGCAGCACCTTCCCTGAGAGCCCAGAGCTACTATCTCATCCGGGTTCTTTATATGCCTTAATGATTAGCAGTATTTTTTAGTAGCTCTTGGCTATTCTTTTTGGACAGAAGCACTCTAATTCCTTAAAACTTTTCCAAGCAGCTATTCTAAATAACACCGATACACAAAAAATGCTTTTCTGATTGCCTGCCCAGATCATGTAATCTCATATCTGAAAAATGTAATTTACTATCAATATCTGAAGTGGATTGCTGCATCTTCCACTATACATTAATAGCTCTATCCATTACTTTTGAAGAAGAATCTCTTAGGCCTTTTTGATATAGGCTTTACTGCTAACTGGGTAGCTGGCTGGAAAGGATGCTAGTTTCCCTTGCTATTATAAATCTAATGAGCTCACCTTTAAATGTCTATCTTTATTCTCCCCTTTGGGCATTGCTCCAGCCACTTTTTGGCCTTTTAAATAAAAAACCTATCCATATGGTCAAAGGAGGAAGTATACATGCCCTCAGATTCAATTAACCCCTGCTTGTTCTATACATTTTGGAATCAGACTGCCACTGTGCAGGATTAAAAAAAAATAAAGAGCGATCTTCAATGAAAACTTAGTAGACTGCATGCATCAAACAAGGATAAAAGTTTGTGCTAGAAGATACAGTGGATCTAAATATGCATGCTTTGGTTCACATAGATGACCAGACTCTTTCAAACGGAAACATGATTTGACCTATGAAGTAATTAATGCCATGATTATGGGAAGGGAAGACACCACAGTTCAGGCTACAGCCAGACTGCTTTCCATTAATAGAAAGCTTTATTATCCCCTCCCCAAGACACATAGTTATCTCAGCCATAAAAATTATGTTGGCTACAAAATTTCTCTGTCTGCTCTGAAGGCACAACAGACCGTTTCTGCAAAATTTCAATAAAGTTAGTGTGAGTTTTTCAAGTTATCTGATCCCAGTTTTCTCCTCCATTATTTGAAAAGAGTAGCTCACTTTTTCAGTCTTGTCATGTAAATCCCTTTTACCAGATCTTTGAGGAAGATAGATTGGCTTCAATTAAAACATATGCTTTTTTTTTTTTCTAGGTAGTTCTGAGGCCAACCTCCCACACACCAGTATCGATGCTTTTTTTTTTTTTTTTCTGCTGGATTTAGCAGGAAGAGGAATACCAGCACATATTGTTCAGCTGAAATCTAGAAAGATCATGAGAGGTTTTTTCACACAACCCATAATTAAACTGTGGTAGTCATTGCTACAGGATTTTGTGAATCTCATTTTTTGATATATATATTGAAAATACAATGGTACAACTTCATGAGAGAAAAATCTGTCAGGGACTTTCAAATGTGCAGATAGTAACTCTGCTTAAAAAGAAATCTCTGACTTATAGATGACTAGAAACTATAGGACTATACTGAGACTGTGTCACTGTATGAGTGCTCCTTCTTATTCTCTTCGGTAGGTAGTTGCTATTGGTTTCTACTGGAGGAAAGATACCTGATGGCATGTACTTTCAGTGTGGTCAATATGGCCAGTCCTACTTATGTCAACAAAAAAATCACTTTGACTCAAAGGTAGAAACATTCTTTTAGAGCTGTAGCAGCAGCTTTTTAATCAATCACTCTAGAAAATCAGTCTTGCGTTTTAGTTTGATACTCAGAATCATTCTGTTATGTTCTTTGTATACTATGATCCCTTTTGCCAACTATAAGGAAAGGAACATGGTTGTATTTTCAGCTTCTGGGGTAAAATGTATTGACAAATAATGTGATCTGAAACTTTTGCATTATCTGAAGGGATACTGTGTCAGATCAAAAGCCAGAAGACAACTGATTTACTTTTTTTCCTAAGCACTTCCTATCTCTTTGTAATGCTGAAAATTATACTACTACAGATTGAAATGCAAGACATCCTTAAAGGGGCAAGGGTAGTGATTTTTTAAGAAGTTGTGGTTATTTTTATAAGTAGGCATCTCTTCATTTGTGCAAAACTGGTGGAAAAATGTGAGGGTTTTTTTGAGGTTTTGAACTCTGCTGATCTTTTTTTTTAAAAAAAATCAAACAACCCTGTTTTAAAAATACCAATGAAAACTCAAAGAGACCTCTAGGATATAATCAATGCCCATTCTCTTCCAAAATGTTCCTGAGGTACATGGCCAGGGCCAGGACTAATGCCTCGGTTCTTCCACTGAATTTCTCCATCCTCTGTAGGCCTTGCAAGGACTGTATTCGTATCACTTCCAAAAGGTCAGACCTGTTCCATTATCTCCATTTTCCAGTGAGGTAACTGAACATCTTTCCAAGGGTCACTAGAGAAGCCTGCTGCAGTGCCAGGAATGGAAAACTAGTATCATAGGTTACACCTACATCCTTGATAAAGCCTCATTTGTAAACAGTCCCTATCTCTCCACTTAGGACAGCTATAAAATCAAGCTAATAAGAGTTATACTTAGTTTTGGAAGGAGCTTTGAGAGTTAGAAATAAATGCTTGCTCTGCAAATGCAAAGATTTATTTTTTGCGTGGAGTAATTTCAACTGAGTAAAAATGGGAAGATGATCAAAAACATTTAGAGGACTTGAGACCATGAATGAGTGCCACTGACACTTGGGGTTTTTTGTATATCCTCTAGGGAGGAATCTATGTCCAAGAAAAGCTTTGGCACTGTATTACCTAACTTTTTGATGTCTGGCCCTGATGTGCAGTTCAAAACCTTATGTTAGGCACAGCATTTCTGGCTGTATGAATATTGAATAACTTTTGCCAACAGGAGAGCGATGGAGTTGCATCAGAACACTGAACTTGGAGGAAAGGGCCTTCTGCTAGGTGGAAATTAATTTTTAAAAGGAGCAAAGTGTCTACTCTTACACAGCTTTTGCTGGGATTTGGAGATACTTCTTGTTTCAGGCAGCTGCTTCTTCATTTAGGTAAGAATTATCCCAAGTACCTCAGATGAAAGACAATTAAGATCCTTGCAAAACCCCACTTAATAATAAATGCTGTAGAGTAACTACTGGCTCTGGCTTTAAAATATAATAGCAGAATTTATTGCTAAAGTTTAAGACTACTTTTCTTGAAGATGGCCAGAGCGTAAACTGGGCATCTTCAAGCTATGACAGGGCAGAGATGAAGGAGGAGAATGCTGGCTGTCAGCCAGCAAAGATGACCACAGAAAGAGAGAAGTATGATGCATTATACTTTGGCCAGCCCACACTGTCCTGAATTGCAGGCCATTCTGCAAAAGATACGTAAGGACAAACTCATGATTTGGAAGAAGCCAAGGCACTGAAACTCAGCAGCCCAGGACCACCCCTACTTTAAATGCCAGCCTCTGAGGAGGAACAAGATTAGCTAGACAATAGTTAAAAATCCATGATATTTTCAAAGTTTTTTAAGCCCAACGTAATAGTGAAGTCCAAGAGCTGGCTCTGAGAATGTAATGCTTTAACACAGGGGTCCATTCTCCATACCCTGGAAACAAAGCACTGGCTTACAGCATGGTTAATCTATCTTCCCTCTCTGTCTCTGCTGTCTGTAGTTTCTGCTCTTTTGAACTGTCGTATCCTTCCTCCATTATGTAATAGCCTAGAGGTCACATATGTACCTCTGCTTTGAATAATACATCTCTATGAAGCCTTAGTATCTCTGTTTGAAAATTTATTTCTTTCATTTTAATATTTTATCAATTTTGTCCTAAATGGATGACCTTAACTGGTTGCAGTTCATTTCATTTCTTCTCTGCTTAAATATTTTAAAGGTTCCAAAGTACAAACATCATTCATGTGGTGTGTAACAAAAATGCTCAGCTTGAGCTTTGGATTATTTAATTGTAACTGTCAAGCTATTATTAAAATTGATTATTTTTTCTTTTTGCAATTTATTCCCCCTACTCCTTCTCCACATTTCTAAGTTCCTCTGTCACATCCTTTATGCTGGTATTTAGCTACACTTCCCAGTGTATAAGGAGACTTATACAACCCATTAGTACCATTACTTGCAAACAACAGATGTTCAAGGGTCAAAATCACAGCTTAATGGGAACAAGCATTGCATTCAGAAAATACCTCAGTAAAATAATTGATCCAGTACTGAATACAGTATTTGGTGTTAGGTATGAGTAGAGTCTTTTGCCCTTTATTTGAAGAAAAAAGAACCAAAGTTATATTTTATGTGCTGGTACCATCTTGGTGCTGTGACCAATCTGGATGCTGGAAAAGGGTCGTATTTGAGTCGTAAATCATCACAACATACTCGTTTGTGTGTGCAACAGGAAATAAATGGAGTTAACAAATGTCTGGCAGTCTTAGCCATGAAGTGGGTTGTGCTGTTAAGGGTATCATTTTGGGCAGATAAGGTTTTTTGTAAGAGTTGCAGTTCTACCTCATCTCAGGGCTTTTTAAGTAATTAAATTCTATCTTCATAAATATCAGTATCAGTTGGCTATGGCATTCATGCTTTCTGTCCTGAGCAGCTTAGTGTCACTACCTGCAGCTTCACACTGACAGTTGCTGAGTTCCGAGTCTAACTGACCATTCTGATGTATAAAATGCTTTGGGTTACTTAGAAATGAAAGGCAATAAAAGGTAGAAAGCACAATTTAATTTCATGATAGTTATTCTGCACTTATACTATGAAAAAGTGAAACTAAGATATATGCAGTTCTCACTGTGGCATTTTTATTAAAAATAGGTATAACGACAATTTGAAGGGATCTGGGTTATGTCCTTCCGTGCTTTTAAAAGAACTGTAGCTGTTCTGTGTTTGCAAAATATAAAAATCAGTATACAATGCATTTTTTATGTTGAAAGGATTTGATTATTTGGGATGGCTCTGTATTTATGCTGATTTTTACCTTTCTCATTTTCTTCTATCACTCTAGTCTTGCGTAACTCTATCTATATTTGCAGTATTCATAAGATGTGGGTGCATGTATCATTTCTGACATCTCTGTGTCTTGTTACAGTGTCATAACCTATGTTTTGGTTTGGTTATGCAGTATTCCACACCAGAAAGACACATGAAATCTTTTTCTTTCCTGCTGTGTCTCTAACTACTTTATTGAGGAAATCTTAAAGGAAATGTTACCACTTCTCCTACACTGGCTGTAGGATTTTGTTTTACCTTGTGTCATGTCACCGCAAGAAATGTCATTGAGGTCATTAAAAGCAGGCATCTCTGTGCCTCCATGTGAGTAAATGGGGACATCTTGTTTTCAAGGAAGTCCTGGGCTGTGCACAGAGCTGAAAATGAGTTTAAATGAGTGAATGTATAAGCAGGATGCCTCTTGTTTGCTCCTGGAATGAAGACCTGAATCTTTGGACATCAGCCATTTAATCCTGTAAGGTGTTTTTATGGTAACTGTTTCTCCCCGAAACTACAGAAAAGGTACACTAAAATTAGAATAAATGCTTTGAATGGTTCTTCAAAGGAACTTGAAACACCTCTTATGTATTTATTGCCCTGTAGAAATAGCATTCCTGGTTTCTGAAAAAGATACTGAAGGTAACCAGCATTGCTTCTGTAACTAGAAGGGTTTTCTTATTCAGGCAGTGTGGCAGGTGAGGCTATCTTGCCTCAACAGGGAGTATGTTCATATAATCCTTCAGGAAGTTTTTGCGAACGCGTCCTCAACATCCCTAATTATATAATTAAGAAGTATAAACATTGAAAATCCTTCTTAACACATATTTAAATCCTAAAATATCTCTTTAGCCTGGAGTATTACACTAGATAGAAAGCTTACAAATGAATTGCTACCAGGGCCTGATCCATTACAACAATTATGAACATGCTGTCTTCATTAACTAAATGTCAGTAATGGCACTGAGAGTAGTGCATTTTGTACGTGAATTTAAACAGATTTAATACACTTGTAAACTGTATTTCTGGCTAGTAGACAAGCCAGACAAAACATGGGGTGGGGAGCCGGCAGGGTGGTGAAGGAAAGGGTGTACAAGGAGAAGACTAGGAACTGAGGCACAAAGGCAAAACCCACTGAGACAGTTCAATCTGACTCTGGTACCTGGTGTTCAGTACCCAAAAGAGGCTCAGATGCCCAAAAGAACATAAAAGAACTGTGGCATTTTTCCAGAATTAGATTTCCCTGGGAAATATGTCACTTTACCCAAAGTGAAAATGCATTGCTACTCTTTACCTCAAACATGCTCACGAATAGCAGTATTTTCATGTGACTACAGCTGCTCTTTTTACTCTCTAGATAAAGACCTGAATTTGGGGAGCTAAAGGTTATGAATTCAAATCCCAGTTTCCACTTGCAGATGCATGTATGCATTTGGCAGGAAACAATACTGTCTCTGTATATACAGCTATGGATCATCACAGCAGCACAAGTCAATTAGCCTTCGTGACACTCCGTCGGACTGTAAAATAATTTTATGAATACTTCAGGGGATGTTGTCAGAAGGACAGTGCTGAGAACTACAGGACACAAAGGGTATGGCTAGCAAAATAACCACCTTTGCCACAGGTTACCAAACACTTCTGTGTTTAGACACCTGAAATTCTCTACATTTCTTTGGTCTCTCTTGGGAAAGACAAAGGATAGCAATTAACCTTTACTTATTACAAACCACAAAAAGCAATAGGAGAGTCTCTGAGGTGGTATGCCTCATTTGAGCCTTTCCATTGATGTCTGCATAGATAGACGTGGCGTGGTAGTCAAGATAGGTAGAGCTGAGCCTGCTAATTACAATGTATTTTTATAGGACTCATTTGGCTTTCAAAGGCAGCAATATGCAGTAGACTTCAGCTTTGACCTGCAGTGGAGGAATCAGACCAGTATAAGATAAATCTCCAGTCGTTCATCAGCAGTTCCATTTCACTGGAAGCTGTTCTGTGGAATAACAAAAACCTGCAGTTGGTTGTTCTCTTTTACCACTAAAGTGTTTTGGGTTTTTTTGGTTTTTTTTTTTACATTTTCTATTTGCATCCCTCTCAGAAAGTCTAAATTAATATCTCTTAACAAACATAGAAATTTTGTAACGTTTAATAAAAAAAGAAAATTGCCAGCTGCAAATTTAACAGGCCTCGTCTGTTTTTTCATTCATTTGGGTTTTTTTTTGCTGTATCCTTTTTAGAAAGGAAAAAGGTGTATATGAGGAAAACTTTTTATTTTCTTTGTACTATGACTTGAAAGTTGAAAAAAAAATCCAAGTTATTAGTTTCTAGTTTCAAATTTTGTGTTGTGAGTTTCTCTCTAATGAAAACAACAAATTTTTTTTAACCCTATTGTTCTGTGTTTTGTTTGGGTCTATAGCTTTTTCTTCTACTGGAGACGTATGAAAAGGCTGCTTTTCTGAATAAAAACAAGTATAAGTAAAAGAATCACTTTTTTTTTCTCCAATTATCCCTCCTGCTCAATTTTGAAATATAAAAGAAAGTTTCCATTTTACAGGAAATTATAGTTCTTTTTCTTCCACTCTATCCGCTGTGCTTTCCTTCCCTTTTCAATGTTTTTCACTGAAGTCTCTACATGTGACATAGCACATTGTTAGGAGGTGAAATTAATGTAGAGATGAAGTGTTAGACATGTGGGAGGCTTAACGGGGGGGGGCAACAGATGAGAGTAGAAAAAGAGGAAAAGAAAATCATCGAGGGAAAGAGCTAAAGACGTAATTGTTTTGTTACTGTTTGATATGTCTTGGAAAGAACTTGGGACAAAAAATATAGGATACAATTAAATGAAAATTTATGCTAAATTGAAAAATGCAGAGTATTTGTTATAAATAGACATCCCCTAGTGTAAAAACTCTGCCTTTTCCTGCAGGAGGCTATACGATGTATGTCAGGCAGTGGCCAGCTTCATGCCAGCTGCATCCGAGTCCCCTCGCATCTAACAAGTCAAACATTAGACTGGGCTGGAACTGAGGAACCCCGACTTTTGATTAATTCACTTTGTGGCTGCTTACACAGCGGTCCTGTTGACTGTCCTCCCCTGCAGCCTCAGGGCCTCTCAGACCAGATCTGAGTGCCAACCTCTCCGCTCCAGCTTTTGCTGTCTGCCACCGCTGCTGTGGTTCTGCCAGACCTCACTGGAGGCCTCCTTGCTCCTCTTCTCCCCAGGGTTTTGGCATCTCCAGCTTCACAGCTTTGGCTTGGCTAGTGTCTGCTGCCTCAATTCCATATTCCTTCACCAGCTTCATTTCTTGACATTGCTGAAGCAGACAAGTCACGTCTAATCCTGGCCCACATTTTCAACCCCCTGAGATCCATAACTTTTCACAGGGAAGTGTTACTGCTACCTCCTCAGCTTTTAAAAGTTTACTTAAGCAAAGGCAAACTATAGGTCTTGTATGCCGCTTGCATGACACAGCCTAACCACAAATTAAAAAGAAGACATTGTTGTTAGAAGCCCAATATTATACAAGTTCTGATAATTAATTATACACAGAGACAAGCAAGGTGATTATTCTATTTGACAGTCCTGTGCAAGCCTCATTTGCAAGGTTTAGTCCAGTTGCGGACACCAGGTTTGAAAATTACCTCAGTATGTTGGAAAGAGTTCAAGTGACAGCAACAAAAATACCAAAAAGTTGAAAAATGTGGCCTATGAAGAGAGGCTAAGAAATTTTGGCATGATCCAGTTAGAAAAAACAAGACTGGAGGGAAACATAATATTTTTTAAAACAACTAAAAAGGGATGTTATAAGGAAAAGAGGGCTCAGTCTCACCAGTGAAGAAGAACAGGACAAGTCCAGTCTAAACTGTAGATTTAGGTGAAATGTAGGTGGTATGTTGAGGCCAGCTCTGTCTGAGGGTTGTGCCAGAACAGAACAGGTAAAAGACTGGATGTTGGGCTGAGAAGTTCTGTGGTGGCAGACAGTCACCTTCTGTCTTTCAACTCAACTTGGTGAAGGAGGGCACTGGGAGTCCAGCTGGTTGGGGTGAGGATGGAGAGGGGAGAAGAAAAATACTCATGCCATGGCTTTTTTGGGCTGCTACCCCAAAGTTATCCCTAACCAGCAAAATCCAGCTAACTGGCTTTCCTTCTTCTGAATTCACAGGAAATGGAGACAGTTTTCAGCAGAGCTGGCAGGTATGGTTTGATTCTGGCACTTTATTTCTGTAGGACTAGAAAAGGTTGTCAAGGGAGTGTGGAAATGAGTGTCTTAGGTATGGTTGAGGTAAGATTTGCTATCTCTATAGTAAGAATAATTCAGGAATAATGAAATCAACTGCATTCCTTGCAGAAGAATGAAAGTAACCTACTAACAATCCTGCGCCGCAATATTGATTTTGTTCTTATATTTTCAGTGCTTTGAAGCTGCTATGGTCTGTTGGTTCATTAAGTTACATTTACAGGTTGTCCCTAAACACTGGCTTTTGCATAGTCTGCATTTTAACACTCTTCAAGTGCATATCGATACATTCTGTCCTCTGTGCAAACCACAATCAAAGAAATCCCATTTCTGCAATGGCTAATGAGGTTCCAAAGTGGTAAAATAAACAGAAGAAGGAATTACACAGTGTCAGGAAGCTCAACCAAAGAAATGTCACCTTCAGAGAAGCAGCAGCTGAGAAATGACCTTTCACATTATTACACTGTGCCAAATTTGGCTGGATTTAGACAAGAACCTACAATTACTGAATACTTAAAAGTGTGTACTCTTATTCATGAGGAAGCTGAATAGAGTGGGGGGGTATGTTGTAGAAGTATATATTATGAAAGATGTATTTTACAAAGTACCATGACTGAAATTACAGTTGAATTACGCAATTAGATTTTATTAACTATACATATCATTAAGGATTTTTCATTACACAGGAAGGGATGTCAGAGTTCTGGTGATTGTACTGACCTCTTGTGCCACTGGGAAAGATGTAGAGAGGCTTCCAAAAGAGCAATATAGTTCCTATTTAATCTTTACATAAGAAAAAAGGTCAAGGAACCATGGTTTTATTTCTCTCAACTCTTCACCAAGGAGGTTCCCATTTTAATGTGCATTGTCTTAAATATATACATATTCCTGAAGTATAAATCACTGAAACATTACATACGTCTTTGCACTGCATTTATGGCAGAATTTACAAAGTTAGTGTTAGTAGTATTAGTCGTTATATGCTAGTTAACAGTATGTGCATGTATATGAATCCTCAAAATGATGTAACTTACCTCTGGAGGTTTCTAACTTTAATTCACTTTATTTGTGATACAAAGATAAAAATGAGAAAAGAAAAGCCTCCAACAGATTACTTAAGATCTCCATAATATAAGATCTCTGATCATATCCATGCTATTATTCACTTATTGTGCCAAAAGAAGATAAAAGGTGGCAATTTATATTAATAATGTAGTTTTATTTAAAAATAAAATTAATAATTGAAAAGAAGTAAATTAATCTAAGCATGCAGAAAACAGTTAGTTTAAGACAGATAGGAGGAGAAAAAAACTCGAACAAGATTGCAAACACTGGCGTAGTTACAGGATTTTCTTCTCCGCTGTTTGAAGTCCACTAGTTACTCTGCAACTTTGGCAAGAAGTCTAATTGTTCCTTAAAATTTTTACTTCTCTTTCAGACTGGGAGTGACCCTTTCAGAGTAGGTGCTGTCCAGTCCTTCAAATGCCAGATTGCTCAACAGCAACTAGAGCTGGTCCTTTACCACCAGCTTGGTCTGGCTCATTTCAGTAGGTAGAGCAGTACAACCTTACCTTTCTTCAGCCTCCACTGCTGCAACAGGCAGAAAGCTATATTAAAAGCATGCTCAGTTAGATGCTAGTATTAAGTCTGCAGTACTTAGGAAGTACCAATTCCTGCAATACAACCTTATCGCAGTCCCATGGGCATGTATGCTTTATGATAATCTTCAGTGATACGATTGTTGTTTTTTTGCAGTGAGATGCAGCAAAGGAGCACCAATGTTTCAGTGGAAACCAGTGAAAACTCAGCTTCCGCTCCTGGCAGTGGTCAGCAGCATACCAAAGTGCACACAGGTACTCTCGCTTGTCTTTAGCAAACTTCAGCCCCTGGTTCTCTGGCCCTTTGTAAATTGTCCCTGTACCAGTCCTGTCACTTTTCCATTCATGGCCTCCTTTCCTGTTCTTTTTGCTTAACCTTAACTCCTGAGGTTTCTCATCCTACTCACAGACTCTTCGTCAAGCCAGACGTAGCTTGTCTTCTGGGTCTCCTTTCAGAGACTGCTTCTGTCTGTTTTACTTTGACAGTTTTCTCTCCTCTACTGCATAGATTCCTACAAGTCACTGATGTGACCAGGACCCTGTTTTCATTCCTGGTGTCCAGCAAGCTGAGAGTGGCCATTATAACAAACGTCCTTTTGAGCTGCCATAGGTGTTGGGCCTGCAAGGGTGATCATACACTCCATAGCATGAGTTGTCTAGTCGGCCCTCTAAGTTCACACATGCAATGAGGATGGAATATTCTGAGGTTTTAAGTGTTTCTATCAGTTCTGTCTTGCAAGTAATGATTTCTGTTCCAGGGCCTGGGGATATAGACTATTTCAAACCAAAAGTCTTAACCATATTTTGTAATACAATTTTGCAAGTCTCATTCTCAGAAAGAGCTGGATGAGGCATCCATCCACATGGAAAATTTCAGCTCAATCACTTATCATTTGGGTAAGTTCTATGAAGCTGAATATGAGCTGCAGCCACAATATAATCATAATTTATTTAGAAGAAGCTAAATAAATTTAGTACATAGACTTTCAATTTAAGGAGGGGAGAACTACATAAAAATGAGGAACATTCTCAAAACAAACAAAAAATACCCATTCACTTTATGTGCAACAGCCTGGAAAGCAAGAGACCTAAAAGCACCCAAAAGGCTGTTAAAAGTTACTGTGCCACCATTCAAAAAGAAAACAAAGCAGTCCAAAAATCCACTTCATGGCTCAATATGAAAATGATGTAGTCCATCAAAAGGGAGAGGCAGACTTCTAAGAAATGGAAATCTTGCTCAGATGAGAACAGGAACACCTATTAAAATGGCAGATCAATTTCAAACAAGAAATTAAGAAAGCTAAAAAGAATTTGGAGAGAGCCTTGCTATAGAATGCTGAAGCTAATAGTAGAGAATGCTGTAAACGCACCAAAAGCAGGGAGCCAGCTGAGGATTAGTGGGACAACACAGTGGCTGAGGTGTAGAAGAGGCTGCAGCAGATGAAAGAAGCTCAGTGAACTCTTTGAACTGCTTTCTACAGCAGAAGCTGTCTGATTCCCAGTTCTGATGCATTCATTGTAGCAATAAGTCAGTAAACATCAAACAGTTTGAAGTAAATGTACAGGATGTATTGGTCCAAATAGACAAGTCAGATATCAGTAAGTCACCAGGACTGCATAACATCTACTCAAGAATCCTGAAGGAATTCAAACATGAAATAGCAGAACTGCTGGCCATAATGCACAATATAGTAACAAAGATCCACTGTGCTGGAGGGTGCGTGCAGGGCAATCTCCAAAATTGCCAACTTCTGCCTATCAAAAGGGCTCGGCTCTGGATGGGATTTTGAGAACAACAGACCGGTGAGCCTTAATGTCATTAATGGTAGAGTATCTTCTCTAATAATAAGAAGAAATAAGATCAGTGAGGAAATGGATAAACTTGGTGTGTTGAGAAGGACTCAGGTTCGCTTCTGCATGGGAAATCCTGCCTCATTAAGCTGAAGTTCTCTGATGATGACAATAAGAATAGGAATAAAGGGAATCCATACACAATACATTTGGATTTTTAAAATGTCTTTGCTGTTGAATTCCAGTTGGAAAGGGACTTGCATCATCTAGTCCAGCTGCCTAAGGTTATTAAAGAAAGTAAATTGCAGTGAGATTGGAGGAAGGATCCCTGAATGGACTGAGAACTAGATGAAGGATAGGAAGGAAAGAGTAAGGATTAATGGATATATCTCAGAATGGACAACAGTCAGCATTAAGGTCCCCCAGGAATTGGTCCTGGGACCAGTTTCATTCGGTATCTTCATCAAAGAGCTGGAGAAGGTAGTGAACAGTGAAGGCCCCAGTTTTGTAGGTGATATTAACTGATTTTGCATTACAGGTTTTAGTGTAGATAAATGTGAGATAATAAAAATAATCAAATCCCTGCATACATGATGTTGAACTCAGAACTGAGGTGCTGAAATCTTGAATTCAGGAAAGAGATCTTGAAGCCATTGTTGTCACTTCTCTGAAATTATGAGCTCAAGGTGCTGTGACAGCAAAAAAAACAACGAAACAAAAAAAAAAAAGCCCAACCAACCAAAGCCAACACCAAACAAAATATACCCAAATCAAATAAACAAAAAGCCCAAGGAAAGCACTGAGTACACAAAAGAGATGGCACTTTTTTACCATACAAAGCTGTGAATCACCTATGTATTCAGTATTATGTACAGTTCTGGTTTCCACATCTCAAGAAGCGGACAGTGGAATTAAAGAAGATACAGAGAAGAACAGTCAAAATGTTTGTGATGATGAGCAATAGCCTTGCGAGGAGAAACTAAAGAAGGCTGGTATTCTTCAGTTTGGGAGAAGAGTGAGGGAAGAGGTGATGAAGATTCACAAAATCACAGATATGATGGATTAGCTAATTCTAGAATGATTAAAAGGGAAGGTAACGTCTGAAATTGCTACAGCCGTTGGAGGCTGGAGCAGTACAAGGGACATGCATTGCCAATACTACCAAACTCACATGCTCTCCCTAAGTAGCTTTTCCTATTGTTGTTATCCTCACTGGCTATTCCATTGCAGGCCAGGCATCAGCCAAACTCCCACAAAACTTCCCAGGGTGAAAGACATAAGGGAAAAGAAAATAAAGGAGAAAAAAACCAAAGTTGTTTGAGGATGCAAAATCAACTCAAGATGCAACAACTGAAAAACAGGAAGCGGTAAAAGTGTCAATAATATATCTATAAAGAAGTGGAGGGAAACACAGAGGAAAACTCCAGGGATGAAAAAATTGAAACAGTTGCTAGATCACCCCCTCCTATTATTTTTCCTGATGCTGGAAACACAATATCAGTCTGGGTGGATCATTGGTTTTACCCCAGAAGTTGTTTCTTATGTTCAAATGGTCTAACATTGGAGACATTCTTGGCAATCCTAGAATTTGAGGAAAGACTTGTGACAGGTTCTACAGAGACTTGCTGCATAATTTCTGTCTGTGTTGAAAAAACTTTAAAGTCCAGTCTTAGTTTCCAGCTGAAAGAAAAGTATAGATTATTGGATAGAAGACAAGTAAGGAAAGAAACTGCTAACGGAAATAGTTAGGTTGGATATAGGAATGTAAATCTATAACTCACATAAATCAGTCCTTTTTAATCCTTTTTTATTTCCAGTGTAGGTGTATGGAAAATTTAACCTACTAGAATAAGTTTGCTTCTTTGAATTTCCTTTTGCAGATCTCTTATCTCTCCTTGAGTTTTGCAGACTGCAGGTTGATAACCATTGCAGAAAAGATATCATCTTGGAAATGACTGATTTCTAGATTCTTTCTGTGAAGTAAGAGCAAATCTGCATGGAGACTGAACAGATTATCATACCAATAATCACACTATAGTAATATTTCTTTTGTAGAGTTGAGTAATTTTGCAATGCAAAGTCTACTTCATGGCTTAAGTTTTTAGGCAGATGCTCATCTCTTTAGGAAAGCAGGGGGAAGGCTCCAAATGCCACAAATGATCTGCCATCACGGGGCATCTGTTCAGCTCAGACATGCAAGGCACTGGGTTGTCGTCATTTGTGAAAGTGAGTTGCAAACCCAAACAAAATCCTAGATGGTGAGCCTTATGTATCAGGAAGTATTTTGGAGGGGTTTGTTTCCTCAGGGTCTTATAAGGATAACTATCCTTATCTTTCTTTGTGACTCCTAGGTCCTATTGCACTGAAATACTGAATGCATCTGTTTCCTTTCTCTGAAAAAGAGATCCAGTTAGGCTATTTTTTCATCTTAATACCACTGCCTTATCACTTTATACTTCTGAACTTAAAAACTTTTAAGAGAAGCAAAACTTCATTATCCTGATTCCAATCTGCCTCATCCCTTCTGTAGTAATTTTTGGCCCTGCAAAACTTGATGATGTTAGTCTGTTAAAACTCTATACCACCTTTGTATAAGTGTTACTATCCCCACCAAGATAAGATGGTAAAATCAGATACAGTGGGTCCATTTGCTTCTATTACTCATTGAAAAGCGGGTGCTTTTGTGTGTTATGTACACCTATAACGGATACAGTCAAACTTTGAATATTGAAAGCAACATTGTAGCAATTCTTTTTCCTTCTATCTTGCCTCTCCAACTCATCTCTTAGCTCTTTTGTTTCCTTTCTTTCCATCGCTTTTATATTCACTCTCTTTGCTTATTTTTCTTTTCCTTTTTTTCTTTCTCTATCACTCTCCTGCTCTTACCCCTTAATATTGCAGTTATTCAATGTTATTTTGAAAATGGCCAATACACGTACTATAACATCTTAGATCAATTTCATTTAGGACCCAATTATGACCACCGCTGATCTGAACACTCCCTTGGCTTATGAGGGCTAAGGTATGCAGCAACAACTCTGCGTGACTAAAGTATTGTAATCTGGACCTTTGTGTTTAAACTATTATTTTTCAGATTAACTCATTTATCATTTCAATTGTATTTTGTGTGAGAAAAATTATAGATGGCAAATGGTTAAAACATGAAGGATGACTCTTCAGAGGACTAATTGTTCACAGCCCTTACCTTTTTTTCATACATCAGCATGCACCTTTTGTAATTCAATATGTGAAATTCCTTTGAAATAACATGGGCAGGGTGTACATCCCAGATACACGTCCTGGTAAGTGACATAATCTGGGACTTCTGGAATCCAGAGAGGTGTTTTGGGACGTGCTACTGACTCGGTTGCTACTATTTAGCTTTCCGAGCCCTTTTTCAGAGTACATATCCTTTTATTTGACTCATCCCTAAAATCACCTTGGTTTTACCGAAACTTGAATGCAATTCATTGGCCTAAGGCAGGCTGACACACAGGGGCTGGAACAGATCTCATTTAGTCTTGTGCCTCTTGAGTAGCATGTGGCTCTCTAAAAATTTAAATACAACTCCTATCCTGGCTTCCATGGGAGTTGTGGCATAATCCTTGCTCTCAGAAGCAGTGAGTCAGCAAGAGCCTCCAAGGCCAATTTTAGTGGATTTCCCTGGCCTCTGCCTGTCTGTCTAGCTGAGCCTCAGCCCAGAGTTCCTTGTGTGAACTCTGCACAGCCATATCATCACCAACTTCTCTGAACTGTTCCCATAACCTCACTGCTCCAAAACAGGATAGGCATCTTGAGACTTTCAACGCAGCGAGATTCGTGATGAGGTGTTTGGAGGGCTGAGGAGCTTGGATTCTGGGAAAAGACTGTTAAATAGTCTGACAGGTTATATTCTTAAATTATATCTTTTTCTCAACCAGAGTAAATTTTTTCCAAGCCATATGATCCTCAAATTACCAATACAAATGGGAATACAATTAATAGTGGTGCCATATCTTCATAGGGAACATCACCTTTTTATGCCAGGCAGGCATACCTTTTGTTCTATTAAACTGAGCAAAAGTCTTCTCCTGGGCCTCGTCTACTCTGTATGGTGCCATCTTTTCAGGAATACATCATCATCAGAGTGCTTTGTCCCAGTAATGTATTACACTAATACATCTGTTGCTCTAATGATATATTAGTGTAATACCTTATCAGAGTGATGCATACCAATGATGTATTACTCAAAAGGTGGTGCCATTCAGGAATGAAAGAATTCATGGACATATTCAGGATAATTATACAGATAAAAGGCAATGTATATTATGCTGGAAGCTGCTTTCATGTAACCAAGAACACCACTATTATGCTACCCCATTTGGTGCCATTTTCTACTGCCATTGCAGTAGATTTGTAATGCTGAGGTTGTTACATCTCTTTTAAACCTTTTAAATATACCAAGAGCAACTACCATTAACCTTGGGTCACTGTGAAGCAGACTGTATCCAGTTACATTATTTTTACTGTATAGTAGTACAGTAGTTACTTATCCATAACCATATGAAACCAAGTAACATTAACCTCCAAATAGTCTGAAGAACATATCATATCTCATTATAATAATCTGGGCTTCATCCTTTGCTTGACTTTAATTATTGTCCATTCTCAAACATTTTCGATTACATGACAGTTGAACTTCAGCCTGTCATTAAATGTAAGCCTCTTTAATCTCAACCTTCATTTTCTTTACCATTACATTTTTTACATTACTTTAGCTACTGAAAAACAGATTAAGTCAGTCTGATTTACATTGTTTTGTGTAGTATGCTAATTAAACATTTCTAAACACCATCCAAAGAATGTGGCAAAAAAACCAGGGTCTACTTTCTATTTTTTTAAACTTTCACTGTAAAGCAGGGTAAAAAATGTAAACCAATAATATGAAAAGCTTAAAGCTTTATAACCTCTGCCTTAACATCCTCACTAATTGAGTCCAAGCTAAAAAGAAAGAGAATTAGAATGACATTTTGGCTTGTGGTAATTTAACTGAAGTATAAAGTATTGATTAGTTTATTTACGTTTCCTGTAATGATGGTTTACAACAAGCACAAAGAACATTGCTTGTTAGAACACTAAGGCCTCCAACTTGTTTCAGTTCATCAGAGGGAGGGTGTAGGTATCTCTAGAAATTTTGCCAAATAATCCAACACAAAACAATTAGTAACACAGTGAGGGAGAAAAGGACAGGCAGAGTATTTATAGTTTGTAAACACTGGATTTGGTTTTTGCATCTTTACTTTCTCGTCTGTTATCTTCAGCTTCATTGCTACTGACAGGTATCATTTCAATTTGCAGAGAGAGTTGTAAAGCAACTTTTGGGAACGTATTTAGTTGGGTGGCAAACTGAATTCACAGAAGCTGGAAATGGAGATACAGTATGATAGACACAGAACAGCCTAATCTTTACATTCCTGCTCCTCCAAGGTCACTCAGCTGAGCTGTGACCTTTCAGTCTGGCAGCTGCTGACCCAGATCTTTCTCCTGCCCTGCTGAGGGGATGAAGGAGAAGAAGCTGGCATTGTAAGGGTCGGATGCAAGAAGTAAACTGCTCTTGTAGGTAGAGCAAGACGGAGTAGAACAGCTTGTGTAAGTGTTATGGAACGGTTAAAGCAGAAGGTGGCGTAACAGGTTACAGCAGAGGGTGAGGTGGCAGTGGCAGTGGCACTGTGGCAGTGCAAAAGTGGCAGCAAGATACGGATCTGTGCAGAGCTTCCAGGGCAGCAAGTGGCAGTGGCGCCAGTGGGGCCCTTTCTATCAATCAGAAGGCTTATCACAGCCAAACGAAGCCTTGCTTCATAAAGCATCAGGATCTGACATGAGGTTGCTATAGCTGAAGGTTCCAGTCATTATCATACGAAAAAAAATGGGGGGGGGGTCTTTCTTTTTGTTCTATAGTCTCATTTATAATCTGGGAACTCATGGGTGAGGCTCTGCTATCTGATTTCAGTCAGAGGTGGAAGCAGCTTGCTAGCACAGCAATGCAGGATGTACAGCTGCAGGGAAAAGTGGGTACTTCAGCAAGAAATAGTGACAGGTTTATCCTCATCAAGAGACCTGCAAGTTACCTAAATGCATCCAGGGGGGAGGGGGTGGAAGGCATCCTCTTTACCTGGCCTGAGAAACCTTAAACTTCAATAGGAATCACCTCCAGAGCCAGGCCAGAAATTAATATTTCACCTGCAAGTATACTTGCTGAAGTCATTCTACTAGGATATTTGCAACCTTTCCTGTTCTTCTTACGTGAGGAAACTGGTTCTTCCACTGAGTATTTACTAGAATCCATCAGTCCTGTAAATCTACTAGTTGTGGCAGCTGAAGTTTCTGTAGTGTTGGCCTCCTGGTTGAGGTGGGGCTGCTACGTTCCTTGTGGAAGTGTGGTCCACGGCAGGAGCCTTCTAAAGCATTATTAGCAAACACAGTAACTGTTAATTTTGATAAAGTGCAGTTGAACAAATGGACCTTTGTGTAACTTGCCTTGTGTGCTGAGCAATTGGAAGGGACAAATTAGATATGGGAAGAGAGACTAGCAGGTGGGCTTCTGATACTATTGCTCTTCTTGTGTACTACTTACAGAGCTTATGCAATAACATACATGTTAACAGCTCATTATATGTAATATACTTAGGTCACAACAGCCTAGTAAAGTGGGAGGGGTGTTAGTCTTTTTTTAAGAGATGGGGATCTGCATGGAGAAAGAGAATAGAGTGAAATGCTTAAAAGGGTACAACAGCCTAGGGGACTGCAGGCAAAGTGTGTGGTCTTACCCGACCTGGCTTTAATGGCCATTCAGTCATAGGCAGCCCTTGTTTTCGACTTTAGAGGTACAGTTTGTGGGGTCTTTGGGAACCCGTCTGAATGATGAGTGACTTTAGGTTTTTTGTTTTTCTGAGTTAATTTTAGCAACATCTGTTGTCCAATCTTGTTCACTGTGTGCTACACAAATGCTTTTGCTAGTGTGGTACAGAAAAGGAGGAATGATAGGCAAGGTGGGTGGCAATTGCTTACATTTGCTCAAACTGTACTGCCACTGAATGTCAAACCATGCCATGTTATGAGGCTGTGTCAGTTTGTGTGTGGTGGCTTAGGACACTGCATTCCTGTTAGTTAAATGGAATTACTTTTAGTTAAATGAATCATTAAATTATAAGTGATTTTTAAGAGTTGGAGTCTGCCTTTAAGCTAGGTTTTAGGTACCTAGAAATTTGATGTTTGGAGTAGAAGCAACCTTTCAGTTCCCTCTGTAGTCCATGGACAGAGTAGGGCTTCTCGAGAGAAATTCATCCTACCTTAACTCTCTTGCTAACAAGTAAACAGAAATCTAAGTTACATAAATTACTGTCTCTCTATCACAGTGAAGACTAGAAGAATTTGCATCTGGCATCTACCACCTAAAACTTCCCAAGGCCAATATCTTCCATTAATTTCAGAGAGCTTTGAAACAAAACTTGACACGACTGGCTGTCCGAAACTCTGTCAACAACAAAGTGGTTAGATTAGCTGGAACTGATTTGTGAGGGAACAACTGTGAGGTGACACACAACCTCTGACACCTTACCCATGTTCCTCTGGTACAGGCTTCCATGTGCATAGCACAGTCTCTGGCAAAATCTTAGTATATCATCTTATGTTTTGTGCTTCTTAAAATGGGGGGGGGGGGGGGGGAAGGCCCCTAAATCTGAACTGGAAAACGGTAAGGCAGAAAGTGAAATCAACAGAACAGAAGCAGAAGGAAGGGTCCCAGGGCATCAGAAATGGGTCAGCCACCACTTAATATGGATGAGTAGCAGCTAGCTGAGCTTGCCTAACTGTGTCTTAACATCTGGACTGCAAAATGTAGTGGCTAAGGTGAAGGTATATGATTAATTCTGCTGAGTCTATTATGGGAAAATTGACTTCTGACAAAGGGATGGAAAGAGCATTTGGGGGCAGTAAAGCAGCTCAAGCCTTGGGACAATTTGCTTTGGTACATGAAAGCTGGAATCATTAGCCTCTACAAGCAAAACCCCAGCTATGAACAGATCAGTGAGGATTTTGTCATTGATTGAATTGGGATTTCACTCTAATTACTAATTATGGCAGATATGCAACAGTTGTGCTGCCACTTAGAGCTGAACTGTTTACTTCTGTGTGTTTCTGGTTTCTTCAATGATAGAAGCTGGTTCCTTCCCTCTCTCAGCTTTTCAGCATGGGAAGCAAGGCTCATAAATCCCTGGGCTACTTCTTTTTAAAATATGTGATCTAAAAAGTAGGAGTTGGTTGATGAGGATGGATGCATGGAAGGACCATTCAAAGAAATGAGTGGTGAGTTCTTTCAGCCACATAGGCACTGCTTTCTGACCTAAGTGTGTTAAATAACTGCATAAAATATTTGTGGATATGTATTCAGGTAGAATAGGAAAATCTCTTTTTTTTTTTCTTTTTTCAAGGAGGAACTCGTAGCAGAAAAGGGTCTTTCTGTAAAATGCAGGTACTCTGTCAGTGATAAAACAAGCATTCTCATCTCATGTTTAGAGATACTTCTGGGGGAGAATCTTTTTCAAGAAGAGCTCTCTTCTGTTTCCAGTCTAGCAGGTCTCCAGAGAGCTGTGCCAGTCTGTAAAAGACATCTAAGCCTAGAAAACAAGTTCACAGAACTGGTGGCTTCATTGGGACTATTGAAAAGACACTGTTAAAAGTTGAGGTTATGCCTATTAAGAAGGCTGAGGAAAAGCTGGTTTTCATTTGGAAAAAAAAAATACTCTTTGGGAAAAGTGGGCAGAGGACTATTGACTTATCAAAAGTCAATTTTCTCTAGCAGCATTGACTTAGCTGATCAGCTGAATACTCCAAACTATATACGAAGAAATATAAGTTGCAGACCTGAGGAAATCACTCCTAGTTTTCAATGGTAAAAATAGCAATTTCCTAGATGCTCAGCAAATGGTCATCAAAAAGATGATAAAAATGGTAGAACTAAAAAGGTTAGTAGTGATAACTGAAAACTTGTCTCTTGAATCCAGGATGAGCTGGCGCATTCAGAGTGACTCCTTTATTTCCAGTATGTGAACTTTAAAAACCCAGTGGTTTAGGATTGTACTGACTATCGCACGCTATTGAGTTCCAATTGCATAATGAGGTAGCTGACTGCACGCTCTTCTCATCTCTGGCATGTTTGAAGTGAAACAAAGGTATTTCAGTCTAACACACTGTACTTGCTATTATAACAGTCTAAGAGGGTGCACAAGAGCAGTCGGGGAAGCTCAGCTGATGAGCAGCAATTTATTAAACCACAGTAACTTACCATGTGGGATTGTCTATATCCTAAATCTTATGACTAATTCTTTCTCTGATGCTACTACTGAGTGTGTCTGTTCTAGCAGCAGTTGCTCTGTGTTTTCCTGGTGGATAATAACATTCATAAATACCGCATAAAGAAAGGTCTGGGGTAGAAATTGAAGTACTAGAAAACTTTTTCACAAGTTGAACAGTTAACAGCGTCAGTATTTGCACAACTGACTGGTTTGAGATGAATGAGTGAAATTCATAACCCCTATAGAGTCTCATTTGCATCTTCTGTGTTAATTCACATCTCTTGCATTAATAACAAGCAGTTCCACAGCTAAACCCACATGAAAATGGCCCAAATGAAAGCTGCTACTTAAGTCCAGTGTCAGATGCGATATGATATTGGATTAGGAAAGCCTGCAAGGTGGGGAAGTATTTAAGAGACAGAGACAACAGCTTTGGTTCACCGGGAATCTAGTGTAGTGTATGGGAAGACTTTAAAAGTGCATGTGGATGTGCTGTTCTACTATGTCATTTTCTTTAAAACATCGCTACTCATTTTGTAGTTTTAATTAAGCAAAAGGGAGAAGCTGGCTGCTAAATAGAGCATCTTTGAGCACATGGTGTGGCACAAATTGAGCCATGCAAACTACCAGCCAGCTTGAATTATTTTTGAGATAGCATTGATGAATTCTTCTCAGCTGCGTTGTTGGGGTTTTTTGGTTTTTGGGTTTTTTTTTTTTTCTTAATTCTTATGTTAATTTACTCAAAAGCTGACATTACTACAGTTTCCACAACGTGGTAGCTAAAAGCCTGCCTGAAATTTTGCTTTAATCATAGAATCCTAAAATAATTTGGGTTGTAAGGGACCTTAAAGATGATCTAGTTCCAGCCCCTCTGCCATGGGGAGGGACACCTTCCACTAAGTCAGGCTGCCCAAGGCCACATCCAACATGGCCTTGAATACCTCCAGGGATGGGGCACCAACAACTTCCCGGGGCAACCTGTGCCAGTGCCTCACCACTCTCATAGTGAAGGAATTCCTCATTGTGTCTAGTCTAAATCTGCCCCTCTCCAGTTTATACCCATTCCTCCTCATTGTATCACCACAAACCTTTATGAATCGTCCCTCCCCAGCTTTCTTGTAGCCCCTTCAGGTACTGTAAGGTCGCTATAAGGTCTCCTTGGAGCCTTCTCTTCTCCAGGCTGAACAACCCCAAATCTCAGCCTGTCCTCTTATGGGAGGTGCTCCAGCCCTCTGATCATCTTTGTAGCCCTCCTCAGGACCTATTCCAACAGCTCCATATCCTTCTTATGTTGAGGATTCCAGAACTGGACACAGTACTCTAGATGATGTCTCACAAGAGAGGAACAGAGGAGCAGAATCACCTCCCTCGACCTGCTGGCCACATTTCTTTGGATGCAACCCAGGATATGGTTGGCCTTCTGGGATGTAAGCGCACATTGCCAGCTCATGTCGAGCTTCTCATCAGTCATCTGGTCTTGTTAATCATCTAATTTTCAATGATTCAGCATACTTACGGAGCAGGAATAGTAATGTTAACAGACCCTTGCATGTGTTTCCAGGGGACTTGATTTTTTGTTGGTTTTTTTTTTTTTTAATGGCACTTTGTGATAAAAAAAAAAAGGAAACAAAACATTTCCTTTTAATAAGAGTGTGTTTCCAACAAAACCACGTTAAGCACCGCTCTGGATAAAAAGGAAACCTTAAGTTAGGGCTGGAATCGCCCCAACAGCCTCTAATATCGCAACACAACGGGGCACATCCTTAACTCGTGTCTTAAAAAACGCTGCCTGTGGTGCGTGCTGACGAGATGATTTATTCCCCCCGCCATCCCTCACCCGGGGAGGGCTCCCAGGGATGCGGTCCCGCTCCTCCCTGACGGTCACCGCAGCCTCGCGGCGCTGGGGCAGGTCCAGCCCTGCCGAGCATGCCCGGAGCGCGCCCGGGGGCGAGAGGGGAGCCCGGCCTTCCCTGCTCTTAAAGGCGAAGGCAGGAGCTGCCCCGGCTCCGTGCCTCCCCCCACACCTCGGGAAAGAGACCCGCAGGAGAGCTTGGGAGGAGCTGAGCCGCTGGATCATAGAATCCTGGAATGGTTTGGGGTGGAAGGGACCATAAAGCCCATCCAGTTCCGCTCCCCCTGCCATGGGCAGGGATACCTCCCACCAGATCAGGCTGCTCAAAGGCTCATTCATCACCTCCAGGGATGGGGCAGCCGCGGCTTCCCTGGGAACCAGTGCCACTGCCTCACCACCCTCATCGTGAAGAATTTCTTCCTAATGTTTAATCTAAATCTTCCCTCTTCCAATTTAAAGCCACTCCCCCTCATCCTGTCCCTACATTCCCTTGTAAAAAGTCCCTCCCCAGCTTTCTTGTAGCCCCCTTCAAGAGCTATAAGGTCTGATGGTAGTTTCCTTCCATCCAAACACATCAGAAAGGAGTGGTGGGTTTCAGAAGGTACCCACGTCCTGGGCTGATTGAATGATGGGCTTGTCCTCGCTTAGTAAGATGCGAAGTCACTTAAATTCATGTAGGATTTTTATTCCTGCACCCGTAAATGAGTCACTATCTTATCTTCAGTATTCTTAACCTTATCACTAGGAAACAAGCATTGGCCTGTAACCTAATCTTTCTGCATTTATGACTTTGTCATCCTTTGTATATTGACACAGCCTTTTCCCTCAGCAAACTTTCCTCCTTTTGCAAAAAGGATTTTGAACATAGGAGTTAGGATGTTGCCTGTCTTAAAGGACAGGTGAGTGAGGCCTGAAGAGTTGCTTGGTGCTTGCACGTGGGCCAAGAAAGATGTACTTTTGCACCAAGTGTCTCCTAGCATAGCTGCCTCAATCTGAGGTCTGAGGTCCAGTCTCTTATGACAGAGCTCTAAAGGCCTTTCAAGTTTCTTTAATATCATTAATATTTTTCATAGAATCATTAAGGTTGGAAAAGACTTCTAAGATCATCCAGTCCAACCATCAGCCCGACACCACTGTGCCTACTAAACCGTAATACCAAGTGCCGTGTCTCTGTGTTTTCTGAACACCTCCAGGGATGGTGGCTCAACCACTTCCCTGGGCAGCCTGTTCCAATGCTTGAAACCACTCTTGTGGCAAAGAAATTTCTTCTAATATCCAGTCTAAACCTCCCCTGGTTCAACTTGAGGCCATTTTCCTCTCATGATATCACTTGTTACTTAAGAGGAGAGACCAAGACCACCTCACCACAACCTCCTTTCACGTAGTTGTAAAAAGCGATAAAGTCTCCCCTCAGCTTCCTCTTCTCCAGGCTAAGCAATCCCAGATCCCTCAGCTGCTCCTCCTAAGACTTGTGCTGCAGTCCTTCAGCAGCTTTGTTGCCCTCCTCTGGAGATGCTCCTGCACCTCGATGTCTTTCCTGTACTGAGGGGTGCAAAACTGAACACAGTACTTGAGGCGCAGCCTCACCAGCACCAAGTACAAGAGGACGATCACTTCCCTGGTCCTGCTGGCCACACCATTTCTGATACAAGCCACGATGTTATTGACCTCCTTGGCCACCTGAGCACACTGCTGGCTCATGTTCAGCTGGCTGTAGATCAGTACCCCTAGGTCCTTGTCTGCTAGACAGCTTTCCAGCCATGCTTCCCCTCCTAACTATGTGGCAAAATCACATTACCAGTTTGTATCTAAGATGGCTTTAATGTGCTGGTAGTACAAGGAACAGCTAAAAAGAATAAAACACTCAGTATGGGAAGCCTCACTGGGTCAATGTCACTGAGACAACAGGAGAATTTAACGAGGCCTGGAGATGATCAGTTGGTCAGAGAAGATCAGTTTCAAAAGTATAGGCAGCCCATTTTGAAAGACACTGGATAGAGAAGTCTTCATAATACAGGAAGTTGTGGAAGCCGCAAGAATTTGGAGGTGGGAAAGTTTGATAAGGATGGTTGATTTTTAGCAACAAATTAAGATCTTGGCTTTAAATTGGTTAGGATGGTTGATCATAGGAAGAATATAAAGTTCAGGTGTTTGTGTAGGTTAGAAGAACGTTCTGAGGCAGGTTGAAGGGAAGGGTTTCGCCTCGGTTGTAAAGACAAGATGGGAGAAACAGAGGAGTGAATAAGTGGATGAGGCAACAGTTCAGAGGAAACTTGGAGAAGAGAGAGGGCCCATAAGTTTAAAACATTTACAAGTTAAATATTGTCTCTTATGACATGATGAGTGACAATTTCAGTCAGCTGAAATGTTTGTGCCGTCAAGCCAGAAAGCGTCAAAACTTTCCTTGCAACTTTAAATATCTTCATCTTTTTAGCATGGGTTTTTAGGGTGGTTTGTGGGTGATGTTTTAATTTTGATTTTTTGTTTTGTATTTTGGAACCTGAGGTATCTAGCTCCAAGTAACTTGTTGGACTTCATTATTTTTAATAATATATAGGCACTGAGAGCATAAAGCAGGACCATGTGTTGTGAAGATCTCCAACGATGTCAGCAATGGAGGATGACAGTCTGCATATTTTTATAGTCTCCAGTGAAGTGTGATGAGCTCTCAACCTTATTAATAAGTTGATTAAAAGCTAGGGAAGGGAGGGAAGTAAGTGGGGGTCAGACTTGACCCAGCTTCCTTTATACCCAGTTGGGCAGCAGAAGTAATTATGTCTGACATCGTATCACAGCTGTGGGGACTGGAGGGTTGAGTGAATCATATAAAACTGCTAAGTCCTGAACAGGAGAGTTCCTGTCACATTTTCTGTTTCACTCTTCTCCACTGAGCACTTCCTTTTTTTTTTCAGACTAGAATATCAAAAAGATGTTCCATGCTGTCTCTTCCTCATCTCAGCCTCACTGCAGTACCTACTCCAATGCTGTTTTCTCTTGGAAAGCTACACTTGAATACCTTCTTGGCCCCATTCCTAATTATTTTGCTACTCTGCTGATGATTTAAAAGCCACTGAGTTTACTTTTTTCCCCCATGTAAATGAAAGCGTCCCAGGACCTCTCTCCTGAGGTGACTTGATACACCTCTTGTAGGGTCCATGGGGCAGCCAAAATGTTTTGTCTCTAACAGCTACCATTCTTGGCACTGTGGGTTAGAGGCCACCTAACTTAATGGTTATTGAGACCAAGAAGGCTTGCTTGTGTTCTCAGTAGCTGTCATTCAATACATGAATAAAACCTCACAAATATAATGAAGATTTCCAAGAAAACCCAACAAAAACATCTTAAATCAGACAGGCCTTGCGCAAGTCAACTGCCTTGCCAGACCTCTTCTCTAATAGTAATTCACTTTGATATTTCCCTTTCATCCTCTGCTCGATGACCTTCACAATACCAAGTGCGAGATCTGTACCTTCTCTAGTTAGGCAGGGAATACTTACTGTTCAGGCTCCTACCAGCTTACATCGATTCGGCTTGTGCAAAATCCTCCCCATGTGGGAAATATGGAAAAAGTACTCCTCTCTTTACTGTAAGAGCACTTCATCTTCTCTTTCCCCCACTTTCTCCCTTACTACAAAATTGTGAGGTTGGGCTTTGGGTTTTTTTTTATGGGACATACCCCAAAAGATAAACAGACTCTCTCAGCTGCTTTCTAGTATATTCTTCCAATTTCTTACCCTCAGTTCTTTATTCATACAGTTGCTTTTCAAGGAGGGAAGCACACAGAGGGGCAAAACCCCTGTCCCGCAACTCCTTCATTCTGTTTGTTTGTTTGTTGCTCCAGCTAGGGGAAAGAGGTGTGCGAGAACGCATTGCATGGGACCGTGCCTCCCTCTGCAGGCAAGAGCACATACTCTTTGCCGAGAGCCACCATCAATCACCTCAATGCAGTGTTGAAGCGCCTTGGGTCTGGAACAATGCTGCTGGGATCAACCAGTGTTACTCAGTGTACAGCAGTAACTGCGTCATCCCCAAATTCGAATGAGAATAAGAGTAACAAGAAGCCAGATCATACGAGTGCCTCATGAATTTTACTTCCATGACATAGGAACCTTTAGGGCAAGCAGCTAACATATATGAGGGGCTAGATGAGTAAACTCTATGCTTACTGGTAAAAGAAGAGAATTGCACAAGGAAGCAGAGGTGCAGGTTATCAAGAAAAGCAGTTAAATCCTGTGGCCACATCAGATATGTGTTGGTGATAAACTGGAGAGGGGCAGATTTAGACCAGATATTAGGAAGAATTTCTTCACCATGAGAGTGGTGAGGTGCTGGCACAGGTTGCTCAGGGAAGATGTGGATGCCCCATCCCTGGAGGTGTTCAAGACCAGGTTGGATGGGGCCTTGGACAGCCTGATCTAGTGGGATGTCCCTGCCCATGGCAGGGGACTTGGAACTAGATGATCTTTAAGGTCCCTTCCAACCCTAACTATTCTATGTTTCTATGATTCTATAATGGTTTGCTGGGAACAGCACCCTTAAAAGTCTACATTTAGCTTTGTTAGCAAATTATCATGTGCATGCCCCAGCTGAAAAGTGGAGGTAGTGATGCTTTGTAAATGTCTAAGTAAAAAGACAGCAAACTTCCAGTGCATGCATGTTAGAAGGGTTAAAAATATGGTCTGTCTTCCACCTGCTCTGCAGTTACCTTATAGCTTCACTTAGTTTGTAAAGTTTTCCGGCTAGGAACTGTATTGGGTGTGGAAGAGCAAAGGAGTAAAACACCAACTGTGATTTTGGAATGATTAGTAAACCTTTTCTATTAGGAAGTAGTTCATAAACCAGTAGGAATTTTAAAATTAGGTATTTGGACATTAAAGAATCCTGGATATCATAAGGGATTTGTCCATGAAGTGTCCTAGTAACTACAAAAGCAGAGTGGAATACCTGTATTCTGTAAACTACTGCCCTGAAACCAGACATGGATACCATGTTTAGGAAACAGTAAATGATCATGTTACAATACTTCCAGAGGACAATTTAAGTTGAGAGGGTCCTCTTGAGATCATCTAGTCCAACCTCACTCTTCAAACAGCTAGCGCAGGCTAGGTCAGCTAGCGCAGGCTGTTCAGGCAACCTATGCCAGTGTTTGGCCAACCTATCAGTAAAAAAATGTTTTCTTGTGTTCAGATTGAATTTTCTGGGATTTCAGGGGGTTTGGGTGTGTCTGGTGTGTGGGTTTTGTTGTTGTTGTTGTTTCTTTTTCTTTTTGTTCATTTCTTTGTTAATTTGTGCCAATTGCCTCTTATTCTGTCAATGAGCACTGCTGAGAAGAGTCTGTCTTCTTCAACTTCACTCCCACCCATCAGACACTTGTACTAACAGATAAGATCCTCCCTAAGCCTTCTCTTCTCCAGGCTAGACAGTCTCAGCTCTTTCAACCTCTCCTTATATGACAGATGCTCCAGTCCCTTAATCATCTCTGTGGCACTGTGCTGGACTTGCTCCAGTTAAGTCCAGATCTCTCTGTGCCAGGGAGCCCTGTGTGAGATGCAGCACTCCAGATGCAGCCTCACCAGTGCTGAGTAGAGCTGCAGGTTCTCCTCCCTAGGCCTGCTGGCAACAGTCTTCCTAATATTGCCTACCTTGGTTGCAAGGGTGCATTGCTGGCTTGTGGTCAGCTTGTTGCCTACCAGGATCCCAAAGTCCTTCTTGGCAAAGCTGCTTTCCAGCTGGTAGGCCTCCAGGATGTGCTGGTGGCTGGGGCTATTCCTCCCCAGATGAAGGACTTTGCATTTCCCCTTTTGAACTTCATGAGGTTTCCTTCTGCCCCCTTCTCCAGCCTGTTAAGCTCATAATTCTTGAAAGGTGGCACAACCATCTGTTGTATCGGGCACTCCTTATGGTTTTATATAACCTCCAAACTTGCTGAGGGTGAGCTCCTCAGCTTTTTTGTGTGGAATTGTAAGCTGCTTCCTTCCAGGCACTACCTCTTCTTTCTTCCTGCTCATGAAGTTTTGTACTACTATATGTTATTTTTCTCTATTATTAGTCTACTTCTTATGGACAAATAAATTGCATCTTACCGTGAACTACAGACATGAAAACACTGAGTGACCCTAATGTTGCTGAAAAGCAGGGACTAAAGCCAGTATTTTCATCCAACTGTGTCAGCAGGAGTTGAGGTGACTAGACTTTATCCCTAGTATCTCAAAAGACAAATAACCTTTTCCTCTGTGCTGTTTGGTAGGATGGGAAAGTGCCAGTGCAAGGAGATATTCCCTACAGGAGGGGACTGGCCACATGACTTCATGCTTGGCAGGCAGTGGTGACAGCGGGCTGACTTGCAGCCCAAACCCTTCTGCCTTCCAGTTGGTGAGGGCTGATTACTGAGGACGTGCAGCATGGTGAAGCATAGCTGAATGCCATGTGAAATTCATCACACCAGGCAGGTGAAGTCTGCTAGAAGCTTGATCTCCCTGTACTCCTCCTGTCCCTTACCTTGATGTGTTTCTTTTCCCACTGAACAAAAGATCTCAACTCCACCATGTTTTCTTGTTTCATGTTTGCCCTTCTACTCCATCTCACTTTTCTTTAAGCTGTTAAGGTATCGCAAAGAGGGCATAGTTAGCATCAGGACCGCTAAGTCCACTCCTGTGCCTGCCTTCCTCCTGCTGTATTTCTGGTAATGTGCTATGACAGGGAGAGAGGCAAGTTTGGTGTGCACAGTCCTAGATGAGCTTCTTGGAATCTTGCCAGTTCTTGGGATCCAGAGCAGTCTTGATATTACTCTAGTGTTTTAACAGAAAACTAGCTACTGAATTGAGAAACCAAAACTGATTTCCCTGAGGAATTTGCCACCTCGCTGGTGCAGTGGAGACTCTTCCTCTTAAGGTATATGTAACAAGGTGTTTAAGAACTTAGACACACTTTCATTTAGCAAACAGCTGTAGCTTGAAATGCTGTTGCCTTGCTACTTAACTAAGCTGAGAGACTTCATGCTGATAAAGCAGATGAGGAGGCAAATGCTTTCTGTTTTGGGGATGTAAAGAGTTAGCTTCTCCAGGAGGATGGTAACGTCTTAAACCATGGCAGGTGTTTACTAATGAACATGTGCCTAAACCTTCAATTTACCAGTGACTAACAATGTTAAGCAGAAGAAAAATCAGACAGAGTGCTCTGGGTCTTGCTTTGATTTAACTTGAGCCGTTCTTAGGATGGGGTAAAGTTATTTCAGTGCATTTAAATGGAAAATAGAAAATGGTGCAAAAAGGTCAGGACTGGAGCAGATATTTATCCTTTTTTATCTGTGTATTCATAACTGTAATAGCCCTGAGCTAAGTGGTTCCAGTCCCCAGTTGACTAAACAAATTCTTCTCATCAGTTCAGAAGTTGCTTGGTATTTTATGTTGTAAATTATTAATTTATTTTCTCTATATTTAATCTATGCTGGGTAAGATGTTGCCTGCTCAGATTTGGGGGAGAAATTCTGCATTTCAAGTATCTGTAGACTTAAGTCTATGACTATTAGACTTGAGTGAGGTTTGTTGCAAGATGAACTTACAGCAAAGGGGTGTGAAGAGGTAATATAGTAAATTATGGAATTGATAAGAATCACGAGACCTCCTGGGTAAACATGAAGAAACATTCCATAGTATTTGAGTAGCAACAAAAAGATGTGGACACTAATAAATCCTTCTCCAGGATTATGGCTAGTTTGTTTGCCAGGATTTAGACAAGATTCTAAGTAAAGCAGTTGTAGTTTAGTGAAGACATGCAGGACATACTGCATCTTCCTTCTTGATGCCTCTCCACTCTGAGGCTGCAAGATTGTTGTGGAATTCACGAGAATCCTGGTCTTGAAGAACATTCCTGATTCAATTTGCTCTCCGTTCATAAGCATGACATAGGCAGCCAAAGACGTGGGAGAGCACTGCTAGTGATGTCAAGCGTTGCAAAAAGACTTTTTGTCTAGGTTGCTTTGATAGTGCACTGACTGCGGATCCTTCATGTTAAGAAAGAAGAGGTTAAAAACTTTGGGAAAGGAGAACTTGGTTGCCTTTTACAAAAGCTAGAGCCTCTCTGCCCTTTAGGATCGACTGGTTGTGTGATTCAACCTCCCACTTTGTAACTGTTTATTATCTGTCCCAAAGTAATAATCATCAGATAGTAATGACTTCTGATCATTGTTTCTTAGCCATTGTGAAAGTGATTGGTGGCCTTGCCAGTCACTAACTTGTCATTATTTATTATTATTACAAATCCATTTCTCAATGCTATTTGTTTACAGAGTATCTGCAAGCATGGATGATGGCATCCATAAGCTGTTACCCTATGGATTTGTTCATCCCCCTGTGTTTGCCTCTTAAATGCTTTAGAGCAAAGAGAAGTTAGTAATCAAATCTTGTTTGCAGGATTTATTCATAGTTATTGCTGAGCATAGAAATAGTGACATCAATTAAAATAGAGGAGTAGTTCAGGCCACTGAGGATATCCCTCCAAGAGGTGTGGGGAAAGAGGGTAATTTCAATGAAAAACAGTGTGCTTCATATTAGATATTGAAGATTCAGAAGCTATAGGCAAATATCATCTCTGTTCAACAGGAAATTAATCTAAAAATAGGAGTACCATTAAAGAGGGCCCATGGAGCCTGAGTAAGCAGCTGACTTGACCATCATTTTGGTTAAGCAAAGGTGATGTAGAACCATTACTTGGCTTTAGAGCCCAAGAGCTGGTTACAATGGTCCCATTTTTCCCCTCAGTATGCTTTTTTTAAAAATATATGAGCCTGGGAAAAAGAACTCTTTACAGTTTCAAAAAATAAAGCAAGGATTTCAGCTAAATTTAAAATTTCTGTTTAGCAACCTTTTCAAGTATTTGTTACATTAGATAAAGATAGTTTGGATGCTAGACACTCTGCAAAGGTTTAAAGAATGTTCTATCATTTATTACTGTGTAAAATCTTATTTACTCAATTTGTTTCATTTTTCTCATGTGTAAGTGAAGAAAATATTTACTTTGTTCAAAAGCATTTCTGAGGCTGAACTTAATTCATATGTGTAACTAGGTTTGGTGTTTGGAAGGTGCCATACAATCATTACGTATTAATAGCAGGACCTGCAGAAGCAATGCATTATTTATATTATGTTATCTGTGGGAGACTTGCAACTATTTTCTTGTGTTTGGACTAGAAATGCTCAAACGTATGGTCAGCTGATAATTCTTTTTCCTACTGTACGACTGAACATAAAAGGGAAGATTATTTTTTTAAATGGCATTATGCCCTTAGTCATCTTCCTTAAACCAATGTATAAAAGAACGTAAAGTCAGGAGTGATGTGTCTTTGATGTTGATGTGATGGCTGGATATGATCTATTGACCAGGACAATATGTGAAGTAACACAATTAGCCAGGATAGATATGAAGAACCAGGTTATTCCCATTATACCCAGGTGTGGGGTTAGGAACTCTTCAAAGCTAGAGTATATAAAGCTTCTCCCTAATAATTCATTCAACCATTGAGATTTTTTTCACTGCAGAACAGGCTTAAGACTTGGCCAACGCCAAACTCTTAGGCAAAGTGTTGGGATGTCTATCGAAGCCAAGGTCACCCTCAGAGAGATTTAGAGCTGCTCTATTACTTGCCAGTCCCTGTGGCCCTTTCAAAGAGCTGTGTTCCCATAGTGTCTTTGCTGCAGCCACCTCAAGTCCCCTAAAGGGGGTTTCAGATGATGGAGGAGAAAAAAATGCACACAGCACATTGTAAATTAATGCTGACAATGTCAACATTAATTTCTGCCAGAAATGCATAAGGAATAGAGGGTGGAAAGAGTGATGGTGCAGAACGGAGTATTTGCTACATGCTGTTCTCCTAGAGCACCTGAGGAACGGATGCCACAGCAGCAGTGGATCATAGCACAGAGCCAGTACCCTCTCCCTTTCTGAAATGGCTACTCTGCGGCCTCCTGTGACACAGGATCATTTGGATGGACAGAAAGCCACTGCTCACAAAGCTGGCTTAGTTCAACACAGTTTCCATTAGAGATGTGAAAAAAAAAGTATTGAAGAAGGGTTTAGCACTTCAACTCTTACTAGGGAAAAAAGTACTATTGCTAGTCCAAGGCATGTCAAAATCGAGGTTTGTGAGCAATAGCAAAGAAAGTTTCTGGTATTCTTTGTTATTACTAATACTATTACAAGCCTCCCAAACCAACAAAATCTGGAGAACTGAAGGAAAATACAAACCCTAAATATTCTGAGGGAATTCTGACTCTGGTACTTTCAATCCAGAGTAAGTGTAAGGTGGCTGTTTGGATTAATCTCCAGCCCCGTTTCTGTCAGCTGTACACTTTGGATTTTATTTCTGGATTAAAAACAAGTAAACCTCTCCATGAAAAAGTATTTTAACTGTATTGCGTGATGGTAAACGAGCTGAGTCAGGAGGAGTCTGTTTTGTCTCTGTAGAAGTGTACTCTCTACATGTGGTTTTAAATGTCAGAATTGCACATGCATGCTAGTGAACTTGAGATTCTCATATATATAATCTTTAATATCTTATTCAGGTATTTTCCCTGTAGAAAAGATAATTATGGCTGTAAAATGGATGTAATATTATTGGAAACTATTCTAACTTGAGGTAATTAAGAGTGTAAATTTAAAAGATTTAGGTTGCAAATCTGCTGTTTTGTGTTTTCCTAGACAGTTGTTCATTAAATATATATATATATTCAAGTTAGGATAAAAAATGATGAGTCAGGTTGTCAAAACCAAAATTTCTAACGCTGTATACGTGCTAGAATGAAGCATTTTTAAATTTTTGCAACATCTGACTCATGATTTCAATTATGTATTCTGCCAAGTTCAAAGTTTCCTTGTACAAAGAGAGAACTATATGAAACAACCATGCTTCAAACCGTTTTACTTCAATTGTAGTAACAGGTTTTAGAGTTTAAATCATTAACAACCTCCGTGTGAACTTTTATCCAAATGACTGCAAGTCACAAAGACAGCACTTCTCTTTCACGAAGTACCTTTTGTGCTTTAGTGAGACCCAATCCCTCTTCTGTGTTTTTTTTTCCCCCACCTTCATGTCTGTCTTTGAAGAAAGATGTGTGATTTGTGAAGTAATGAAAGTATGTATCGGTTAATGAAAACTGCTATCCTGGCGTCATAATGCACGCTGGAATTGCTTCAGGATAAAGCTTCATATACCTGTATTAGAGCATGAAAAAA
Organism: Cuculus canorus; assembly: GCF_017976375.1. Lineage (NCBI taxonomy): Eukaryota > Metazoa > Chordata > Aves > Cuculiformes > Cuculidae > Cuculus > Cuculus canorus. The sequence continues at coordinate 64,976,826 of NC_071404.1, forward strand.
AGCAAATTGCAGAAGTCCAGGTTGCTGTGAGCACTGTAAAAGTAACATGTAGCAGTGAAATCAACCATTAGGGGTGACCTAATCTTGATTCCCCTCAGCCCCTCATCTCAAGGAGTTGCGATTTTCATGCTGTTTGTATTCTTTCCCCTTCTTAAAGCCTGCACTAGAAAAGGTCAACACTGGGTACTGGAACAGCGTATTCACATACTCACTTGCCCACCTTCCTTTCTTGCTCATTACTTAATTTGGCCCAGAAGGAGTTGTATCTAATAATCGTCCCCCTGGTACCGAAGTTCAGTTCAAGTGAGACCCTGTGCTTTGGGAAGGAATAGCTCAACACATCCAAAGAATTCTGTGGGGTGAGCTTTGCACTGGTACAATTTTTCTTTTCTAAGACAGGAAGGATCAGGGCAGCCTGATCTAGTGGAAGGTGTCCCTGCCTGTTGCAGGGGGGTTGGAACTGGATGGTCTTTAAAGTCCCTTCCAACCCAAACTATTCTATGATTCTGTGATTCTAAGACATAATGTCTTAATTTTTATAGAAAAGAGTAGTTGTTATTAAGAGTTGTTGTTATTATTTTCTTTATCTGCCAGAAACAATGGAATTACAGCATGAGATGCACAAATCCCCCCATCTCATGGAGTTGTGATTTTCATGCTGCTTCTATTCTTTGCGGTTTATAAAACCTACATTAGAAATTGTCAAAACTGGATACTGGGACAGCGTATCCACATATTGACTTGCTCACCTTCCTTTCTTGCTTTTTAATCTGGCCCAGAAGTTGTATCTAATCACTGTCCCCCTGGTACCAAACTTTAGTTCCAATGAGCCCCTGAGTTTTGGGAAGGAGTAGCTCAACACATCCAAGGAATTCTGTGGGGTGAGCTTTGCACCAGTACAATTTTTCTTTTCTAATGCAAGAAGACAAAATGTTTCAATATAAAAAAAAAAAGAGAAAGCTGGTAGTTGTTTCCCCATCAGAAACACATAAATTACAATGCGAGACCCACAAATCCCCCCCATCTCAAGAAGTTGTGATATTCATGCTGCTTGTATTCTTTCCACTTTTTAAAAACCTGGTTAAAACTGGATACTGGGACAGTGTATCCACCTACTGACTTGCCCACCTTCCTTTCTTCCCTGTTACTTAATTTGGCCCAGAAAGAGTTATATCTAATCAACATCCCCCTGGTACTTAAGTTCAGTTCCAATGAACCCTTGTGCTTTAGAAAGGAATAGCTCAATACATCCAAGGAATTCTGTGGGGTGAGCTTTGCACTGGTACAGTTTTTCTTTTCTAACACAGGAAGACAAAATGTCTTAATTTTTTTTTAAAAAAGGGCAGATGTTTTGTAAAGAGCGATTGCTATTATTTTCTTTCCCCCACCAGAAACGAGAGAATTACAGCCTGACACCCACCAATCCCCCCCTCCTTTCTCTTTTTTTTTCCAGGAGCGGGAGCCGGGGCAGCGCATCCTCCGCCCGAGCGCAGCGGGGACACCTTCCCCTTTGCTCTGCCCGGGCGTGTGTGCGCTGTGTGTGTGCTCTGTGCTCTCTCTGTGCTCTGTGTGTGTGTGTGTGTGTGTGTGTGTGTGTGTGTCCCTGCCTGCCTCTCGCCGCCTGCCGCCCGCGGGCGAGCCGTGAGCGCCGCCGCCGCTGCCCTTTGATCCCGGCGTTAGTGTTAGTTAAGGGGGGGTGGGGGGGGAAGACGGGGACCGGGATCCGCAAGCCCTCGGGCACCGCCAGCCCTTCGCCCCGGCACGGTGCCCGCCGGGAACAACATCCCCGGGCGCTCCAGGGATAACTGCGACCGGGGGGACAAGCCAGGTGCACGACCGGGTTGGAGGCGAGGGGGGGTGGGGGGGGTGGGAGAAAGGAGGGAGGGAGAGGGGGAAGAGAGAGAGAGAGAGAGGAAAAAGAAAAGGGAGAAGGGGGAGAGGGAACCACGGTGAAGCCGGGAAAACCGGCTTCAGCCCCCTTTCCCCCCTGGCGAAGAGGGAAAAGCCGCCCCGGTTCGCGGCTCCCCCGGGGGCCCCGGCTTTTGTGCCTGGCTGTGCCCCCCCCGCTCCCCCCCATCCCGGTCTTATTTGATCTCCCGTTAAACCAAGGAAGAGAATGTGAAAAAAAAAAAAAAGGGGGAAAATGCCCAGGAGGAAGCAGGAGCAGCCCAAGCGCCTCTCTTCACGTAAGTGCCCCCTCTTTTTTGCCATTTTCTCCTTCCTCTTCTCCCCGTCTCCTTCTCCCTCCGCAGCCGCCTCCGTCGTTCGGTGCGTTAGTTTAGGGTTACAGAGGTGAAACTGACAAAGACACAGCCAGGGTTATTCCTCTTTTAGGTCTGAGCTAAGGCAGCCATGTTGGTGATGAACAGCCTTGTGCCCTTTTAATTTTTCCTCTCCCTCTCCTTTCCCCCCCCTTCTTTCTTCGCGTCTCTCGCCCTTTCCTCCCCTCTCCCTCCTCTCGCCCGTGATTGTGCATTTGTGTCGGGGGGGGGTGGAACGGGACCACGGTGTGGGTTTCTTTTGGGGCTGGAAGGAAGGGGAAAGGGGGGGTGGTGGTGTTTTATTGGGGTTGGCAAAAGGGGGGGTGGTGGGGGGAGCGGCTGCTGGCGTCTTGTGCGGAACCAGCCGAGAGGTCTGTCCCCGGCTAAAGGTTGCGGCAGGGCTTGGGCAGACCGGCGAAAAAAGGGGGGGGATACGGAGAAAGGATGGAGAGGGGACTGCACCCCGCACCGACCCCACCGGCACCCCCGTAAGGGGGCGAGCGGGGAGGGAGGGGGAAAGGCAAGAGCGTGGCAGGAGAGGTCCCTGCAGAGCAGGGAGAGGCGGCGGCGACCGCGGGCTCCTCCTGGCCGCAGTGAAATGAAGGGTCAGGGCGAGCCAGGAGAGGCTCCGGGGCTCCGGCGGCGCTGCTGCCCCAGACGAGAGCAGCAGAGCACGGGGCTAAAGTGCATCCCGATCCTCCGCCTGCGGGCACCGCAGCCTGACACGGCTCACCCTGCCCTGCTCCTTCTCCTTCCCTTCCCCCCTCCCAGCCTATTTTCTCCCCTCTTTGCAAAACAGTTAACTTTTTTTCCCCCCTCTCCCTCCCGCTCGCTCTCCCCGTACGAAGCGCTCGGCGGCTCATTGAGAGCCAGGCGGAGGGGAGGGGAAGGGACCTAAAAATACCCTGCCCCTGCTTGGCCCCAGGGTTGGTTTAAGGAGAGAGAGCGAGAGGGAGGGGGGGTGAATGGTGGATGGAAGGGTCATTTGTCTGCCTCCGGCACATCTGCTCCGAGCGTCCCTGCAGCGAGACCGGAGCCGCCGGTGCCGGAGCCGAGCTCGGTCACCGGGAGTTCACCGGGGCGGCCCCTGCCCTGCTCGGGGAAGGAGACGGGGGGGGGGGGGGGTTGCAGGCGGAGCTCAGCCCGTTTCCCCCCCCCCCCCCCCCCTCCCCGTGCCTTCGCTATGCGGGCGGAGGGGCTGGGGCAGCGCTGCCCCCCCTTCCAGGATGGGATTGGCGTGGGGGGGAGGCGACGAGTGGGGTGCACTTGCGGCCCCCCCCCAGACCTTTCACCCCAGCGGAAAGGACGAGGAGAGAGGGGTCAAGCGCTGGGGTTGTGCCAGGGTGGGCTTTTTGGTGTGTTTTTGTTGGGCTTTTTATTTTTTTCCTTCCCACCCGCTCCCCGCTGGCGGAGCGAAGCGGCAGCCGGGGCGGCTGGCACGGGGGAGGGACCGCCTCTGCAGGGGCCAAGCCCGGGCGTGCAGGGCCCTGCCTGGCCGTGGAGGGGCGTTGGGAAGGGGCGGAGGGGCGAGCGCTTTGAATGGGAGGCGAGCCCAGGGGGAGGTGGCGGGGCGGGCGCTGCAGCCGGGCTGACCTTGCCCTCGCCCCCGCCCCGGTGCGGCTGCCCTCTCCGCCTGTCTCTCGGGCTGACATCAAACCTGGGCTCCATTTTAGTTCGCTGGGGCTGTCTGCCGCTCCCCTGCGCCGCTCCCGGCGCTGCCCGTGCCCCCGGGGTGCGGCTGGGGCTCCCCCCAGCCCCGACCCCCCGCCCGGGGGAAGCGGCGGCTCCTCCTGGGGCCACCGAACAATCGCCTGCATTGTGCGAATGCGCTCGTCCCCCTGTCTTACTTATTGGTGTGTTGTGGGGTTTATTTTTTTTTCCTAAACGCACGGCCTCATTTGCGGTTGTTTCGGATAAATTTATATTTCTTTTTTTTTAGTTTGATTCCTGGGAGTTTTTCTCCCGATGCGTCCCGTGTGGATGCTACTTTTTAATGGGATCTATCCTAGAATCATAGAATAGTTAGGGTTGGAAGGGACCTTAAAGATCATCTAGTGCCAACCGCCCTGCTGTGGTCAGGGACATCCTACATTTATTTATTCTAATTCTTTTTGTGACTAGATTGTGCCAGATCAAAACCTATTATTTGCCAATAGTAATAATAGTATGTTAGATAATTCAGAAATATAAATATTAGACATACTATTCCATCCTGCAGTCTCAGAAAACGTTTTGGAATCCATTGCATTCGGTGTGCAAATGTTATAAATGGTGATATATGTATTTTTTTTTTTGTAGCAACGTGTTGGTCTAATGGGTACTCGGTGTAAAATACATTTTTATTCTACAATACCTGCTGGGTTTAGCCATCCATTCTTAGAGGAGCCGGTGTGTGTATTTCATTTTGAAGTATTAATAATGTCAGTAGAATGTAAAGTGTGCCATGTGCATCTGGAAAGAAGATGGCTAATACTGTCTTCAACCTTAACTCTGTCCCGTTGTGGGGATTACAGTATGATTCACTCCTAAGTTATGTTAGAGGATGCTACTGCTGCATGAAGTCTCTCCAGGACACCTAAGCGATGTAGCATCTTACTGTACCTCTCTGTGATATTTTGGCTTCTCTTGCTATCACACTGTTTTCTTTTCTGAGAATACCAGAAAAGTCCGTTTCCTCTGACTTGGAAGAGTTCAGCCTGAAAAGAAGAAGTTCTGAGGCGCTCCAGTAAATGTATAAGATCTAGACCGCTACGTTGCTTCGAGTGTAGCGATCGATACTCCTTGGGATTTGATTCTATCTCAAAGGCTTGTAAGCAGTGCAGTTTGTGAATGAATGCCACAGTACTGTTTATACAAAGCTTATGTTTGTTACAGAGCATAGGGCAGAATTAGATGCTACCTTGAGAAGTTTGAACTTGTACTAGTTCCTCAAAAACGTGATTAATTCATTGGTGACAAGAGGATCCATGTAGGGAAAATTATTAGTCTTGGTATGATTAGCTTAATAATTTCGTTACTATCATGATGGTTGTCCTGGTGGTGCTGTAGTGCACCTTGCAAGTGAACAGCAGCCTTTTGGTGGATGGAGTAACATCTTGCATCACTCCACTGTTCTTATTTTGTCCCTCTCATGAAAATGAAGTTGTCATAGACTTTTCAGAAATGCCTTCTACCTTTATGGGGATTCTTTCTGATGTGTGAAGTCTCTGTCTCTTTAAATTTTTATGCTTTTTTTTCATTATACCTACTAAGTCACTTGTACGAAATCATTCAGTGATCAATGTTGAAAAGTCGTGCAATGGTAGATTATGTCTTAGGGTTGTCTAATTGTACAAAATATGAGTAAATCACACTGGAGTATAAATTGGGCTACCAAAGAGTCAGCGTTGTGCTCATTAAGCTTTAGGCTCTTAGGAGATAGGGGGGCAGTGGAACAAAACCACAAACTTTTTAGTTGGCCGAACAGGAAAACCTACAAGTAGAGCAGTGGAATGGGAAATGTAAGGACATGCAGATGGGATGCATTTTTACTTCTAAATTTTAAAAAAGAAACTATGATTTAAGGACAACAATCACTCTGGTAGAAATATTTTCATGTACTAGAAGGCAGGAGTAGCAGGAATTAAGTTTAGAGGGAAAAAAAAAAGAAGAGGAGCCAGGAGGAGCTGGCTGTTCAAAGTGAAGTATTAGTAATTTCCTATAATTTAATCAGACCAGATCCCAGAGCAAGATAATGAGAGCATGACCTACAAAAGAGGACTTTTTGGAAGTTAAAAGGGTTTCTAACATGAAGCTTCACAAGGCATGTGATTTGTCATGAAGCACTGTGTAGAGGACTTTTTTCTTTCACATTGCAAAGAAATCGTAATATAAACATTAGTTCAGATGGTTAAGGGAGAGCTAATATTGCTTATGCCTGGAATCCTTTTACTATTACAGCTGTTACACTCAAGCATGACTCTGGACTAGTTTATCTTCTAAATAATATTATGGCCTGATTTCTAGTATGCCTTTTTTTTTTTGTTGCCTAGTTTGCTATTGGTAGTATGTGAGTTTTATCGTCTAGGTTTACAAGTACGAAACCCTTCAGGATGTATGGAGGTTGAAGTATTGTGCGTTTTACAAAAATAATAATATGCAAAAAATCTGGACTACAAAGTAAGTAGCAGTATATAGTAGAATTCAGTTTTCAGAATGTGTTGTGTGTTAGTAATCTGTCTTTCTGGCCTCCAAAGTAAAAATTCTTATTTTTGTTCCACTGTAAAAGAAATTGTTTCCTATGAAGAATAGTAAATTATATTGAGGTGAAAGAAGGGGAAAAACCCCTCAAAAAGGTGGATAATACCTCTTTCCCCAAGGTTTTATTCCCCCCCCCCCCAAATGTAGTTAAATAATAAAACACAGGCTTGACCTATACTTGAGTTGAAAGGCTGCATGTTGCAGGGTGCAGTCAGCATTGTTTCTGTGCGCACACACACTACCTTGTGTAGACTTCAGTGAAGGAATCAGCAGCATGTATCCATAAGCTCACCTCAGAGCTTGTCTTTTAGTTTTCCTGTTTTTACAGACTTAACTTCGGCTTACAATTATGAAAGCATTATGCTCCCAAAGACAATTTCTCTTTTCCTTGCATAGATGAGCATTTACAGGCTGGTATCCTCTTTGGTCTAGACTCCAAATATTTTGAATACTTAGTCTGAACTACTTGGCTTAGTAGTTAGTTCTGTTCCCTAAAGTTTCTCCTGCCTTTCAAGGGATTTCCTGCTTGTGGTGTAATTACACTGGGTAGTGGAATCCCAAGTTAAGCCTAACACTAAGACAAACCTGTTCCGTTTTGCAGGCTAAGAATTCACCCAGAATCCTGAAAGAGTTATGGGGGATTTTTTTATTTTATTTTGTTTTGAGAAATATGTAGTAAAGTGAGAAAAATGGAGCTGCATAAATAATCCTTTCTTTTGTTCACTTCAGTACTTACACAGTATATGGAGGCTGGAGGGGAAAGAACAATTGGTGCTAATAGTACAATAGATTGAGAGAGAAGTTTTAATAGAAGACTGATGAATTAGCTGCTGTTTAGAATAAATTACATTAAAAATGAAAGGGTTACCAAGTGGTATAGGTCTTGTAACGAATGGTTTAATCAGGAGGTTCTGAAAGTGAAATTAGGTTCCAAACATCTGCACTGTTCCATTTCTTTTATTTGGGATGCTCTCACTAGTGTAGAAATAAAATTTTTGAAGCAACTCAAAGCAAGCTACTGTCATGATCCCTTTGAATTCTGCATTCTACCTCTAGGGATTCCCTTCCTCAAAAAAGGTTTTTAGTTCTGCTGGCCCTCATCTGGGGTTTGCTGCTTGGATGTGTTTTTTTCCTCTGTTGGAGGGCTTTCTATGCAGGTACAAAAAATTCTTCTCTGTGTGGTCTAAAGTTTTATCTGAAAGTTTCTGTAAAGGAGAAGATTTGGCACAAGCTTACTTTAAAATTACATCTTCCTATGTTAAGTGAATGTTTTGCATGTATCCTGGATCTCAGTGCTTGTTAGAATTTGCAAGATGCTGTGTCAGGGCAAAAATGAGAACTACAGGTGAATTTTTAAAAATAAATGCCACGTAACACAGAAAAATGTGTTAAAAGGATTGATGGCTTTAACAAGCGTGTATTTAGCTTAATGGGTGATCCCCATATGTGACTTGTAATGAACACAAATTCTTTGCAAGCTACTTCTAGACTTCACTTTTGCTTGTGTAGTAATACAAATAATTATCAAGGAAAAAAATCTCAAAAAATAAAATAAGAACACATCTTCCACAGGTAGATGATCATGCAGTGAGAAGTAGTTAAAGAATAGAGAGGGTGGTATGCGAGTGGATTTAGGTAGCAGCTGGTGGTGTAGCTGTGTTTACTTGCTTTCCTGAAGCACAGCCAGTCTCTCCCCTTATAGATCACCATGCCAAGTCTAGACCTGGCAACTAAGGACTTATTTCTTTATCCATGTTCGGAGCAGAATTTCTTCTTGTCTACCTCTGTATTTGTAGCACTCTCAGGCCATGAAGAGCCCTTCTTGGGCACCACTGTAATCATAACAGCCTAGAGCTGCTCTAATTTCTGCTGCTCCCAGGCTCTAGCCCTGCTCCTTGGTTCGGAAGGGAAGGGCTGACATAATCCTTTTGTCAATTCTGCATTGCTGAGGGGAGTTCTTTGCACAGTGAATAACTCTGAAGGGGGCTCTTCTGCCCACCTTGAGGTACTTTTACATTGCCCATAAGGTCTAAATAGACTTCACCGTAATTGTTTATATTGTCTTCTTGCACAGTGCTATGCCACATTGAGATAACAAAGCAAGCTCTAAATAAGCTACCTTGTGTACGGGAGGCAGTTATCTCAGCAGTCTACCCAGGTTAATTCAGCTATAATACTTGTGGGCATACTCAAGCTGGCTCAGATATCACTACGTAGTGCTGTGTTGTTTAGTATAGATATACTCTCATGAGAATCAGAGTTGTTGTCTTTGAAGGCATTTACTGGCCTGCATAAAAAGTGTTGGTAAAGCCTACAGAGTTTTCAGCCAAAAAATAGGCACTTTGAAAAAATAAAATCTAATCCCACTGCCATTGGCAGATGCGTATGTTTGTTTGCTCAGCAGAAAAGCCAGCCATGGAATGGACATAAACATGAGCTTTTGGCTCTTCCTCTGCATCTGAATTTTAGGTGGAATTTTAGGCAGAAGGTAGAAACAGGTTGCTGCCATTTATTCTGTGTTTGTGCCTGAAGTAGCCATAGCAGTAGTTTCTTGTACCAGGAGCTTGGCACAGAATCCCAAATCTCCTTAAAATAAGAAGGGGTTTGAGGAATGTCCACTTTTTATTCAGTGCTTACACGTTAATTATCTAACCTCTTACTTTTCTTAAGGTTGAAAGCTGAGGCAGAGCCTTAAACTGTGTCTAGGAGTGAGGGGTGCCTATTTCCACAGAAAGGTCTGCTTCTGTGTGTTCGCCTACCAATACCAGTAGCTTCCTAATCCTCTCTTATTTGGCTTTGCTTGTTAACCCCAAGCAATCCTCTCAGGGACAGAGAAAGCAGCTGTCTTTGGTAGCAAACACAGCACGACAAAACAAACACTTCTTGAAGATATGTTGCCGTAACATCATCCTTGTGGGAGGAATTAGAAATACAGGGAATATAATTTGCCATGTTCTAATCTGAATTTGGGAGAGAAGAAATAAATTACAGGGAACGAGGTTCCTGTGACACTTAGAAGAAGGAATAATTTCAGTATCTGAAACCTAAACCTTTTGTTTCTGAACCAGTTGGAAAGCTAATGTGCATAAAGCACCTCAGGTGATTAATGGGGCAGAGTAAAATGGTAAATCAGGAGCACATTGTTTACTAAAAATAGAGCAGAAGAAGCTACATATAACAAAAATAAACAAAAACTAGTTAGAAACAAGGGAGGTCTTGGGTGAAGCGGGTACACCTGACTGATGTCACCTGCTCTGGTTGAATACTGCCTTATATATATGGTTCGTGAGCTCCTCCCTTCACTTTATGACCCCTTGATAGAGATCATAAACATGATAGTAACAATTAAGAGCGCTGCAGCAGCTTGAGCTGAGGCTTCCCGTTGTTTTTTTTTTTAATGCAGTCTACACATTAAGGTGATGTAGAGATTTCTAGTTGATTTTGTTGTTCCTTTTACTTTATTGATTGCTGGGACAACCTTCATAAATGTATTCTAAAGAACCGATTCCATATGTTTTAAAAGTCTTTTTCTAAAAGAGTCAGTGTTTTGAGTGGTTAGCATGTGTTTACTCTTTCTGTAGTTTTCTCTTTTTTCATGTAGTTTTCTCTTTCTTCTCACAGTAGTTGCTGTCGCTATCTTTCTAGCTTCAATATTTAAAGTATTTTAAGATGACTTTATGAAGTTCCAGTTAACATTATTGTTAAACTAGGACTTAGTATGTATCATCAGCAATGGGGCAGCTTTACAGCCTTCCTCTCATCTCCCTCGTGATGCAAATGTTATGGAAGTTGCCTTGGCCTTCCCAGATGAGGATTCTCATTGCATGGGGATGTTCCTTGGAGAGAAATGATACTGTTGTTTCATACATCTTTGTATCACTGCAACTTAGACTAGACGGTGAATCAGAGATGAAGCCACAGCTGGAATGGGCTTGCATCTACTTATTGCTAGTTAACAGCCATTTTCAGCTGCTGTTGACAAGCCTCCTAGGCTCCGGGCTGAGTCTAGGTTGGAAAACACAAGGGAAAATTGGAGCACTGTAAAGGCTCGCTGTGTTCATCCTTTGCCAGATACTCGCATGTACTCGTGAGAGAACCTGGCCCTAAGTGTAAACTGAACAGAAGTGTGTGGATTATTGAATATGTAGTGGTAGTGATTCTTCCAGATTGAGTGGAATGAATTACTTCTGCTAGAGTGCCACTGAGGGTGTTGGGAAGTTGAGATGTTTTATTCGTGCTCAGAGAAGGAGATAATGAGCTGACCAAAAAAGTCAGAGTAAGCATAGGTCAGAATGTACAATAGTACATTGTATCATCAAGACAGGCAAATGCAACCACCTCTTGGACAGTTTTTCAGACTTCGATGTGTCCGTTTTATGAAGAGCAGCCAGCCAGCCTCCTGCAGCAGTAAAGAGACAGAGAGATAAAGAGAGAGGCTGTGCTCTTCTTCCTTCCTTAGAAGCTGGCTGGCTTAACTTTGTGTTCAGGAGATGAAAACCTCCCTTTGGCAAGCATGGATTTTTCTCTTGCTATTTTACCCGTGCTGTAACTTCTAACTGTGCTCCCTGCAACTTTTTCTGGGCCCAAGACTTCTAGACTGCAATGACAGAGCTACGGGGCTGTCAGTTGCTTGTGAGGGTGTTTGGAGGTTCAGCAGGACAGTTTACAGACATGAAATCTCCAGCTATTTTTTTTTTTGAGTTCTTGCTTTTTATTTTTTTCTGTGGCTCAACAGGAAGCTCTCCTCGGAGATTCTTCACATGTATTGGGAGAGACAGGGTTTTTTTCAGCTTTAATCCTTGTGTGGTAATACCACATTGATAAGGCCTGGTTTTCTTCCTTTCTCTCTTTCTCCAAAACCACTTATGATATAATCACTGCTTTTATCGCTGGTAATTCTTTGGTTTTTTCAACATTTGCTAGTCAATATTTATGGTAAGCTTTCTAGACAAGTTGGAGGAGATTTGTCAGGAAAGGTGTGAAAGCTGAGAAATATCCATTTTTCATTTTGGTAATATCAGTACTTTATCAGTGTCACTCCCTGAAGACTACTGGCAGATTTAGAAGTTAATAGAATGAGGAGTTATTTGGAACTGGTTCAGGAGAAGTCACAGCATGCCCTTAATCCACTGGAGAGAAGAAGAAAAGTGAAGGTTGTCATTTGTATTATCCCCGACACCGTTGTCCTAGGTTGGCAAATCAGAGCCAGTAGTCATGGAGAACGCAGACCAGAAATACCATGTTCTTCTGTAGGACTTCTGATTACTCTTTCAACTGTCTCCCAGACTTCTGTTTTCTGTGGTAGTGCTTAGACATCAGAAAGTGCTCTGAAGGATTGCCTTGCTCGTGAAAGAGACAGGACGATGTTGTTTCCTTCTCCTTTGTCATTTTTGTGTAGTGCATAGGAGTACAAACCAGGGAAGTGAACCTGCTGTCCTAGGCGTGTGCTTCTTGAAATGACTAGATATGTTCTGGATGTTGCCGTGTGCTTTCACAGTGCTGCCGAGACCTTCTAAAAAGCTTTCTTTAAAGTCTGAGGCTGTGCTGGGCTTACATTAGTCTGTCCCTGAACAAACTCTGGTGGGAGTTCGTGCTTCTCAATTCCAAAATTTGACTATGCTTTTTAAGAGATACAGGAAACCTGATCTATTGCACCGTCCTTTGTATTTAACAACATGTGTGTAGAGGAAGAAAGATAATACATTGTTGTTCTTTTGATATCAGCTTCTTTGTCCTTAGTCAAGTATTTTCTGTTCGCCTTTTCTGCAAATCTGTTTCTATTACCAGTGAGAGGGGAAGTATGGAAAGGGAAATTTTACCTGAGATCATGCACATCTACCTTGCTGTAGATAAAATGCTGAATTTTGAACTCAAACCAGCACTGGCAAGGACAATGACCTTCTGTGGTTTTGCCATACTCTCCTGGCACTGGTGAGGGTTGGACTGTTCTTTAGATTCCTACCAGGGGCTTTGAAGCAGCTCTGCCTTGAAGATTGAGTCAGTAACTGCAGTGCTTCAGTAGTATTTGCTTGTCTTTGCCTTCCTCTGTATGTTATTGATTTCTTCCTATTTTCTGTGGGTGGGGTGAGTGTGTGGTTTGGGGAGGAACATGATTTGGACTTTGCAAGAGGAGCTGGGGGGAAACTGGGAGCTTCATGCCTTCTGTATATGCTCAGCCATGCAGGGGGTATTGATAGAAAGACAGCAGGTTCTCCTGCTGTGGCAGTCATATGGGCTGAGGGAGCACTGAGGGTCTTGCACAGAGCAAGAATAAACGTGGAAGCAGTGGCCTCAAATAATAACGGCAACAGAGCTTTATTTTTGTGGAGCTATTACTTGGTGTTTAGAAACCTTTTTTTTTTTTTTTTTTAAATAAGCCTGTTGTAATCTTGTTCATAGTAATTAAGGATTTGCTAGTAATTTAAATAGTTGGTTTTGGCAGTATGTGTATGGTCTTCTCATAGGTACTGGTAATGTAAAGATGAAAACATTTGCACAAGAATAAAAGTCGAGGAAGCAGGTAATTGACCGATTTATCAACCTTAGCAGACAATGTTTTCTGAGACATCATGGTAGCTATGGTAAATTTACTCTGGATTGCTTAAGGGCACGATCCTATATGGTGTGTGCAACACATGAGGGCAACTCCTTGAAGGGAATGGGTGAAGGAGCAGGTAATCAGCCAGTGTGATTTCAGTGCCTCGATTAGTGTTTTGGTCAATGGGTTGTCCCCTAGGAAAGTTTGGAATTGCCCTGCACAGCACAGCCCAGAGCACAGGTGATTTACAGCTTTTGCCTGGAGATTTTAGATCAATTTTAGTCTTTCAGACATTGTGAGAACATTTTGTAAACTGATGTCTGTTCTCAGGCCTTAATGCTAAATTGCAATTGTGATCAGGGAGTTTATATATTTTCATTTCAAATTATTTGTATGCAACAAAGTGGCATGTTCGAATACTTCCCTCACTTCAGCCAGCCCCTTTTGCCAACTGAATTGACACTTAGAACTTCTCGTTCGCTTCTTTTCCAGCTGTAAGGGTAACTAAAACCATGTTGCTGTGGTGACCCCATCAGTTTTAAATGACTAGCCACACTGAAATGAGCTGTGTGTATTGAGGGTAAATCAGTGTTATAATAATCTATAGAATAAACATATCACTTTATCCTTGGCTGCTGTAAATTGTCATGAATGTGAGGATTCTTGTGGGTGCTTTTTACTGTTGGACTTGCGACTGTGCTGAGGCTTGCATTGCATTTCAGGTGATGAAGATGCATTTTGTCGCTGTAAAGAGTTGAGACAGCTATGACTGCAGCCGGTTCTTGGGTAGGTGGCAGGTCAGGTGCACGCCTTAATTAAGATGAATTGTTAGCTGATGAAGGCACTGAGTAAGAGCTGGCATTTTATAGATGTATCAAAAAAACAGAGAGTATGTGTATGTAGAATGGAGCAGACCACCAATTTTATTTGTTACCAAGTTAAATGAAAATTAGAAAGCAAGGCTTTCTTGCCTTTTTTGGCATCAAGATCATAAAAAATGCGATATAAGAAACTGTGCTATTCATGTTTAATAGCTTACGACAGTTTTACTATGGTGGATTATTTTCCTGCGACGTTCTTCCTACGTAAAAGTGATACTGTTAGGGGTGCTGCTCCGAGTTTTCTTCTGGTGTTTGCCAAAGCCTCGTTGATATCGCTGACAGCCAAGAAGAATATAGTCACTTTAAAATGCCTTGAGCCATCGAGTCAGCAGATAGATTTCCTAAGCAGTGTCTCATGCTTAGTCTTTGTCTTGGAGACTGATCATCACAGCACCAAAAAGCACTGTAGGGTATGCAGAAAGAAATTCTACTAGTCTTAGTCGAGCTGTTCAAGGCAGAGCTTTACCTCTCTGAAAATGAGTGAATTTTCTTTGTTTCTGAGCCTTTCATTCCAGGTCATAGGTCAAGTTTTTGTCTAGTTACATGATCATTCATGTGGGTCCACCTCCTTTCTTGAAAGCCATTGCCTTTTAAGGGTTGAAAAGTGTAAAGAACTGAGGTTGTTATTCTGTTTTTTTTTTTTTAAATATCTTAATAACATATTGTGATCTTTCCATATTCTCAAGCAGAATTGTCCAAATGAATGGATCTTGTCCTCTGTAACACCTGAACGGAACTGTATGATGATAGATTGAGAGTGCCAAGTTACTACACTGCTTGAGCTCATAGTGATTTTCTAGTGTGACTATGGTTTTTCTTCATTCTGTCTCTTTTTCTTTTGTAAGTCAGGGGAAACTGCAGCCTGAGATATCATTGGAAAAAAAAATCTGTATTTTCATGTCTTTTACCTCAAATATACAATAGAAGACTATGATCTCAGAGAAGATCTTATAGCAGCCTTCAGGTATCTGAAGGGGGCTTACAAGAAAACTGGGGAGGGGCTATTCATAAAGGCTTGTGGGGATAGGACCAGGGGAACAGGTATAAACTGGAGAGGGGCAGATTTAGACTGGACATTAGGAAGAATTTCTTCACTATGAGAGTGGTGAGGCACTGGCACAGGTTGCCCAGGGAAGTTGTGGCTGCCTCATCCCTGGAGGTGTTCAGGGCCAGGTTAGATGGGGTCTTGGGCAGCTGATCTAGTGTGAGGTGTCCTTGCCCATGGCAGGAGGGTTGGAATTAGATGATCTTTAAGGTCCCTTCCAACCCAAACTATTCTATGATTCTATGACCTAGAATCGAACTACTACAAAGCAAGTAGCCATTTGGAAATGAGTAACTGAGCTTCTAGTTTGTGTTTAAGATAAGGCAGTTTTGTGTTTCTGCTTAGAATTTCCTAATAGAGACACTAGTCCTGTGTTCCATAAGCCACTTTTCAAAGAAGATTTCATTAATAACCTACCAAAGGAATAGAATCTCTTTTCATTCAAGTAGTTAAGGATAGTTTTAAAACATTATGAATCCTTATATTAACCATATGGCATTCATGTGATTATCTCCCACAATCATTTGATCTAGAGTGGAAACTAAGTTCCCTCATTTAGAGAGCTCCTGGTTGTAGCCAACTTTTCCAGATTGTTTGCTGGAAGTGTTTGGTGTTTCATCTCTAATGAAGGCCCATGGAGGAAAATACTAAAATATTTTCCCTCCTTCACGAGGTAACCTGAGATGATAGGTCTTGTCTCTGTATGCTAAGGATAATAGAAGACTTGAGAGTAATTTTGAACTCTTCTTATTTTTGAGGTGCCAGCATCCCTATTACCGTTTGGTATTTGACACTTTTTCACTGCAACAGTCTATTGTCATAGTCACCTATCTAGAGCAAAACAAATGAACGAGCAAGTGAATTTTGGCTAACTAGGAATAATTTTAAGGAGTTTTTAAACTTCCTTATAACTAAGAAAATGTAGAATTCTAATCACTGTACTGAACTTAACATGCAAGTGAGCCTACAATGGTAAATGTGCACTCATGTAAATGATGTACTGCCACTCCAGGTACAGGGAATCTCTCTGGGTAGGCTTGCACTTGGACCACTTGAACCATCAAAGATTGTTAAAGCTGATTCCCATTTCAAATAGAGCAGTGAGAATAACAGCTGATCTACTGCATATTTAGTTTGTCCTCAGATTTATAGTATTCTATCAGAGTCCTATTCTGGTATCGTAGCTGGTTTTAAAAGACCAAGGGAAGCCTAAAATTCCTGGTAAGGGACTTGAATATGACTGAGAAGCTGCTGCCTAAAAAAGTATTTTATAGCAAATGGTTTGCCATATTATCTGTTTTCATCTGGCCCAAGAGGTGTATTTCTTTGATATGTTAATATACCGACTTCAGGTTTTCAGCTGGCCATATTTCTTCAGTATATAAATCAGACTGATCACTGTCTTGCACTTTATGAAAGGTGTGTCCAAACTCAGCTGTGGGTTATTATAGGTTGCTCGTGATGGCTTTTGAAAGAAACTTTCAGTAGGGCCGGCAGTGGTATTTTGCTCCAACTCCATCAGTGTTAAAAAGAAGAGCGTGTTTTGTAAGGAACATGATTTTCTGTTGTACTGACACTTTTTGTGCGTTATGAATCTGTCTTGGGGCTACTAGCCAGCCTTTTCAGTGTAAGCTGACTTCAGAAGTACTTTTTTTATTCTGAGAATTGCAATCATAAAAAGCAACTGTCTTTGTCCACCTTCTTTCCAGGAGTTCTAGTTATTGGCCAAGTCAGGCAATTAAATCTTTTTGTGTAGCATGCTCTTACGTGGTGTACTGCTTGAGAAATGGTCTTTAAAAATGTTCCCCTCCTCTAAGACTGTGTGTCCTGTCCTGTTCCATGCACACACCTCGAGTACTTTTGCTCACTGAGCCTCAAATAGGGGCAAGATCCAGCTAGAACAAATTAATTCTAAATTCTAGTGAGAAAGATATTGTACATATATTATTATACACACATATTATAAATATGTACATATGTATGTGCCATCGTTATACCTCTATATTACACTGTAAGACGTAGTGCTCTGCAATGGGCTTTTCAGGGCTGCTGATTACTGGATCTGACTTAAGATATTATTTCTGGATCTTCATGACTTTTCTTTTCCCAGGAAGATGGTGCCAAAAAATCCTAGAGAAAAGGTTTTTAAATTAGTATCAGAAGAGTTGATAGTGGCCAATGTGGCTGTAGATGTCCCAGATAAGACTTCTAAAGCAGCCTGCACGGTACTGGCTGCAGTGGCCACACTGACTGCATGGGTCAACTCCTCCCTGAGGTAGGTAGTACATTGTTGAGCTTTGAGATGGAAGGGAGTATCCTCTGCCATCTTTCGCTGACAAGATGTGATATGCCTTGCACCCTATAATACCTCTGGACATAGGTTGCTCAGATTGTTGACTCATTCTGCTTCCACATTCTTCCTTCTTTGCATCAGTTTTGTTTTGATTTCTTGGCAGAGTGAGTAGTTTTCTGCCAGTTTAGTGAGTTGAAATTGGCTCACCAAACAGTCAAACAACAGAGTAAATGTAAAGGATGGCACAACACCACCACTTCTGTTGGTCTTGAGCTTTTGCCACCTTAATAGTTTCTTCGAACTGCACTCTAAGGCAACGCCTGTTCGTTTGGTGCTTCAAGTCTGTAAGTCCCAGTGGAAGCAACACTTCTCAAACACTGATCCCACAGCTACTAACTATAATCTCTTGCACAGAACAGAAAAATAGTTAATCTTTCTTGGAGGCAAGATGTCAGACATCCATTGTACTAGAAGTTACCTTCTGAAGAACTTGTTTTGGGGGAGATCAGACTTGTTACTCTAAGGTCTTGTCTTGTGGTCTGTCAACAGCCCTGAGAACTCTCATCGAGTTGTGAGAGTTCACCTCAGGTGAACCATGTATTTCTGTCCTCTTCCATGGATACTCAGCTGGTAAAAGAAGGATCTTTTTGGCAGGTAATGAAACCACTTGACACATTTATTCTGGGGCTTGTGGCTAAAAATAAAAGGCCACTATCTCTGTTTCCCATCTACCATAATATTATTATTGTTTGAGGGAAAGCAAATAAAGGCGATTTTATGTTGTCTATGACAAGCTTTTTCAGTAATCCATCCTGCTTCCCTTCTTCCTCAATAGAGTCCATCACACCTGTATTCTGCCTTTCAGAGGACAGTGATGTGCTGTATGTGCGTTTTGACCTTCAGTGGTTTTCTAGCAACCTGAATGCATAGCACTTCTGCATATTCACTGTTGTTTGTGAATATGAGCAAAGCATCTTGAAGATTCCCAGTTACTGCAAGTTAATGAACTTTCTCTAATCTTGTTCATCTTGGAGCCCTTTTCTAAAAGAGCAGTGCTAGAGAAGTTGCTAGGTGCATCTTCTGGGATTTTCTTGGAAGTGGGTTTTTTCAAAGCCACTTCAAGTTAAGGATAAAAGTAGAGGATACATAATTCGTCTTTAAAAGCTGTGCCTTTCTTTTCCCCACTCCTCCCTCCCTCCGATTAGGAAAATCATTATTTTAGAAGATGTGGAGAAGCAATAGAAAGTCCTACCTAGGGCTTCTTTTCCTGTCTAATTGTGTCAGTATTTTCACACATCTTAAGCACAGGGGAGAAGAACAGAACATAAGAGCTATGGCTTTTTAACAGTTCCTTCTTGCAACTGTGCTGCTCTCTCTAGGTCAGCCTGCAGTAGAGAGATTTGGTTCAAGCACCAGCAACACTGCTAAACCATTTTGTGATGAGGTCAAGAGTTGAATAATCATCCCGTTGATAAGTGAGCGAGCCAGAAATTCCATTCAAAGAGGACAGTGACTTCCTGTGCCACTTACCTATTATAGGTCACAGAAATCATGAAGGGAATGGGGGGGACTGAGGGCACTCTAGCACATGACTGTTTATGTAACTGTGTCTTTTAAATTTATTTGCTGCTGTTGCTACAATAAAAGGAGTTAAGACAGGCCTTTGTGTCGTTATTAAAATCATGATTTTCTTGCAAGCATCCCTATGGGAAAATCAACATAGCTGCTGTCCTGGATGTATAGTCTAATCAGTAAGTGCTTTTTAGAGGTGGAGCCTGTGGGGTGTCAGTTCTCAGTGCCCAACTCCTCTGATGCAGTCCTACAGCTCATGCATCTACATGGTCTGGTGGGTGTGGGGACCCACAAAGGTTGTTCAACTCAAGGAAATGACATTTTATTTGAAATGCTTATAAAACAGCTTGAATACAAAAAGCAAAGTTCGTAGGCAGCTAGACTGAGCAATTTATATAGGATACCACAGAGCAGACTTTCCAGATATGTCTAAAATCTATGTAAAATCAGCAAGGGTTTATGTGCAGCCGACACCCAGTGACATTGTGAATTGGGAAGTGATATTAGTAAGTGATCTCTCTTAATTAATTTTCACCATTACTAAAACGATGCATTTACATTTAGGTAAACTGCGCCTTATGTATCCACTGCATTCAGTCCTTAGTTCCTTCATTCTTTTCTATATTATCTGGTCTGCACTAGATTTTTGATGTGATACTTTTGTGGCTGATAGTACTTACTGAATGTGCTGTTTGCAGTTAAGACTTCAAGTTCCTCTCCTCTAATTTTAACCTTGACCTTCTCCAGTATGGCTTCTACTTTCCTTGTTCCAATAAATCTGTTCTGCCCAGGGTGGCTAGTAACCAGTCTCTGGCAGATTCCAAGGCTTCTGTGCCAGTGGTACTTACTGGGTTTGGCTGAAGGAAGTGAGCATCCTTCTGTATTCCAGTTTTAGAGGGCATATGCTGGCTGACTGTCAAAGAACTAAGTTGGAGCCATTGTGAGCCTGCGTCCTCTTGAGTGTGCAGCCATCATGTGATGGGAAACTCATCTTATTTGCATAGGATGCTAATGGTGACAGTCACGATGGAACCTGAGTTGCAGCACTTGTAAAGAGAGGGTATTCTGAAATGAACTGCCAGAAGAGTAAATTTTGGCCTGTGGCCTGATCCCTAATCCTTACCTGAGGATTCTAAGAAAGCAGGTAGGAGGGAATAGGATGTGGAAAGCCATCCTAGAGGCTGAATGTGAGCACATGAGCATACTCTCTCCAACCTTTCTTGTCAATGACTAAACGCCTTTACAGTTGGACATGCCTTCTTGGTTGTCAGCTGTTGCATCTCCATTCACTCCCTTATTCTTGCTGTTCATGATGAAAGTAACACGAGGCTAGGTTCTAGGTTACATGGGTGTTGTCTCTGCCTTATTTTTGATGCATCTGCCTGTTTACTTGGCCTTAAAATGATTGCTCATCTCAGTCAGAATGTGTTTCCTCAAAACCCCTTACGGATGGCTTACTGCTTCATTTAAGTTTAATGCATCCTTTTAAATTCTTTAGGTATCTTTGCAGAACTCCTCAGTTCCCTAGTGTAAACCTATCACTTAATCCTTGCTCTTTCAGTAGGCCTAGGTATAGTGTTTAGTATAAGATAATACAGAGAAGGGTTTATGATGGGTATTAGAGATGGAATAAGATAAGCTGTTGGGGCAGCAAATTAGGAAGATTACCTGGGTGCCAAATAGCCAACAAGTGCAATTTTAACTTTACTTAGATTGACACAGACTTGAATGATCATATCTGAAATCCCTATATAGATCAAGAGATTTGATAGCAAGATAATAAAACTTAATTTTGCTCTCCTGTCTCTTTCAGTGCTGGTCCTGTAGATTCCCATGTTTTTCTTGAAATTAGGGCAATTTTACCTCATTTATCTCATCACCAATTTTCCTGTGTGCATTTCTTTGAAATTATTTGACTTCTACCTGCTTTTATATTTTCTTTAATTTTCATTCTGTAATCCCATAATTATAATTTCCATATGTTTTATATCACTCTAGCATATGGATTTGCAATGTTAATTCTGTATTGAAGTTCTTTAACTTACTCATTGCTCTGAATGATTAATGTGAAATTTTGTCCTCCTTAGCATGAAATTCAGTCTCTTTAGGGTGGGTTCCTTAGCCTTAGCTTCTTCTTAGATAATCTGTGGTGGTCAAAATGATGTTCTCTCAGTCATGTTTTTACTGCCCATGTTTTTACAACTTGGGGACTCTTTTCCCTGTGCTGCACAGACTGTTTCTACATTTTGACTGCTGCATTCATATTTCTAGACTCCCAAGTCCTACAAGGTGGAACTGTGGATCATCTCACGCTTGCCACTTTCAGTGTGTACATCACATTGAGTACAGTTAAAGTTTCAATTATTTGAATTAGTGGCTCAGTGTATACATCAACAAACAATGTTTGTCTTTTTCAGTTTTCAGATTTAAATATTTTGGGCAAGTTAATATTTACATATATATTCATAGCAGGGTCAAATGCAAACCACCGCTCAAGGAAAAGGGCAGATGCTTACAAAGTGACTGGGATCAATAAGATTTGTCTGTCAAACTGATCTCTTAAAGTGGAAACAGAACTTGTGTGTATTTGAAAATGAGCAGATGAGTGGGTGAGCAAAGGAAACTGGCACTTCTTCAAACAGTGCTTCTGCACACATTTGTGACTTTGCCAGAGATTGTTTGATATTCACGCTATATCAATGGCAGCAGTTGCCCAATGGTACTTTGTCTTTTATCATCGCTGACAGGAGTGGGAGGTACTTGTGTGAGACTCGCGAGTGCTGTGTGATGGAGTAGTCCTGAAGCGTGCAGGACACATTTCCACTAGTGTCTACCAGTGGCAAATGGCTTGGGAAGCAGTTCTTCTTCCAAAACTGCCATGGAAATCAGGAAAGAGAAGCATTGACAGGTCTTTACTCTTGAATCATGTCGAGGAGAGGCAATCTGCAAGTGCGCAAGGCCAGGTTGGATGGGCCTTGAGCAGCCTGATCTGGTGGGAGGTGTCTCTGCCCATGGCAGGGGGGTTGGAACTGGATGGTCTTTAAGGTTCCTTCGAACTCAAACCATTCTATGATTCTGTGAATCTGAGGAGCAATTACTCGGTAAAGGTTTGTGAGATTCCCAGCCAGGTCTTGTTCCAAATGAAGTCAGTGAGAATTTGCCTCTATCTCTGAAGTTACCTTTTCCTGCTTTGCAGCTTCCATGTTTTTTCTTACTCATGTCCAGCATTCCAGGCTGCAACAGAAATGAAATACTAATAGTTTAACATTCATAAGTAATTCTGTAATAACAAACTATATGTTTATGGTGGAGAGAAGAAATTTAAATGTGTTATAATATTGCTATTCCCAGCTTTCAAGGACTTCTCACTGGAGCTTCTTAGCTGTATTGTGAGAGAAGGGAAAAACACGTGGTGCAGATCTTCTGCCACAGATAGGAAATAGAGCTGAAGTTTCTTGACAGACACGTGGAGGTTGGCTCCTGTTTCAGACAAACCTGTTCTGGGTGTTCCAGGAACACTTCGTGTTGTGAGGGAAGGTGTACTTCAATTTGAAATCATTGGAAGGTTGGTGGATTAGGCTGATTTCCCCTGGAGTTTTCAGGTATGTTCAAACTCACGGGCTTGCAAATCAGTGTGAATTAAAATCCTGCCCTGAAGGCCTTGAATGGCAACATGGCTTAGAAATGAGTTGGCCAGGCTTCAGCGTTATGCTCCAAAACCAGTTCTCTACTGTTTAAAGGAGGCTTGACTTAGCTCTTGATAAGACACTGATGCTGGCTTTTTCAGCATTGACCTTACAGCCTTAAAATACAGTGGACTCGATGCTGCAGCAACTGAGGAAATTGCTGAGAAGAGGAAAATTAGAACTGTGTCAGTAGTTACAGGTCTGGGTACAGAAAGAAACTGCACTGGTTGGAAAAAAAAGAAAATCCAGCTGGCTTTTGGGATAGAGATGCTGCAAAGGAAAATTGCCTTTTGTTACAGAGACCGCTTGGAGATGGGAGTGTTTAAGTGGTTACAGGTAGATGAGCAACAGGAGGGGGAGCTCTCACTGCTTTACCCAAAGATCTGCACTTGATAGCAAGCCTTTAGATGAAGAGTACTGCAGTCTGCAGCTGCCCTGTGAATGAATTTTTGGTGGCTGCTCTTCATACAGGCAAGACTGAGGGACAGCGTGTGTGTCTGGGAAAAGCAAGGCAATCCATGTCAGGTTCCTGTCACTCCTGCTATTGCCTTCTTACTTTTTTTTGGTTCTAGTCATCATGTAGTTGTGTTACTGTCAAAGAAAGCTGTGTTGCAGCTGTTCCATAGCAGACGTAGTTCCTTCCCCCCCATCCATACAGTCAGCTTTGAATTCCAGAATCCTGTTCCTCAGCTACTGTGAGTGTCCACTGAGACCTCAGCTTTAGAGAGGAGGGATAGGTAGTGAATATACACGTGGGATGTTACTTTTGCAGTAAGAGCAAAACCTGGTACAGTTGAGAGGGAATAATTAATTTCCAAGGCTGATTGTGACTAAGAAACAGATCAACATTAAGAAATTGAGGTCCCAAGCAAGGACCAGAGACGTTTGGAGATTTAGTAAGCTGGAGATTTTTCTAAAAAAGAAATCCACTTCCTCTTGTAACTATTTACACTTCAGTTTCTCTCAAATTGTAATTTTTGGATGGCTTCTTGAGTGAAGGGAAATGCTGTTCTCCCTCTATGTTTGTGGATCGGGAGCAGAGACATGGGGAGAGTAGGGTTTGCAAAGGAGAAGAGAAATTCTAACATAGACAGAGGTAAGAAGACGTATGGATGTAAGTGGAATGATAGAGGCTGGCTGTTTCAGAAGCTATGCAGTGGTGTCAACTCTAGGCTGTGTCCCAGAAGGTATACCATGTCCTTGGTGTATCGGTTCAGTGCCAGTAAAATACTTTTGTGGCTTCCAATCCAGAACATTGCATCTGGGATGAGTGAACAGATACCTCATCTGACTGCCCCCAACTGTACAGACATACCTCAAGTTACTTTTTAGTGTTCCCAGGGTGAAAAGAGAATACATTCAGTTCTCTAACCTGCATGAACGCTAGTTCAACTGCTTAGCATCTATCTTCTTTACTTGGATGTGCATGGTATTTGCTTTTATGTGCACAGCACTCTCAATCTTGCTGTGCCTGTGATGTTAACTTTGATAATATCAAAATAATTTTAGGTAAGTGCTTTGGATTTTCCTTGACTTTTTTTTTTGTTTTGAATAGGAAAGATGTTGGCCTTCTTCTCCTTGAATTGGTTATCTAAAGTGATGGAGTGGTTTTATTGAGGACTTTTAAAACATTGATTTTTTTTCCAATAGATTTCAAGTAAAACGAACTTACTGTGAGACTCTATTCCTCATATTCTGTATAACACACAAAAAAAGAAAGTATTTTCTTTCAGAGTGTATGTTTGTATCCCTGCACTCATGATACAGTTGGCTGGGGTTTTCCTCCTTAAATTCATTGAATAAAAGCAATAATATAAATCTAAGCTTTTATTCATCAACTTCTCTCGAAGTTTTGTAATTTGCTGGAATTAAATAGGGAATCTGGGAATAATATATGATCATAGATACAGTATATATCACACAGGCTTATTTCCAGAATGTCAGTGGAGGGTTATATTAAATCCTTTTGTTTTGCTGTAGTGTGATTACAAAGGTTCTTTTGTAGCTTGGGACTTCAGTCTAAAAGCAAGAAATGTGAGAGGTATCTGGCAAGAGAAGATAACATGAATTTAATTCTAGCATTGCTGTTGTTCTTAACTACATTCTGATTGGCCAGCAAGATCCGCAAAAAAAGTCTTGGTCATGTCTGTATGACTTTGAATACCTATCAGGAGGAAGAGCAATCCAGGGTCACAGTGCTTTAAAACACTGCTGGTTAGGTCTCAGGAGAGGCCAGATGCCTTGCAGTTACTGGCGAGGAGAAAATTTAAATAACTGCATTGAGACTAATGCTTGGGTTTTTCTCCTTTTTTTTTTTTTTATTTTCTTTTCAGCTAAACTAAGTTCAGTTTAGGATGGTCTGTAAAGCTTTAAGATTAATGAAGAGTGACAAGCAAATGATAAGCAAGTAGTGTCTATACAAGAAGAAAAAATCCCAAAGATTAGTTTTGTGTGTATGATGTTCCTCTCCCAGAGAGTTGGAGGGATGAGAGCTTTAGCCTGCACTCGTGGATTAGTCATTTCAGCTATTCAGGGATTAATTGTGTATTAGGGGTACAAATTTTATCTTATTTTGTTTTAGATAGGGATCACTGCAAGATTGGGCTGAGATTTAAAGTGAAAAAACTTTAAAGTAAAAGTAAAAGAAGCAACTACTTTAGGTAGATGCACACGTGATCTGCTTTTGAAGGCACACCTGTACTAGCTGTAGAAAGACACAAGTATCCAGTAATTCCTGGTTTAGGACCTGTTAAATTCCTGCTTTATACCTCTGAGTTAGTAGTATTTTGCAGGATGTACAGCCTGTACCAATAACAAAATATTTGCAATAAATATGTATAGTGTATATTTGTAATTGTTGCATTTTTGGTTGTTTTAGTTATGTTGACTGCAAGATGACAGGCTTGTCTTGATTTTATCTTCAAAGGCTTATTCATCTTCAAAAAACATCCTGATCACTCATTCCAGGCTGATTTCAAGCCCATGCACTTTAGTAGGGGATGCTAGGTGACTCTTTAGGAGGGCTGTGCAGAGGACAGGCATACTTCATGCTATGAAGTTATTTTTATGCAGATTTGGGAATAATACAGTTGTTTTTGGTTCTGCACAGATGGTACCAGACAGGAAGAAGTAGAAGGTGAACTCAGTGAAGAAGAACACTGGTTTGGAAATTCTTCAGAAACTCCTTCAGAAGCGTCATATGGAGAAGTCCAGGAGAACTTTAAGTTGTCTCTTGAGGACAGAATCCAAGAACAGTCTACTTCCCCGGATACCTCTTTGGGAAGTGCAACTCCTAGCAGCAACACAGCAGAGCTGGGATCCATTGAAAATGAGGCACTAAGAGACACGTTACAGAGCAAAGAGCACCTTTCTCCAGATGTGTCATCTCTGTGTGAAGAAGAACCTCCTGGTCCAAATAAGCCACTGAGTAGTAACCTGAGGCGACTGCTGGAGGCTGGCTCCCTCAAGCTGGATGCTGCTGTCACAGTCAATGGCAGAGTTGAGTCCCCCACAAATCTGGGCTCAAATCTTTCCTTCTCTCCACCTGCTCATCATGCCCAGCAGCTAAGTGTTCTTGCCAGAAAGCTTGCTGAGAAACAGGAACAAAGTGACAAATACAATGCAAGTAGTCACTTTATATGGAATCAAGGTAAGTGGTTGCCAAACTCAACCACCACCTGTGGTTTGTCCCCTGATTCAGCTATCCTGAAACTGAAAGCTGCAGCCAATGCCGTTCTGCAGGACAAATCTCTTTCAAGGACTGAAGACCCAATAAGATTCGAATCCTTTTCCTCACCTTTTAGTTCTCAGTCAGCCAGCTCTACCTTAGCAGCTTTATCTAAGAAAGTGAGTGAAAGAAACATGACTCCTGGGCAGGAGCACCCGCCTCCAGCTAGTTCTTTCCTTTCTCTGGCTTCCATGACCTCTTCGGCTGCCCTTCTCAAGGAGGTTGCTGCAAGGGCTGCAGGCACCCTCTTGGCTGAGAAGAAGAAATCGCTGGTTGCTGAGGATCCCCTGCAGCTTTCAGAGATGAAGCAAGAGAAATCAACTCCACCACAGTCTTTGGAATTATTGTTACTGCCAGTCCCTAAGGGAAGAGCATCCAAACCCACTAGTACAGGTATGAATACAGTTTGCGCCACTGAGTAGAATGTATCTGCTTTGCTCTCTCTCCAGTGGGTCTGGATTTGATTTGATTTCATTTCATGTATTATGAGAGTAAGGAATAGGTACTTTAGGTAAACAATAGAAAAGCTTTTTAAAGTATCACTTGAAGACCAGACTGTCACAAGTGTTTCCGTATAGGAGTGTACAGTTCAGTACTTTTTTTTTATTCCATACATTGGTATTGTCCTCTCTGACCAACTTCAGAATAAGTCCACAAAAATATTTAATGGAGATCAAAGAATCCCTGTTAGGCAGCTCACGGTATCAGTGAGCATGGACAAAACTAGTGCTTTTGAAATACTGGACAAGGAAGAATTCTCCCTCCTGCTGTCTCCGTCACAAATGGACTTTTGTATAATCACTTACTACCCTGTCCTAATTTACCAGAGTATGTTATTATGTTGCCACTTTTCATTAACATTTTTTTGCAGCAGTTTGGTATTTTACAGTCCTTTGTCATTAAATAAAAATAAAGTGAATTGCATTTCTCTAATTTGCTCAACAAGAACCATTTTACGCTTCTGACTTCCCTCTACCCGTTCCAGCTGTCAGCAGTCAAGGAATCAGGCTTACAGGGAATAAGAAGAAACAGTCTTGGTAACAAAAGATTTCAAGAATTGGCAAGCCATGCAGAGAAATTTAAATGATCCATCTTAAAAATAAGGAGAAATAAAGTTTCTTTCACCTCTTTCTATAAAAAGTTCACATTGTGGATGCATATTTCTGGAGGAACACACAGCTTCAGGTGTCATCACTGTTATTCCTGAAGTGGCATTCCACTGCAGAGGGGAAGGAAGCAAGTCAACTATACTTCACAAGATGCACAAAGTGGTTTAGTGTATCAGAGCTTTACCAGGCTGAGTTTTGTCAGGAACAGTAGCTTGACTGTACGGGTGCAGCAAGCTAGTTTACAGGCATGAAGCCTGACATGGACATTGTATAATTGCACTGTCGTCTTTCTGACCTAACCTTTTTCTTCAGGGATGTTGTGAGATCTGATTTTTTCCTGTGCAGCTTCTGGTAAAAACTCGTAAGGTAGAAGCAATTGGATAGAGAGCAAGGCCCATTCCTGCCTTGGAAGAGGCAGGGTAGGAATGCTATGAGGTGCAGCCAGTGCCAGTTTTTTTTGCTGTGAGTTACACACGTTCTACAAATGCTTTGCTGGTGTATTTTTCCAAGGCAATTAAAGGGGAAAACTATTCTTGGTGTGGATCTGGCCTAAGGTTTGCACTAGTTTAGAGTAAGTCCTTTTTGGAGTAACATAAGCTAAACCAAGAAAAGGTGGTTGTTATTTTTTTTTTTTGTGGGAATAGGAGTACTCACATTGGCTATACAGTGTGGTTGAGGGCATTAATTTAATGTAACTTTTCCCATGGAGCCTGGCCTTCATATAAGAAATGCAGCGATGTATAGAAAAGGAATAAGGTTAAAACTTATTTAAAGTTAGTAGTTTATTTCCTGCTGGAGAAAACGTTGTTCACATCCAGAGTTTTTACTGGGGGAAAGTAAGTGGTTGTAGTAAAATCCAGGTTCTGTGTTTGACCAATGAACTGTGGGATTTTTCTGTGCAGCTTATATTAGGGGAGTGCTCTCTCCCAGCGCGTGAGTGTGCTGGTACTGCTGACACTTAAAAACTAGTTATGATGCAGCAAATTCCTGGCAACTATACTCTTTGCTGAAGGTCCAAGTACAAAAAGATAACAATGAGGGCCAACTGCCTTAGGTCCTTGGTAACCAAGGAACAACTACTCATTTTTTATAATATATGGGACTAGTATCCCAAGAGTAAGGGTGTTTCCTTTCAGTTCATATGCACTGAGCCAATGCCAGTTGGCATCCAAGTGAACTTTGTAGTGCAGTGTTCATAAGAAAAGTTCTTTAAGTCCATTTTCTGATATGCTATTAAGTTTTTCCTTTGTAAATAATTAACGGACTGAAAATAAAAAGCAAGTGGTTGATTAGCCTATGTTGATTATGGACAGACAGACTCCTTGATTCCTTCTGCCATGGAGAAATGCAGCTGGCAAAGAGAGGTCACTGTTTAGTGACCTTTGGTTGAAGACTTCTCTTCTGCTAAAGTTGAGTGTGGCAGCTGAGCATGTGTATTAGTCATGAAAATAAATGTCACACATTCCTGATCCCTTTTGCACCTACAATCGTATGGCACAAAAAGCAAAAAAAGAATATTTAGTTTTATAATGCTTTATCTTTTTCAGTCTGCTCCTTGAGGCATGGGGTTTCTTTTGTCTTGCTCCCAGAGAGACGTCTTTTCCCATTAGGCATAGTTTGAGAGGTATTTTTTTCCCTCTCTCATGCTTTGAACATTTAAGGCACTAGTGGGTTTGCTTTACTGTTATCAATCTGATTCACTTACCCATCAGCAACATCTAGCTTTGGCTATGAGATCAATACTCAGTGAGATTAATTAGATGTCGACAAATAAGGAACAGCAAAGATGGAGGCTATTTAGAAGGGAATATGTTAATAACAAGAGTGTGCCTGCTGCTCTTTCATTCACCATGTTGAGCTATTTTCTCAGAATTCTAACCAGAAGCTAGAAGCTAGAGCCGTGACTTATCGGACCACAGTCACTTTTGAAACTGCCTGTCAGGTTTGGTGGATCTGGTACAGAGAAGCCTGACTTTTCTATCAATCAGTTAATATTGCCAATTTTATAAATTGCTCATGCGTTTGGGATGAAATTTAAAAGGAAAGCTGGAATCTCTGTTAAAGTTCTGATGACATTTTGGAAGAATGTCGGAGGCAGACCCTTCTTTTCCTGGCCGGATGCTTGTTTGGTGCAACTTTTTGCCTGCAATACTTGCAGTTTTGTTCCTGAAGCTTCTTCGTGAAACACTGTCCAATTGCTCACTCTTTCCAACTAATCGACACTGTGTGACATGAAATGGACATCAATACAAATGAAGGAAAGCTGAAGCCCACTGTTATTTTTTGTGTGCTGAGGTTTCTGTAGTGAAGAGCTAGCATGGTTCAGTTTTGGAGAGTATTGACATAATCCCTGTGCTCGGTTAATTGTCATGTTATTGATGCTCACAAGCATTCAGTCCAGTTCTTTATGCATTTTGTAATATCCTAGATTACTCTTGATCCATCTTGTTTGCAGATTTATTTTTAACGGGGTGGAAAACAAGTAGTAGCTCATTGCACATTTCTTTTGTGGATCCTTTGTGATGATAACCAGAGACTGGAGAAAAGATCGATAGAAGGAAGAGAAATGATAAGTAAAAGCGGTACCAATATATTTTTTCTGTGGTTTGTATTTTTCCTGCCTTTTGTGAAGAAGCAAGTAAAGCTATTTAAAAACTGAAACACGAAAAATTATAGGATTGGCTTTCACTTACTTTTTAGAGGTGCAGAGAGAGGAACAATTTGATAATATGTTGAGCGTGATAGAATATTTCACAAGGAGAATTTCTGATCTTGCCAAAGTGCATGCTTTGACAATGTGGCCTTTTCTGTTTGTATGTAGTGACTACCTAATCAGTTGAATTAGTGGTTTTGTTTCCTACCTAATAGCAAGAATTGTATTTTAGGATACGACAAATCTTTCTGGAGGTTTTTATCACTTAGTTCCTCATCAAGAGAATGTCATGTTTGGTATATCCTTATCAGTAGGAAATAACTGATAATAATGAGGTTAAATATTCTGAGAGAAATTCCAAATAGCAGGATGCACATTGCTGAGCTCTGGGTATTTGAAGATAGTCAGTTTTTTACAGTGAGGAAAAATACTTCCAATTCCACAGTAATACTAGACCTTTCTTTATAATAAGCAGAAGAAAACATGGTGCAAGTATGAATGGATGGTTGCTTGCGTAAAGTCAGCAGCAGGAATTTCTCATTCCTTCAACCTTGAGATGGTTCCGCATTCAGTAGACTAACCATATTTGCCTGATGAGAAAAGGATTTGGTGGCATTTATCTTAGGTGAATTGGGCAGTAGAGCAGAGTGCAAATATTTAGGAAGGCAGTAGATTTTAAGCCCTGGCAACTAGGGAAGCAGAAGGAAGCCCACAACTCAAAGACCCCTGATGGCTGAGGTTGCAGTAGCATCTGCTCAAGCCGTAATTAAACAAGTTTGGTGGTGGAGGTTCTGAAGTCATCCACTTCTGGAGTTAAATATATCTGATATGCAATACCAACAGGCTTTTCAGTTAAGAGCTGGATCGTTCTGTGCTTTATATCCTACTCCTCTGCTGGCTAACTATCAGATATGGAAACGGATCATTTTTTAACAGTTAAGCCTATTTTCCAACTGGCCTTTGATAGGAAATGAAGCTGCAAAGTAATGATTGTGGGAAACATCTATCTCAGTTCACTTAAATTATAAGGAACATTAGGACCAGGTGAGATAGAGTAGCATCCCCTGCTGATTAGCCAAAGGATGTTTGGGGCATTAACCTTTATAAATTATGCTGACCTTTCTTAGAGAGAGGATAACTAGATTAAGGGGAAAAGAGATATGCAGGGGGGGAGGAACTGGAATTTCTGGTACATGTTGTTGTTTAACTCATGTGTCTCTTTGCAGATGAAATTCTAGCATTGAAAAATGGTATCTTGAGTATGTTTACAAGGGGAAAGTATTCGACAAGTGGCTGTAAAGGAATCCTCTCTTTTTCTTCCCCCTTCTGCTAAGCCTCAGAAGAAGAAGGAGGAAAACCTTTCCAGTGTCCTATCTGTGGTTTGGTTATCAAGAGGAAGAGTTACTGGAAACGGCACATGGTGATTCATACAGGTTTGAAAAGTCATCAGTGTCCACTCTGTCCATTTCGCTGTGCACGCAAGGACAATCTCAAATCACACATGAAGGTAAGCGAAATGTTTACTGACAATCAAAACACTTGAATCATCAATTAAGCCTGTTTCATTTGCATTTGCATTAGCTGTACTGCTAATGATGTCTTTACTTAAATAGAGAGACCATAAAAAGAGAAAGAAATAACTTTTTCCCCTTTACTTGTCTTTCCATTTTTTTTCTTACACTGTGGAAACTGCCTTGCATTATGCCAGCTTGGTATAGCACAAACTGTGATGGATTTAGTTCTGGACCTGGAACCACCAGAAGGAGGGATTTTAGCTGAGGTGTGACCCCATGCAAACACAGCAGTGCTGCTTTTTGGGATGCTAGCTGGTATCTCATCTGTCATTGCATAGCAATGGGCATCCTAGCTTGGCCAGCACTGCAAGGGTTCTCCCCATTACTTTCTGTTGACAGGCATGAAGTTTTAATGTTTTTCTCGCTGTAGTTTTTAACTGCAGGCATTTCAGGAGTGAGGGATCTGAAACAAAATGAGTGACAGGTTATACTGTAATATTTTGCATTCAAATGTTTCCATTAAGTTTAAAGTGTGCTTTTAACTCAGCCTAAGTTTAAGCTGAAACTGAAGATGACCTTTTGAAGGAAGTGACATCTGTGTTTAAATATGAAAAATGTGAAGAAACTTTGTGTCAGCTTATGTGAGCTACTACACAGTTGCAATATGCAAAGCATCTTGTCTTGCCAGATGTTGAACATACATGGTGAAGTAAAAATGGTACCTGTCCCACTAGCCCATGGAAGAAGCTGAAGTGCATAATGTTTCCCTTGTTGATGCAGTTGAGTTTTATAATGACAGTGAAATGCTTTATGAAAGTTATTATTTTGTCTGGTTTAGACAAATGTGTGTAGCAGAGTACCAGGCTGCTGTAGAGGGGGACAGAAATGCCTGTTGAGCTCTTTATATATATGCTATTGCTGAATCTGAGATTGCTAGGCAGGAGTCTAACCTTGCTTTCACCCCAGTAACTGTTCACATCAGTGTAAATGAGTCAAATGATTCCACTGTTCGCAACAGCAGATCTTGCTGTATTTTGTGTTCTTGCTAGGTCTGAAATCATCCCCCTAAAGTCTGAAGGTTCATCCCTTAACTCTTCTGCGGTGGATTATGCACTATTCCCTGGCATCCTTGGTGAATCGTGCTAATCCTTATCAAGTACAAGTAGATTTGGTGTTTGTGGCTCTTTCTTTTAGGACTTGGTGTTCCATGTTGACTAGAGGGCTCAGATGGCCGTCCCAAGTAGATGATGAGCAGAAAGAATGGGAAAACAGCATGATAAGAAAGGATTTTTGTTTTCGGTTGTTAACAATCTGCGCAGAAGCATGCATCACCTAAAAGCTTGCTGTTCTCTGGCAAAGACCTGTTGTTGTCTCTTCCTTTTTGTAAAGGACATCCTGATTATTCCTTGCAGAAATTCTTGTTCTCTGCTTTTTTTTTTTTTGGCCTTTTTGCAATTATTATTTACAGATTGAGGGCCCATCCCTTTCTTTTTGGCATGGTGATTTCCATAGGGGGTCACAGGTAGCATGCTGGTGAATATCAGAGACTTTTTCACTGCATCTGTGTGCTGTCAAATCAATGGCTATCTGAAGCCTCGGTGCTTTTTCTGCCACCCACCTGACACAAACTCCTTCATTCACTGAGCCCTTAAAACAGACTGGTTGTACAGACATGTAACATGTAGTGTTAATTATTTGGTAATGTAGTAATTATTGCCAAGTAATGCTCATTTAGACATCATTGGGGTCAGAGTCAGGCCCAGAGCTGCTTTGAACCAGTCTAAGAGATTACAGCCTCCTTTAGCCTTACTATGGAGATAAGATCTGAAGTCTCCTCAGTCAGTGCAGTCCAGTCATGATGGACCCAGTGGTCTTTGCTGGTAAAAATGCTCCCTATTTAAGATTATGGCAATTATTTTGGAAAACTAGATAGCCTGTCCTTGGTGTTTTGTCCTTGTTACAGTCTTATGTGTAGGTATAAAGAATCACAAGTGCAAGAATCTGGAAGATAGTATTTTACTTTAATTTCAGGGGATTTCGTACACTTTTCTCAGTTGAGTAGACCATTTGTAAAAATATTTTCTATCACAGCAAAATTAAAGCAGGTGAGGAGGTAGGCGTGTGTTAGTCATGTGTCCAACAGTGTCAAACCTAATTTAAATTCCCTTTGGTGAAGGTATAGGTTGATAACAAGAATAAAAATTAAAAACAACAGATTTCTTTTCTCATTAAAAAGTGCTGGTTTTAAATGTCTGTGTAAGATGATAGTAACTGACACATATACAAACCAACAGTGTTGAAAACTGTAGTGAATACACATCAGAAATTATAAAACACAGCTAGGAGCTACTTGGGATGCAGCATGCTGGCTATGCCAGTTGGATGTTTCAGTTGTCTTCATTGTCCTAGGATCCTTTGGGAGCTACCTGGTCTTATCTCTTTCCTGGCAGGCAACACATGAAGGCACAGCTGCCTCTAGCTCTCCATCCCTCTTTCCCTCCTCATGAGTCAGCTGTGGCAGCAGGTGAAGACACATTTTTCCAAACCAAAAAGGCTTACTCAGATTTAGGATACTAGGCTGATGTTTGTCATTCATTATAAGTCAATTTTTACTCTAAGACGCTATCACAAGCCATTCTTTCTTTATGCTGCTCTTCAGTTTTCAAGTTGGATGTCCTATTGATAAGGGTGACAGACAAAACCTGTGGAGTTGTTCTGTTCAGCTGCAGTCTTTAGCATCTAATAGTGTTGTCTTTGTTTCCTCCTACGCAGCGTAGTCCTGTACTGAAGCACCTCTGCTTTTTTATTAGATTCTTGTAGGCATTTTCCATTGAAACTTGTCATTTAGAGATTTGATATCCATGAGTGGTTTGTGTGTATCTCCATATGGGCATTCCTTATTTCGTGTATCTTTAGGTTAATGAATAACTATGTAATATAAATACTTTGTAATTTTATGGTAATTATAGCATGTCAGACTGATTGGCCCAGAATACAACAGTGCCAAGACTTTTGGTGTCTTATCTCCTGCTAGACAAAACCTTGAGAGCTGGACTGATTCCAGCCCTGACCATATTCAGATCTACATATGCTATCCATTGTGTTGATGAAGTGTTCTTACAGTAAGGGCACTGTGCCAGGACCAACTCACAACTGGAGGCAAGGAAGTGAAAAGCAAGAAGGGAAACAGAAAGTTAAGTTTCCAAACAGACAGGCAATGAACAAGGGAGGCTGAGTAGACTGCATTTTAAGGCACACAGTGTTATCTGTGATTGTTATATGGTATTTAGGTTCCACAGCAACTGGCACCTTAGAAAAATCCTAAAATAGACCCAGTATGGAATTTTATTAGTGTGTTCTGGAGACAAATTGTAGTATATTCATAACCACTAGCTTTGGCCTTTATTCCCAGGAATTTGGGGATAGTGTCACGGGACTTGATTCCAGTATCATAGTGTGGTTTCCAAGGTGCCAAGAATACTTAAAATGAAACTGGACATAATGAATGCATTAACTGAGAGAGGTGTCTTGTCTAAGCAGGCAGCAAGGGTTGTACTTGAGTCCTCTCTGTTTATTTAAACATGTATTCAGTTGGAATATGACATTTTCTTATATATACTTATATACTTATATATAAAATCTTATATACTGCTTCTGCAGAAAGCGATGGAAAGGGGTGGTGTAATTCAGCAAGATGTGTTCAGGCTTTTCTGTTTTTCCTGGTAGGGAGGTAGGGATTAAATTTGTCTCAGAACAATACCACAAGCATCAGTCAGACTTTGGCCAATTGGTGTCTTTGGATCATGTACATATCTTCCTCAGCAATTGGTGGACAGACAGGCTGTGAGATCATACAGATATGTTCCAAGAAAGCAACAGGATATTAGCATTGAACACTTGGAATGAGGAATGAGGAAGAGAAGCATATGGCCAAAAATAATATCTATAAATGTTCCTTATGCTGCTATATAGACATAAGGCAGAAATGGGTGAGACAGCTCTTCTAGCAGTGGAAAAGAAGGTTAGCATTGTGAACACATGCTGAAACATGATAGTATGACAGAAAATGAGGAAAGGGAGGGTTAAGCTTAACAGAAAAGTTGGATGCAGTGCAGGCAGGTCATCTGATGCTCAACCACGGGATCTTCCTGCTTCTGATGCTTATGAAGAGGGACCACGTAGCAAGATCTCAGATTAATATTCCTGTGTAATATGAAGAGGGTTATAATTGGCCTCCTGGTTAGGGAGAGGCTTTTATTTACATGATGCTGGGAATAAATGAAGGCCTTGAGGAATGTATCCAGGTGGTTCTTACCCCTTAGTGATTTGCTTTTCCCTCTTTCTTCCTCAGCTAAGATCAGATAACGGAGTTGGCATTCCTAATCCATTTTGATGAACTATAGAACAGGTTACTTTACAGTATCCTCACCGTATTGTGTGGTGGAGGTTGATTATGTTTTATGGGAGAGTTTTTTGGTTAGTTTGGTTTTAGCTAACCTTGAAGAACCCTGGGAGGTGCCTGTGATTCCATTACCTCCCCTCGGCTGAGAGAAGGTAATGCAAACGTGCAGCTTTTCAACAAGTGCAATCTATGCTCTCAGTCTCCGATAGGTACCACAAGTATCTTCAAATATCTGCCTGTTAATCTTGTCACTTTTTGCATATGAGACAAGAATAAGTCAGGAAATGCATTGTTATCTTAAATCTTAAAAAAAAGCAGAAAAAAGTAGTAGGTTTTTTGGAAAACCTAGTCCAGTCCAGCCCTGCAGAGAGGCTTTTTATTTTCTTTGCTTTCAAGCAAAGCAGGGAAATAGTTTCAAAAAGAAATACTATATAAATAATGTATGTGTCCTAAGGGGAAGGTTCATATCAAACCCAGCACTGTAGCACTAAACTTTTTAAAGTGCAGTATTTAAAAAATGAGGGAACTCATCAGAAAAGAGCATGAAATGAAAAAACAGAGGGTACATGATAGATGCAAAATGGAGACCTCTCAGGTGTGCTGAAATGCAGCCACAGAAGTGGAAAGGGACAACTCTAGACCCCTGCAGAAGGAGGCATTTTACTAAAAGAGATTTTTAAAACAAGCCAACAAACAAACCCAGACAGAAAAAAACAGTGGGTAAGCAGGTTTGGCTAAATGGCCAGGTTATAGTAGTTGTTGATTGTAGTAGTTGTTGATTGTATTAGTTGCTTAAACAGCTGCCCCTCATGAAAATATTAATACAAATGAAAGCTGGTGAGAAAAATAAAATCTATAGTAGGCCAGGGGGGAAAAAAAGTTAATTAGGGCATAGAAAGTAAGTAAAGACTAAGTGCCAAAAAGCCAATATAGCAGTGAATAGATTAAGACCTCAACCCCCTTATGTTCTGATTTTGCTTGCTGATGAAGGTTCTCGGGAAAAATATTGCATCTTGTTTAAAAAATAATAACCAAAAAAAAGCTGTTAAGTCCCACAAAAGAAAGTTGAATGCCAATTCTTCCATTCCTGTGCCTCATAACTAGAAGGGAGAGTTTGTGCAAAGCACTACCCTGACTTCAAGGAAGAAGTAAAGAAGAGATCTACCTCACCAGTAGTATGAAATTGCAGAATGTGTCTGTGTCACTGTATTCCTCACCCCTACTCCCCACTGTACCCTGTTAGGTAGGATCACGTGTATTTGCAACTGTGGTACAAGTATATGAGCCATTGTGTACTTGCCATGACTTAAATAGGGTGGTAAATCAGCAGGAGTGTCGCTTTTAAGTATGGAAAGATGATTTAAGAAACTACTTCTGATACCAGAAATGTTAGCATGTCAACAAAAACTAATAGAAAAAAATACAATGAAATGAATGATGTGATGTGATGTGATGTGATAGGGACTTGTGGTTTCTGTAAAAGAAGATAATGTGTTCTTCTACTAAGATGTTTTGAGTATGTCAGGAAAATCATGGACTTAAGAATCAGTTGAAATTTATTTGGTCTTTAAAAAAGCCTTTGGCAAAGCTTCTCACTGAGAAGCTGCCAAATAAATTAAGCAATGTGATGTACTATGGCAAATTAGAAATTCACCAAGAGACAGTAAAACAAAGAGAAGGAAGGAATTAGCAATTTTAAGCATGACAAAAGGCTAACAGAGGGGTGTTCCATTACTAAGCGTGGAATTGTGCATATTTTAGCAGATGTCATCTGCACAACATGATGACTGTGAATAAGAGAATTGTAGACAATACAAACTTATGTGTATGAATCAAGATTGAAAAAGGTAAAACTTGAAAGGAAGTAAAAAGAGGATGGCTGACAGATAAACAAATGAAGTTATTGTTGACAAATACAAGGTACTGTACCTTGGAAACAAGAGTCTAATCATGCACCTGGCTGTCTGATATAATGAACTGTAACTACTCAGGGCAAATATCTGAGCATTGCTCTAGACGGTTCATTGAAAACCTTTTCCTGGCATGCACAGCGGTGGTTAAAAAGTACATTAGACATTTGAATGTCTGTAGAATAAAATGGAAAATATTACAATGCCACTATTAACATATGGTATGCTGCCACTTACGGTATTCAGTTCTGGTCACTCCATCAAAAAGATGTTTCAGCAAATGAAGTGATGTAAAAGCTGGCAATGAAAATGATTAGTGGGATAGCAAGAGCTCCCTTGAAAGAAAGAAGCTGAAAAGAATGAGACTGCCAGTTACAGAAAGGATGTGTGGTCAAAATAATGCGTGTGACCAGAGCAGTTAAGTTGAATGGCTTTTCTTTTTTTCTTTCTTGCAATGGGACAATGAGGAGGCAGCAAGAGAAACTGGAAGAAATAGGTAAAAAAGAAGATTGACCTATAGATAATCTGTACCCAAGTCCTCAAAGTAGGCCTAGAGGTTGTAAAGAGCCTACAGCTCTGTTGAAAATTATTGTGTACATCATATTAAGCAGACTGAAAAAAAATGTTGAACCATGAAATATCTTTTGAGATTGGGAGGACTAAAGGGTTAAAATAAAGATGATGCAATCATTTGGCACAGTCCAGGAGAATACCCAGGGTTAAATGAAATAAACTCGGCAGGTAGAAGTACTTAAGTGTTCCTGACGTAAGTCAAACAGCAGTTTTATGGGATTGTGGAAGAACCA
Organism: Cuculus canorus; assembly: GCF_017976375.1. Lineage (NCBI taxonomy): Eukaryota > Metazoa > Chordata > Aves > Cuculiformes > Cuculidae > Cuculus > Cuculus canorus. Next base: position 65,015,462 of record NC_071404.1, read on the forward strand.
TTCTCTATGAGCAGCTTGTACACTGTGGTTTGTTGCAGCCTAATTCAGAAATCCAAATCTGGCAGCAGCTGGCCTTAGAGTGGGACTTTGGAGAAAACCTGTCAGCTGCCCTCTTGTCTCTTCCTGCCCGTGGTTCTTGCAGCAGCAGACTAGTTGAGTCTAAAGAGGAGATCTGATGGTTTGGGTAGCGTTAGCACAGTGTAAGAGCCATTCCTTGTCTCATGGAGGAAGAAGGCAGCTTTTTGGACTATAACATTGCATGACCTCTATCTCCCCTGTGGCTTTCTGTGTAGCTCTACAGAGTTTCTTATTTCTTATTCTTCAGCAAGTAGTTGCTGCCTTGACTTTTCCCTCGGAATGACATAGAATGGCAATTCTTGGCTCTTCTAGCTACTGTCAAGTGAGAAAATAAGGGATAGCTTTTCCTTCAAAGGAAATTTTATTCACAACTTCTGTTGCTAATAGTGTTCAAGTAGCATTCAGTCTTAACTAAATATTATTAATTAGTTTTGAGAATTAGAAGTTTTATGGTGGGACTGAACCCAGGACTTTGGGAGGTGAATATTTGGCTTGGTGTTGTTTCATGTGTGATTTTTGTAGATTTAAATTCTTCCGTTCACAACTCTAAATATTAGGGTTTGAATTCTGTCATTCCTTTGCTGCAAGTTATAAATGTAATTTATTTTATGAGAAATCCATTGGGGATGCTGCTGTTGTCTTTGGGCAGGAGAAAAATCCAAGTCAGATGAATCAGTCTCCTCTGTTCTCATCCATTCTCAAAAGGTATTGCAGGGGTGGCATGCCACAATCCTGGGAAGAGAAGGTGGGCTCCCACATGCTTTGCTGCCATGTGACTGCTGCAGTGACAGCCTTCAGAAGGCATCAAATTGATGACTGTGATAAGGGGCCTCTGGAAGAAGTGGTTAAATATGTAGGCAGGGAAATGTTGATTGAAGGGGATCCTGGAGAGAAACCCTAGCACTCAGAATCTCAGTGGGTGTAAGAGATAAAGTTGCCATGGTGAGAGTGCTTGCTACCATTAGTACATCTCAGATGCTCTTCATGTCGAAGAGTACTTGCATGCTGCTGCGCTCACAGACCATCCTGTTTCCAGTGGGGTAGACTAGCAATCTAGTTGGCATTTCTGTTGTAACCTGTCAATATTTAGCATTTATTGTGCTGCTAATGTTCTGCCGGGTTGTTGCTTTAAAACTCTCTTAGGTTAGCTTTAGCTTCTGATATTTTTTGTTGTCAGGTGCATTTTTGAGATCCAGAATTAATTTGTCTGTAAATGTCATGTTTCTGCAACACTGAGAATGTAATTCTGTAAAGCAGCTGGACAAGTGTAGTTCTCTCTTACTATCTGTTTAGTGTCTAATCTCTGGAGCCCTTGAAAAACTGTTATGCAACACTAATGAAATATGTCTTCACTGAAAGCGAAAAGGGCTAAAAGAGGGATGTCTCTCAGCTTCACATTTTGGCAGACCCAGATTCAGGTCCTGGGCACGTAGAGCTGGGAATGCTGGATAGGAGCTAGTGACTCGATTCCTCTTACTGTGTAGAAAATCGGGCCAAATGTACAACCATGAGAAACCTGCATTTTGACTGCTGTGTTTGGGAAATGCTGCTGTTAACTCTGAACTCTGCAATGTCTGCAGCAGGACTTTTGGGATCTAGATCTGCAGAAAACTGGAAACTGCTGAAGCCCTAGCTAAAACTTGATTTTCCAGGTCTCCCTGGTGTGGAGCTGAGCTTTCATTAGAGCTAGAGCTCTCAGGGCCTTTGGACTCCCAGGCTACAGCAGCAAGTCTTGGATCTCTGGCAGAGCTGGCTGTTTCTGAACCAAGCCCAAGGAGTGGAGGGTACCTTCTCACTCAGTAGGGTGGGGGAATCACGCCTCGTTTGCCAAGAGTTCATCAAACCTCTTCATGTTGCAGGTGAAATATTTTGCGTTCAACAAATTGCCATTTTCCAACAAAAATCTGTCACACTGAAATGTTTCCAACCAACTCGATTCACAAGTGAAAACGAATGTGTGGAGCTCAGTCTGGTGCCAGTTTGTCCCAATCACATGTTCATCAATGAGCGAGGAAGAAATGTATGTGTTTGCTAGTCTTTCTGTTGGCAGTAGCCTGGAGTGCTACTGTCAGGATTTAACATTTATTTGTGAAGATATAGGAGGAAAAAAACTTCTCAATATACCTGCCGCTGTAGTACTGGGCTCAACTATTCCTTCCCTTTTCTGAATACTGTGTTAAACAAGAATTTGTATAATTATAGGTATATAGTTTCTACTAATGAGTGTCTGTTCAAATAATACATAAAACCTTATGGATGGATGGATGGATGGATGGATGGTTGGATTTCTCTAAAAGGTAATCAGGATTGGGCCTGAGGATACTAGGCATTGTAGTCATAGTAGGGCATGCAGTCTCTATGAGAAAGAGCCTGCAGTCAAAATATGAGGACACTGAGGTTAACTGTGATTGTTAATTGACTGATAAAGTAGAATAAATGGCAAACCCCATCTCTCATATTTGTATTTTATCATAGCAGAGCTGTTTGTTTCCTGGTAGAATTAATTTGCAACAAACTTTGAATGGTGCCTTGGTATTGCCAGGGTGCTGTGTTTTTACTGTAACAATATATGAATCGATGATGGATATTGCTGTGCACGCTGGTGTTTTGCTGGGTTGCTCTGAACTATTGCTATTTATGAGATTGCACGGAATGATCATTCTTAGTCGAACATGTAATAGATAGGGGGGTTTATTGTTTGTTAGTGTTTTTTTGATCAAGAAAGTTACCGTTTATAGTTTGCAAGTCTTTTTATGCCCTGACAGGTATTCAGGATCCAGTTTTAAGGACTGTTTGATCCAAAGCAGACTTCATAATTTCCATGCTGCAGAAACAGATGTTCCTGATTTTTTTTTTCAGTTCAGTCTGATGTTTATGTTTTTTGACTTATGTGTGAAAGAATCCTACCGTTCTTAGTGCATGACCTCTTTCCAAGTGCTCAGAATGAAGAGTTCACCCATTAGTTAACTTTTTTTTTAAATGATGTGAGAAGTGTGGATTTGAGATTTCTGTAATGCTAGTAAACTGTTTTGCTTAATACACGCTTTTGTCTTTCACCTCTTGAACTAGGTTCATCAGCACCAAGACAGGGGTGAAACATTTCAATGCCAGCTATGCCCTTTTACCTCCTCTCGCCACTTCAGCCTGAAACTCCATATGCGTTGCCATCAACATTTCCTCAGGACAGAATCCAAAGTGAAGGAGGAAATACCAGAAACTGAGGTGAAGGGGTCACCACAGCTAAATAGTGACTCCTGCCTGGGACCACAGAGGGAAGGAGGTGGACCTGACCTTACGGGATCAGCATCTATATCTAAAACACCAGATGTGTCTGGGCAGCCTAGTGGAGGTATTCCACCTTTACTAGTGAAAGAAGAGCCCAAAGATGACAATGGCATCTCAGCTGCACCTTTTGCTCTTAGCACTGTTGACAGAGGACCCAACAATACAAAGCTGAAAGACTCCTCAGACTTTGTGGCTAATACAGCATCAGCACTATTCAGCCAAGACATCTCTGTCAAGATGGCATCAGATTTTTTGATGAAGCTGTCAGGTAATTGAGCAGCAAGTGGCAGCATCAGCTGCTCTGTTATGGGCTAAGAAATGCTTTGCCTTGGTTTGCTAAGTTGTGAAGTTGCAGAGAGTGAAACATTGCAACTTCTTAACAGAATTTTTTGTTTGTTTTAATAAGGAGAGATGCGTGATGGAGAAAAGAGGGGAAACAGTGGGAGAAGAGAGGGATTTTGCTTTTTAATTGCTGAGATTGGGAGTGAGAACTCGTTATCCTGGTTTTCGTGTTCATTGACAAGTACCTTGGCAAATCTGATGTGGTGTGTTTTTCAGGCATGTTGAATCCCTGTAGTTCTGGTTTGAAATCATCAAGGGTCACAAGTGCCCAGTGTGTTAGAAAACTCAGCTCTTAAGTTCTCTGCCTTTACCCATCTGTTAAATAGAACCAATAAAGCCTTCCTTTTCAGAGTAGTACTTGAGGTCTAACTAGTAAATACGTGTGAAGTATGAATGTTGCTGCACTTTCTGATTATTAACATTTTTTAAAAAGACAGTTCTAAAGATTATTGAGCAACTTTTTTTTTTTTAATCTTTTAATTGAAATCCATATGTAATGCAAGACTTGTGTTTATTGTGGTTTCTTTTGCTGTCAGATTATTACTGTAAGAATGATATTCTTTTGTGAGACTGAGGTGGAGAATGTGAAGTTATTATATTTTATGTGCTCTTCTATTCATTTGACTGAATGCTTCAGAATTGTGGACATGCTAGGAAGATGTTCTATACTAAATGTTTTCAAAATTAGGCTTTAATTTTTAAAGAGAAAGAATTCAGGAAAAATGTCAAGAAACTTATGTTTCACAAGGAGATGTGAATCCCTATGGCAAGTTTTAGACTTTGGAGGCAGAAAATATGCCTTTCAACAGAGAAAAATTGGTTACCTTTTTCCTTTAAGTGGAACGTAAGTTGCATTTTAGCAAATTTTATTGTCAGGGAAACTAAGGAATTAACTCTGTCCCAATGCCATTGCCTTGGTGAAACCACAGCCATTTGTTTTGAAAAGGCTTGCTGTCCTGATCTCTCCAGACCATTGTGCCTCTGGGATTGTAATTCTGTGGGGAATTGTATTGAGTGGATAAACGTAAGAAATCACACATAAGGCTTCATGGAGCCAACCAGGAAAATGGAAGAGAGGTGAAGAGAAACAGGAGGTGAATTTGGGTTGTATTGAGTGGATAAACATAAGAAATCACACATAAGGCTTCATGGAGCCAACCAGGAAAATGGAAGAGAGGTGAGGAGAAACAGGAGGTGAATTTGGGTTGGCACAAATGTTTTGCTGTGTGGGTTATAGAAGTCACAGAAACCTCCCCTTTAAAATAAGAATCTGTTCATATAATTTATTATGACCAAGAAAAGAGTGAGGATGAGGGCTTTTTTATTTGCTTATAAATTTTTTTAATTGAGTTTCAGATCTGGACTCTGTATGAAATCCTTTTTCCATGTTGTCTGACAGCTGTCCCATACATGTTGTCCTTCCAATGTTGATCTTAAATCTGTGTTGCTGTGCACTAAGCGGCTCTACCAATCAACTGTACTGACCTGTGGACGATAGTGCTCACTGATGGCTGCATGTAGCAAGAATGAAAGCAGAAAGCAGGAGAAGGGGGGAAAGCCTGAAAGCTGACAAAACATACATTTCAATGTGTTGTTTTTCATGTAGCGGTTGATGGGGAGCTGTTTACAGTTTGGCAGACAGTCTTGTTTTCAATGTCTGATCTATTGGCTTCAGAAAAAGGATACAAATGCACATTACTAATGCAAAAGGCCTATGCAGTTATTTTATGGTGACTTACTAAAGGTCTTGAAACCTGACTTGTATGCACTGTTACCTAGCAACATGTTATAAAGTCACTGGGGGAATGAGATGTATCTGTAATTTTGTATGTGTGCATATCTGGATGAAAATGTACTGCCAGTCACCAAGTTTACTACAGAAGAAGAGCAATGTTGGAAGGAAAGGAATTTCTTTTCTCCTGAGATTTATATTGTGTTATATACATTTAGCTCATTCTTTCCTCCATACAGCGTGCATAAATTTAGAATTGAAGTAGAAGTAGTTCTCATTTAGCAAGTTGGCTAAGTATTAGCTGCATTTTTTTGACTGCTTGCTGTACTGAACCAAGTTCTTTTGAGTGATTTCTTTATTACGACATTCTTGTTAGGCCTATCAAAACTTCAATAATTGGCCCTACCTTTTCAATGATATAAATCTTCTGACATCTCAAATTGTATATGCCAATTTTAACAGCCAACACAGATTTGTCGAGACCAAATTATGTCAAAACAATTTAATTTTCTTCTCTGACAGGCCTTGTGGCTAAGAAGAGGCAGTAGGTAGATAAGTAGATATCTTGAATTTGGCATTTAATCTTGTTGAATATTGATGGTTTAAATGAACGTGTATTTTTCACTTGCCAGTGTTTATTACTCCTTTTCTTTTTGGTTGATGTCTGTTTGTATGCCTCCAGTTTCATGTGAGACCTCAGGGCCTGTTGGTTTTCATTTCTGTGCAGGCTTAGCCTCTTCTTATTCCAAGCATGTGACTCAGAGTTCTTGTCTCCCTTCATGCTTAAGAGTTAAACTTCTGGAGGTACAGAAGTTTAGCTGGTGCACCTGGGGTGAAAGATGGTACGAATTTTATGTTTATTAACTATTATGAATTTTAAAATTGAATCTTAACACGCATGTATATAACTTGACTCAGTATTATTTCTGGTTGTACAATGCAGAACCGTTCTATTCTAGATGAAGTGGATATTGGATGGCTGGAAAACAGTACATTGAAAGTAGTTTGCAGAAGAGTTGCAGTCTAAAGAGGTCTGTGATAAACGTGCAGCTGTTCAACAAACAGTTGCAGAAATACAAACCCAGGAACAACTAGCTAGGTGACAGTTCTGTGGGAGAAGGAGTTAACAATGTCATACTGGTGCTAAAAAGGCAGTTGTGGTATGGGATTGTATACAGAAACAGCCTCAAAGACAAGGGAAACGGGTACAAACTCGTGAGGGAACGAGTACAAACTGGAGAAGGACAGATTTAGACTACACATTAGGAAGAATTTCTTCACCATGAGAGTGATGAGACACTGGAACATGTTGCCAAGGGAAGCTGTGGATGCCCCATCCCTGGAGGTGTTCAAGGCTAGGTTGGATGGGGCCTTGGGCAGCGTGATCTAGTGGGATGTCCCTGCCCATGGCAGGGGGATTGGAATTAGATGATCTTTAAGCTCCCTTCCAACCCAAACTATTCTGTGAAACAGTCCTGCTCTTCTCAGTCTCACTGAAGTCCGAAATTGTGGCACTGTAGTTTATGAAGGGTGCAGACAGTTGGGAAGGCTTCAAAGGAGAGCTGGAGGAATGCCTGGAGGTTTAGAAACATCCCCAGAGACGATGGATGAAAGGGAGTGAGTTTGTGAAACCTATAGAGAAGACTAAGGGGAGTCATTAACAAACTTTCAATGCATTAAAAAGTTTCTTGTGGGGAGAAGCAAATAATCTGTTGGTGATTCATCATAGTTAGGACAGAAAATTAACAGGTTTGTATTGCTGTTCAAGTTGGCATTAGGTAAATCTTTCCAAAACTTAAAGTAGTTAAACCTCTGTGATAGTTTGGCTGAAGAGATTGTGGCATCTCTGGAGAATTTAAAAAACGGGTTAGATAACTACCTGTTAGTTGTGGTTGGTCATGTATTGGGCAGTAGAATGGACTAGGTCTGTGTATCACAGTCAGTGAACCATAGGACATCAGAAGAAGTTGCAAGAAATTTCAGCTGAGCAAAAACAAACAGCAAGCTGTAGAGAAGTAAAGTTGGAAAAAAACTTAAATATTCAATGTTAGACCTGACTTCAAGTAGGCCAGAAATGAATTGTGATGACAGTGCTCAAAATGTCCTCTGATTTTTTTTCAGAAAGACTTAGGGGAGCTTTAAATTTATAGAGGTTGAGAAATATTGGTGTGGGTGATCTTTTGAGATCCCTTCAGCCCTAATTCTGTGCCATTGTGTGCCAGAAAGATTTTTACTTAAGTGTGTTATGAAATAAGGCATACCACAAATTGCCAAATGTGAATCTAAAAATAAGAACAAATCTTGATTATTTTTTTTCCAGATTCCATTCTCCAGGTCCTAGTTTAAAGTAGGAGAAGCTTTAAATTTACAAGAAATTTAAAAGTGTTCTCTGAAATTTTATTTAAATTTTGAAAGGGTTATTGTTTGTAAAGAGAATTAGCAGATGACTCAACATATAAATAGAAGAATGTTTAAGAATGGGCATGTGTTTATCTTCAGATCTTCCTCCTCTTGTTTCAATAGGACTGCTTGTGTGCTCTAAGTTGCTGAGGTGCTTTGCCGAAACGCTTCCTTCCCCCAGTGCGTTAATTCCACATTGAGACTGTAACTGCATCATATCTTAATTTGCAGAGTACTTGCTTTTCCTGTTTCAAAGGTTTCAGTGGTAGACTCTATACAACACATCTCTTTAAATACTCGTGTCCTTCCACCCACTTCTACGGCTTGTTTTCTTTTGTAATAAAAACCGGCTTTCACAGTGATCCAAATTACAATAGCCCGTGTACTCTAGTGAAGTTATTACTGTGCCGGTATTATGTCCTGCAGTTACTTTTCATAACGTTAAAAAATAAATGAATCCCATCAAAATGAATGGGTTTCTTCCACGATTGATCTCAAAGGAATTCTGTGTGGAAACAGTAATTGTAAAGCATACTTCATTGCTGGCCTCTCTCCCCCACCTCTCTGTGCTCACCAAGTGCATTGCTCTAGAAAGCATGTCTCTTCGTCTTGTGATGATGTGTATTATCAAGTACGTCTGCCTCTGTAGTTCTTTTTATGTTCCCCAAGCTACTTCCATGGAAAAAACTTCAAAATAGTGAGGAAGAAGGAGAGATAACACACTGAGGGCTTGGGGGTGGCTGTGTAAAACAAATGAGAAACTCTGGTTTCTCACAGTTAAGTTACATCTGCTGTCAGTATCATGTAAGGAGTCAAATCTTTATTTTGGAAAATAATACTTCCATGGGATTTTGATGGCTGTCCAAAGTACTTGGACTTCACATTGATGTTTTATTAGCTGATTCCATTAATGGAATAGTGAAATAGTAAATCATCAGATGGCTACATACAAAATATTAGTACATAAGCTAAGTAATCGCTTAAATTATTTGTTCTGTTTGGCTCTTAAAAATTACTGCATTGCTTAAAAGGTAACACAAATAATTTGAAATGTTTTAGCATTTGCCATTGGCAGAACTGAACCGACTGGCTTGAACTCTTCAAACAGCTATTTTTAATAAAATAAAGGCACGTCCAATTAAATTGTCATAATTGATGTATTTGGGTAGCAAGTTCCAAAGAAAAGAACCATGCTGCCTATGTTTAGGATTCAGAGTTTATGCCTGCATGTGAAGTTTCAATTAGAATATGTAAGCGTACAGGACTGGCAATAATTGAGCCATATCCTTAATTTAAAAATACTGTGAATTCCATAATGATGCTGTCAGTGTAAATACCCTTGATGTCATCAAGATTTCTCTTTGAAGTGTCTCTCCAGATTCATATTTTCATAATTTCTGTATAGACCTCTAATTTAAAATAGAACTGAAAAAGGGCAATAACATGGCTAATTAAAAATGGGGCAAATAAAAGCTTGCACTAATCTTTGCCACTGATATATTGCCACCCTTATAATCTCTATTCAGCAATTGCTAGTCTTACATCCACAATTTCCGGGCATCCTAAAAATCGTACTCATTGTGGTTTACACTTTGAAGGAATATATGGAATTTAGCAAGATAAAGCAGTGTAGACTCTTGTTCTAATTCAGTCATTTAAAATGCAAGACAACAAACTGCTTTTTTGTGTACTCAGCCCTATACAACTTAAAAGAAGACATGAATATAATTATGAACCAGCTCTGCTTACAATTTAATGTTAATATCTACACAAGCTCTTACACTTGGAGTATAAGACTAGACTAGGCTGATGGCTCTTTTGTTTTACTGATTACACCATTACTGTGGGCAGAATTCCTAGCTCACGAGCCTTTCTGTCACATCTGTCCAAAATGGGAATTGAAGACATTGTTGGTTCAGTCATCTCTGATTGTTTGTTTTGGGTTTTGTTTTCTTAAACAAATACAGAAGTCAGTCTGGTGTTTTTCCCCTTCTCTGTTCCTTTGTAGAGAGAAGAAATTTCCATACTGCAAACAATTCTTTCCTGTCAGCAACAAATTTTTCTTTGCTCCTTTCACTCTTCTCCGCCCCGTTGTCCAGAATTTTACGTATTCTGCTGTTATTTTGATTTTAACCCAGGAAGGAGAAGATGGTCTTGGCAGATATTACACCTTTGTTCAGCAAGTGGGACTTTGGCTGTATGAGACATCTTGGGCCATGAGGCGTGTATGGTTCTACAGCTGCCTTAGAAATTTGCCTAAATCTTCTATTCCACGTGGACTAGAATATTGTGAAATTTTGAGGGGACAGTAACAGGACTGGTTGTTCCCCAGTGCCGTATCTCATTTTGCTTGACTACGGCTCCTTAAATGCAAAGCAGCTTCACAGAAAATCAGGATAGTTAGCTGGCCTTTTCTTAACTTCTGCTTTCGCATTTTCTACATACTTAAGCAAGAAGACCTTGTATTTGAAGTGGTCTCTGGAAGCCCTGTGGTGGCAAGGTTTTGCATAATACTTCTTGTGATTTTCTATTCTGCCTTTCTACTGTTTAGGTAAAAAGAAACGTTTTAATGCTGAGCAGCCTTAAGTCATAAGTAGCATTTTTCATTGATAATTCCTATCCTCTTCCTTTGAGCCCTGTTGGTTAGTTTATTTGGCTGAGGGCAGAGTTGAATGCGTTGAAAATGAAATGTAGTTGGCTTAGCACTCCCAAGAGGGTTGGGTACCATGAGGTGCTCTGGGACAGATTAATACTCCAGGGCAGAAGGCACTGAAAAGAAATGAGAGACTAGTTACACTGTCCTGTTGTCCTTCCTTCCTCAGGTAAAAGTCATGCCATGGTCCTTTTGCCATGGTGGCTCTGAGGAAATTCACAAGAGGAAGTTTTCTTGCAAGATCTGAAGGAGACCAGTTCAGTTTTGCAGTGCCTTTTGGAAAGTGTCCTCACTTTCCCCTTTTCCCTTAGCTATGACTGTCCTGCTGGCTCTGCTCTTTGTAACTGTAGTCAGGCATCTCTTTTAAAATAACGTGATGGTGCAGTGGCGTTTTCATCACAGTTCCTTTCAACCCAGACTCTGTAGATGCTTTTTCTCATGGCCTCTTCTGTGACAGCATTTTGTTGTGGATTCTTTTCTCTTTCTCATGTTCTTTGTGCAGACCGATGCAACAGTGACCAACTTCTTGCTGATTGTGACTTGTAACATTAAGCCTGGCTTGAAGAAATCAACCCATTTTTCCTGTTTAAATTATAATCATTTTGAGCACTTAGAAATCCTCATAACTGGACTGATACAATTAGCATCTTCTGTCGTAGTGTTTCATATTAGTGGCAGATCCTCAAAGCTTTTCTGGTAGCATTTGGCAGTTTGGGGGAAGCATTACAACTTTCATCATCTTCTTTTGCCAAATGGATCAAATAATTCCAGTTGCCCGGAAGATCTAAATCAGCAGTCTGGAATATTCTTTGATCTTTTTTTTTCTGGCTATAGAATGGGACAAATGGAGAATTATCAACCGTACTTGAAAGATTGCTGCCTATGCCACTGCATTTGCTAGGTGGGTTGGTTTTTTTTTACTCACTGTGTATTTGAAAATTAAATTGCTGAAGTTTTTGGATTCAGTCTGCAGGCAACACATCCTTCAGTCTGTTCTCATTGTAGTTCAGAATTAATGTAAATTAAATACAAATTAAGTATATGGATGTGTATCTATTTTTTTATGTAGTTAGACGATGTTATTCCTTCTAGGGAGTAATAACTTTCTTGTTCAAATAATATTTATTAGAATTCAACATCATCTTTTTAATTCTTGTCTAGTTCTGATTTTTAAAAGATTCCTCATAGTTTTTTTAAAAACTGATCTCAGTCAACTTTTATTTCCCTATTTGCAGTGCATTTTCTTACATATGTTTCTTGTTTTCCCTCATATGACTAGTGGCTGCATCACACTTGCTGTTTCCTATGTGTTAGCAGTTTTGACCATAAATGTGGATCCACGATGGAACAGAGGCAAGAATGCTGCGGATTTTTGTTGGTTTTGGTGTCATTTGGGTTTTTTTTTGGTTTCAGGTGGATTTTTTTCCCATCTTGTTTTAACGTGTGGACTGGGCAACCTCTCCCTTTTTTTTTGTCTTTCTATTTACACTTCACTGACACTAGAATCTTCTTTAGTATGTTTCAAGAAAGAGCAAATGCCCTATTAATTGAAGCAAAAACCCCGGTAATTGAAGCAATTGCATTGAAACCAACCCAATAGTTGTCTGATTTTATTTGGTTTTGTTTTCTAGGGGAAGAAAAATGAAGTAAATAATTATTCTATTTTTGTGATTTGTCAACATTTCATATGTTTGATTTTTGGAAAGTGTAGTCAGTTCAAGAAATGTGCTGTCAGATAATTAAAGAAATAAAACCCTATTTCTTCGCTAATTTATTAATTCTGTCTTTTGCCTTGTGCAGAGCAAACTCTGCTACTCTAGCAGAGGAGCTAGAGTGAGCCAAACCAGCAACATAGATAAGAACAATAGTCTGGCTTTGTTTTCCTCTTCACAAGATACTGCCAAATGCACATCATCAGGACTTCCTCTGGATTTTGGGACACTGACCATGTTTTATGTTTCTCATAAGTGATGTAGACGCATGGGGAGAAACCGAGTATGCAGATGTCATGAAGAGCTTGTTTAGATGATGGCTGATGTGCTGGTAGATTTGCTGTGAACATAGTTCTATCGTTGTTATCCCAAGTGGTGGCTCAGAAATGCGAGGGAGCAGTGGCTTATAGCAGCATGTGCTGTCACAGTGGAAGAGCTGACGTGTGGGGTAGGAAAAGAAAGGGAAAGTGAGACATAGGAGAGTAGGGAAACTTGATAGATCACCTGCTCAAGTCATTCTGGGTGTGTCACTATTGAAACTGCTTAAACTCTGATGTGACCTACCTGGAATTTTTGTTTCTCCGAGTTATTAGAACTTGGCTTCATCTTAGTAGAGTTTCAAAATAGCCTAGGATGAAAAACATAGAGGTACCACTTGACACCTGCTCTTGGATTGGGTCAAAACAGCTGCTAAGTTTTGGCTTGGTGATAAGAGGGTTTAATCATAGAATGGTTTGTGTTGGAAGTAACCTTAAAGATCATCCAGTCCCAACCTCCGTGCCATGGGCAAGGACACCTTCCACTAGACCAGGTTACTCTTAGCCTCATCCAGCCTGACCTTGAATATCTCCAAGGATGGGGCATGCACTACTTCTCTGGGAAACTTGTGCCAGTGCATCACCACTCTCACAGAGAAACATTTCTTCCCAATATCTAATCCAAATCTCCCCTTTTTCAGCTTCAAACTATTACCCCTCATTCTGTCACTGCACTCCCTGATAAAGAGCCCCTCCCCAGCTTTCCTGTAGCCCCCTTTAGGTACTGGAAGGCTGCTATAAGGTGCCCCTGAGCCTTCTCTTCTCTAGGCTGAATAAATGCTAATTTCTTCTAAAAGCACCCTCCTTGTTCCTCCTCCTCCTTGTGGTAAAGGAATCCATAAGGCACCTGCCACCACATCCTATAGCACATGACTCTGAAAAATGTTCCTAGTTCAAGGCTGTGATTTTATATGAATTCTGTTGCAGTGCTTCTATTGGTGTATTGATGTTTTTACACTGTTCTTAACCTGGCTTGTATTGGACCACAGTATATTGTTGGAAACTGATCTGTGTATGTGATTTTAATATCACCTCAGTATTTTAAATGGTAAAAGTGTGTGCTGACCTGATCTATAGCACTGCCTCTGCCTGGTCCATTTTCTGCCCTAGTTCATGGGGAGAAAATGGCCAGCAACATAGCTCGCTTCAAAGGTAATGATGGTTCTCAGTAGGTCATCTTTACCTCTTTGCTCAGACTCATGTTTCCTTTATTTTCTGGGACAATTTGAATTAATACTTTCTTGAAATGAATAAAATAGGAAAAAAACCATTTCTTTTCTCTCCCAGTTCTCTGAAAGCTCAGGCAGAATGCCCCTTATCAATTGCACTCAGCTTCTGGTGAAGGTATTTTTCATGTTGGTAGCAGCTGGAGTGACTTGTTTTAAAAGAGAAGGAATGCAGAAGGTAGTGTGGCATAGAAGGTTCGCGTCCTTTTTTTTATTATTTTTTAATATTTTTTTTTATTGTGGTGACCGTTCATCACCCCAGGTCAAATCCCAGAACAGACTGAGCTAGAAAAATGTAGGCCTGGATAAAGAAGATAGATGATTTTTTTGGTAAGTATCTTGGTAAAGATAAGATTAGCTTGAGAGCCTTAACCTGTATTTTGATTAATTAAAGCCTGCTTTAATGTTTCATACTTCCACTTTTGCTCCTTTTAAAAAAGGAAAAAGCAATTCCTTATACTGATTAAAAAGCTATTAAAAATTACACATGTAAGGTAATTTAATTTCCTACATGTGTATGTACATGCTGTACATGTGTACACTGTTTATACTGTTTGCTTTAAGTTTGTTCTTTGATAATGGCTTGCCAACGAATAAGGAAGGAGAAAAATCAAACAAACCTGGAACATAAACTGAAAAGATTTGTTTTGTTTACAGGATAATGTAGTAACTTTAAAAATAAAATAAGACCTAAACAAAGAAAACCACAGCAGAATGGAGCGTAACAATGAACAAAGCTCAAAGTAGCGAATGGAAATGTCTGTTTGCAATAAAGATGGCAATCATACCCTGTATTTTAGGGCTGAAGTCTCTGGGAGATTGCAAGCGCTTCCCAGGGGGATGCAGGAATTCAGATTCTCTAGGAGTCAGATTTTGGGGGAAGTGCCGAGGAGTAGAATATCTGAGGAAATAAGGCAGGAAGCTGAGGAGCCAGAGAGTTTGTAAAAAGCTATGTGCTATGCCAGTTCCTCAGCTTTTCCTGTTCATGTGATGAGCTTGCGTAGTAACAACTCTGCAGCAGAGTGATGCACGTTGGCTTCTAATGCCCTGCTGCAACCTGTGAAAGGGATGGTGGAGTAAATCTTTCTTACATGGTCCAAGTGAGATTTGACAGAGCTTGTCTGCAAGAGTCATAGGGTAGGCAAGGGATTGTCTTATGGAAGGAGGAAAATAGGTAAGAGAGGTAGTGAGGTAAATGATGAGAGAGCTTAGAAAAATAAAAAACAGGGACAGTGCTCTTTCATATTTGTGGAGGCAGAGGTTTAGAGAGGTGAGAAAAAAGTAAATTCATCAAAGTTTGGGACACTGAACAAGGCATCTGCTGTGCATTACTGGGAATTTAAAGTGAAATTTTGAACA
Organism: Cuculus canorus; assembly: GCF_017976375.1. Taxonomy (NCBI): domain Eukaryota; kingdom Metazoa; phylum Chordata; class Aves; order Cuculiformes; family Cuculidae; genus Cuculus; species Cuculus canorus. The sequence goes on from NC_071404.1 coordinate 65,030,566, forward strand.
AGAAAAATTCACTAAGAAGCAGAGAAGGAAGTATCTTTTAGTGGACAAACATAAAGAATTATAAGAAAAGCTGCTGAAAAATAGCGCAAATTCTTTAGCCTCCCATTTGTCATGCAGTCTGCCTGTGAATTTATATTGCTTGGATTTGGAAGTATTGTTTAAGAGATGCTCTTGGTTTTATCCCTTCAACCAAATGTAGTGCAAAGGATCTACTGCTGTCAAGGGGTATCAAAAAGACCTCTTCAAGAACAGCAGTGTTCAGTGAGCAGATTTTAAGTAGCCCTAAGGTCTCTGTACCCTTTCCTGAGACTGCAGCTGATTACATGGAGTATTTGAAAGGATTGTTGTGAATATTTGCTTTCTTTTTTATGGATGTAGAATCTGGAACAGTGCTCTTACAGCATATTCTGGTGCAGAGCTGTCTTCTGGAAGGCCCTGTGTTCTCTTTCTTAGCACATACCAAATTTTAGGACCTAAGAATTTGCTGTTCTTTTCCCTGCTAATCTCTTTGTTTCCCTGACTTTCTACTCTTCATCTCTTCCTTCTTCCATGCACTAGGAACTCAACATGTAGTATCCAGGGACTTGGACAAAGTTGCCCTTGCATGAAATGATGTTTTAAACTTCCATCAAACCTGTAGAAGACTTATAAATGCTTTTAGGAATAGGGGCAATAAAGTAGGAGGACAAGGATGGTTTCTTGAGCTCTGGTACATGGCAGGCTTTGTATTTCAAAACTGTCGCCTTCTACAAAAGATGCAGAAGTTTGTTCAACTCTTGACGCATGTTTGAACACTGCTTGACGTGGTTGCTTCCAGTACCTGCTCTAGCATTTATCAGGTTATGATTTCTTCCTGTTACTAGCTGCTCTGTGATTACATACCTCATTAACTCTCACTTCTTTCCTTCTCTTGACAGCTGCAAATCAAAAAGAACCCCTGACTCCCCAGTTTAAAGTGAAAGAGGAGCCAAAGGATGAAGAAACTGCAAGTTCAACCTTGTCTCAGTCCAGCTATGTGTTCAGCCAGGAATCGGAAGCCTCAGCTCCAAACGTCCCTGAGGAGAAAATTAAGCCGCAGGAAGCACAGGCAAATGTGATGAGGCCGGACATGTCAGTCAAGGCAGCATCTGAGCTCCTCATGAAGCTTTCAGGTAGATACTTAATTTAATAATATTCAACTTTGTTGGGTATTTTTAATGTATGCTGGCAGGTTACCTTGCAGAAGGAATATTTAGCTTTAGTAGCAAATGAAGGAACAACTGAAAAGGTCTGTCAGTGCAGGTTCATATACATAAGACATCTCAGTTTGGTTTGTCGCCACAGTATCTCATTATCTGTGCTCTGGTTTACAAATTAATGACTATGGGATAAGTCAAAAGAAACGATGCCTTAATGCTTTTAGATGCTGTAATTTTTAAAATGTACCAAAACATTTTAATAACAATTTATTCACGTCACTTCATTAATATCATAAGAATGCATCTGTACTGAACTATATCTTATATACCATAAAGCTTTTTGGTTTTTCTCACAGTATCTTGTGTTCAAAATTATAAGATACCCTGTTAAAAAAAATAATGTTAAAAAAAATAATGTTAACTGAGCCAGCTTACTGCTGTAGGGAGACCACTCAAACTTGCCTATGTTGCCTTAGTGATACATCCTTCTGCCAGACAAGTAGACAGTATGCACGTGTGTACACATATGTACCATTATAGCTGGAGAGTCCAATAAAAATGTACATTCTGCTAACTATGCTTTGTCTAACTGTCAGAATCAAGGTTTAACTTTAAGGGAAAGTAAAAGGATTGGATTCTCCCTGCTGGGAACAGGTTAAGTGAATGACAAAAAGGCTTTGAACTTCTAGTAGACTTCAGTTTTCAGGACTAAGATGTGAAAGTCAGTCTGGAAGGCTGTTTCATACTTCTGCACCTGAACTGGACGAGTCAGTTTTTAAGTCTGCTCCAAAACTGGATAAGACTTTTTTTTTTTTTTGAAGTATGCCAAAATCACGAGGTGCCGGTGAAAATGCTTACAAGTTTAGTAACTTCTGAGATCCCTACTCAAGCTATCTGAAGTTATTTGGCTTAACTGGATACTGTCAGCATTGAATTTGAGCTCAAATTTATATCAGAAAGACTTTGACTAGGATCTCCCTCATAAATTCTAACATGTAATCGATTCACTTCTGTTCATACCTGCACACTCTAATTTGGAGAAGAGTTTGACTCCTAGGTTTGCAAGCCTTCCTTGTTAATAGTGCAAAAAGTGCTTTCCAGGTGTAAAAGTTAATCTGAGCAGACGTTTCCCAATTTTTCACAGCTTCCCGCTTACTAAACATTTGATTATTGATGTAGTGCACTGTTGCTGCTGATAATTGGTTTGAATATGGTATTCTGGTAACAGAACTTTAGAGTCTAATGAATCTTAATGTGTGACTTTATTTTTCTTGAATATTTATAACTATTTTCATATAGAAAGAGCTGTGCAACTTAATGATTTCTCAAGTACTTTGGAGTCACTAGGGTTCTTGATTGTGTATCTTGAATGTGGCACTAGCAGGCTGTGTTTAAATAGTTTTATTACAGGCTATTAGAATACTTTTGTCTTAAACATGTTTATATGAGCAAATTCTTGAGTTCTGTTGGGAACTCCTAGTCTTTAAAGGCTGTAGTAAAAAATACACTAGTTTTGACATTTGTCTTATGATCTCCTAGAAATTGAGACGTTTTTGCTGATAGTGGTGTTTTTGGTTAAGCCGTAGATTAGAAGGTAAAAAATTGCTCTAGGATTTACTCAGTGTTGCTGCGGTTGGTATTCCTGAATCAGCCAGTGGGTGGGGTTATCCAGTTTTACCGCTTACAGTGTTCTCAACTTGTACTTCTTTCTGAATTGCCATCTAAGGCAGAGACTGTAAAGAAAGAAAATACTAAGATGCAGTTTAATATAGGGCAAATATACAGTACTGTCATTAGTGAGTTTTTAGTATTTACTTTATGTACAATACTCTGAGATCCCTGATGACTTCCCAGCTTATTGTAAACAATTCTGCACTCTGGTTTTGGTGAGTTTAGAACTTAAACAATTAAGCCACTTCTTCAGGGTAAAGTGAAAACAAAACAAACTTCTTGCTTTTTTGTGGTACTGGAAGGAGTGAAAGAAAAAAAGGTGGGGAAAGAATAGGTATATCTGCATGTTCTACTGTCTGTGAGAAATCTTCAGTCAAGTGCTGTTATTAGATTTAATATATTATGTAATTGGGTTTAAGTCAGGTCCTTCCGGGCTCTATATATTCTTGCTAAAGATTGAATGGATTATATCCTTGGATTTTTTTTTTCTTTTTGCTTTCTTCTGTGTAACACTAATTACCAAAACTTGCACTGCATACAAATTCAGCAAGGGATTTCAGGTATAATAGTATTTTGCTTCCTGTATTCCTGACATACATGCTTCTGTCATCCCCTGAGCAATAATATTGCTGATTTTTGCAGCTTTGTGGGTGCCTCTTGGGATTTAGGCACAGTCCTTGCTGTCTCTTTTCATGTGAAGGATACGCTGGTTTATATTTTTCACTGGGGAACCTCTTTCCCAGAGATGCTGTGTTGCTAGCTTTTAGCTCATCTTGTGCAGTGTGGTGGCAGGCCTTCCCAGCTGTGGAACCTAGTTTGGACTGGTAAGAGAGTCTGCAAATCACCAGCCCTTATGATGGAGGGACTTGTCAGCCATTCAGAAACTACTCTAAAGCTAGGAAAAGTTAGAAGTATAAACATATTTTACTGTAGGAGGACATTAACAGAACATTTACTATTGTGTGGAGGTAGATGTACAGAAACAAGACAAAATCAAAAGCAGCTGTCTGGTTTAGTTCTTCTACACAAGGCACTCTTTTTTCTTATTAAGCTAAAGCTATCAGGACACTGGCATGCTTCTTGCAGCACACAATCAGTATTTAAGATCAGGCCCTTACTGCATATTACTTTTGTGGAGCTGGACCTTACTTGGAGGTGACCTGCCCTTTTATACCAGTTTTTTTCTCCACTGTCTTCTACTTAGATTCAGCTCTTCTACTTCACAGTTCAAAACCATGATACTTAGTCACTTCATATCTAGTCACACTTCTTCCAAAGGATTATTTAAGCTAAGAAAGTTAACGTCTCCTGGGCCTGTCTAGGCAGAACTCATTTCCATCCAGACAGTCTAAAGAAAACTTCTTACCAACCGATTTGCTATTTAAAAGCAAATGAAATGCCCGTTTGGAAAAAATGGTCTTTAGGGGTGTTAACAGGCAAAATTGGAGCCTCAGTGCAGACTTTCAACCTATGTTTTACAGAAGAGCATAAAAGTCCTGTGATTTATACAAATGTACAAAAGTTGGCTGTGAACTCTGTCCATTATTAGGTCTTGGCAGAGACTAGATCCAACGATAAGCAGAAAGATTTGAGGAAGTAGTGTAGTGGGGCAAATCGCTCTTGTCTCTGTTTGGAAGGGTGCCATCACTACCAGATTTTAAATCCTATTAAATGTTGCAAAAATCACATATAAGAAATGGAATAGTACATCTTAACCAGTTTTCAGCAGTCTTATGAGTTCTTTGTCGTGGAAAAGCTAATTTTTTTCTCAAAATGTTTAATAAAGTGGTACAGCCCAGTGAACCTTGGTCAGTGTTATACACTGAATTTTATAAATTGAAAGTTAGATTCCAGAGGAGACTGAAATTTAAAATAAATGTTAGCATTTACATGCTAATATTTGAGCCTAAAACCTCATTTTTCTGTTCGAATAGTCATGCTGCTAATATGTTCTGGGGATGTATTATCTTTCAGAAGCGTACAGGGTTTTGACTTCTTGTCCAAAAATGAATGCGGAGCTGGAGATGTATAAAATCTTTTTCAGGTACCAACATTTTATAAGTAATATTTTACCTGTGTGCCTCAAACTATGGCATTAGTATGTCCCCATCTTTCCTAGAAATGTTGTCTGAATCACATTTGCTTTTATTTCAGCTGTATCTTATTTGTGAAATGTAGTAATTTTCTATTTCAGTAGTAACTCAGGTTGTTCTCCTCTGTCTTTTATTTCAGTGGATCAATTCCCTGTGCATAGCACAATTGCACATCTCCTTGTTCTCACTAGCGAATGCACGACCTTTGTACTATTCAGTTCCTTTAGATTTTTTTTGTGCTTCAGTCTACAGGTCACACAGTGCTTCTTATAATACACCAATTCCCCAGTACCAACAATGTGTCATCATTTTGGGTTAGCAGCAGATGCAATTAGTGCATACATACATTTTGTGCCAAGGTCATGAAGCAAAATGGTGCATACAATTGATTCCAAAAGCATTCTTGATCAACTCCATTTATTATCACATAATTACATGACAGTTCTTCTTTCGGCACAGCTGGTTATTGCAGAGGGTTGGTGGTATTTTTCCTTTTTTTAATTGTCTTTATCCGCTTGAAAATGTTTATGTCAATTCCCTATTTCATGCCTTGCAGTTAATTTTTTTTACACTATCTTACATTTAACTGAAAGCACAGGGATGAGAACTTCTATTTAGAAAGAGGAATGAAAAGAAAAAAGAATGCTAATACGATTGTAGCGTAAGATGAAGGCTAGAACATCTCAATGTTACTCCCATTCCGAAAATGACACGTAGTGCATTAGGCCACAGCAAGGTGAAGGACTGTCAGAGAAGGCTTTAAATAATCTTATCCCAAAACCAGTCCAGTCACAACAGCACAGACTTCCAGAGGAACTAAACAATATTAGTTTAAAAGTTTGCTAACTAGGATTGCTTTCGATGTGTGTGTGGCTGGACAACTGGTATCAGATTTACCTCATTTTAGGGTTTGGGTGGCTTTATGCTTGGCTGTCATCAGCAATGTGAATTGACAATAAAACCGAGTCCATGGCTAGGATGCTGTTATTCTTAGCAGTCATAAAATCTTTCCAGGTTTATTGGGTTGTGTTGACAGTCTTCAGGTTTATTGTTACTATGATGAAGAAAACGTACATTACTGCATTCTTTGGGTGAAGGTAGGGGACAGAGGAACTAACGTTCCTCTATATTTCTTTTTCATAACTTCATGGCCTGTTCTGGGAAGCACTTGTTGGAGCTCAGCTGTGGTCTTTGGAGGGAGAGCTGTTGTCGGGACCTCGTAAGAGTCTCCATACGTAGATTGCAGGGATGCTGTCAAGAGTGCTTTCATCCCTGCTTAGGGAGCCTCAATAATGGACAGAGGGGTGAAAACAGAGTGAAGTCCTTTGTTCCTTGATCTCTGAATAGTTCATTAGAAAGGTCTGGCCAGCAGCAGACGCTTCTGTAGAAGCCCACAAAAGTAAATGGGAGAATATATGACCCAAAATAAGACTTTCTTTTGATGAGAACTAGAGAGATGGCAAATCATGGCAATTCACATCACCAGATGAAGTCCCACTCCCAGCCAAGGTTTTTCTGTTGTGTTTGGTCTTTTTTTTCTAACCAACAGAAATGTGAAATTGATTGTGAATGGTTAAAGTGTATCTTTTTCTATACTGTAATTAAAACACAGCTACAAGTTCCTAGATAGCTAGATTTACTGTAGCAATGTGTCAGGTTCCAGACTGTGGTTTTTTCAAGATTTTGAGACTCTCGGGTCAGTGCTATACTACATGAAGTTCATATCCAGCCATGCAGTTTAATAAGCTTTTTCACGACATCCGCATAATAACATAATCCCAAAGAAGCTCACCTAGCAGTTGTTTCTTACCTATTGATAGATTTTGCTTTGTTTCATGACAATATTAATGTCTAAACCGGAAAGAAGGAAAAATATGAAAAAATTCTGCCCATTTGCAGGAAAGTCTAGCATGGGAAGGCTGCAAAGTCTAAGGTCCCCCCCCAGATCTTTAAAAACCTCACAAAACAACAAAAGTCACAAAAAAAACAAGTACCTTTTAACAGAGCCTAGCTTTCAGTAGAGTAAATGCCACACTATGCCTTTAAGTTATTACACTTCATCTTCTTCCTTTTCTCCATGTCAGGGTAATCTTGACATTCAATGAAAACCGTGTTAATTTAAAAGATTAGGTAATTTGGAATAATAAGAAATCATAATATCTGTGGTACAAGTGTGTTTCTTTTGGTGCTCTGGATTTGATTTTATTTTATTTTGGTTTGGGGTTTTTATTGTTTTTGTTTTGGTTTGTTTTATTTTTTAGGGATTGTCACTAAAGGGGTTAAACAACCATCCTGATCCTTTGCTTTACTGCTGTTCCTTGATGGTGCTCAGCCAGGTGGGAGTGATCACAAAGCTAAGGGAAGTGGGCATGTCAGTTCTTTTTCAAATTGTCAGGGGATTGTGGATGCACTGTATTTACAGAAGGGCCTCTTGCAGTCCCTCTTGCCTTTGGAGAGTCAACTCGTAAAGACAGGAGAACTGGAGCCAGGCTTTTTGCAAAGGGACACCTTGCTGCAGGAATACTAGGCTAGAGTTTTCTTGAATTGGGAGACTTGCAGAGATTGAAATATGTTGTAAAATAACAATGCACTGCACATGTAGACTTTTTATCAAATTCTTCTTGATCTAAGTTTTGAGGGGTTGGCTGTATTCTGCGATTAGAGCAGGTAGGCAACATAATACTACCATTTAAGTGGAAGGAGCAGCAGGTGTATATCACAACTGAAATTAGTCTTTTGCTTTAATTTGCTCTTTTTTTATTTTTCTTGCTTTGCATTGTTGTGAAAGTAAGCCTGTAGTTGCAAAGTTCTATAGCATGGGAGTTCAGAGGTTCTACTTGAACAAATGTGAGCCATTTTATGATTTTATTTTTTTTTTAATGCAGGCTCTTCTTACATTAATTCAAGGCCCATTGACATTGTCTTATATAAAACAGCAGTTTGAAAAAAATACTAGCAAAATAAAGCATCAAGCACAGCGCCCTAGGGAATGTCAGATGTTACTTTTTGTGTCTCTGTAGTGGAACCTTCAGGGCTCACCAACTGTTCCCTACCTCTGAGGTTTTATCTAAGCTGTTTTAGGGCATGTTTATCTCTAGCAAATCAGAACAATTAGCATAACAAAATGCCTGATTCTCCTTACTGGAAGATTTTGAAGTTGGTACAAGTTGACCCACTAGTTACCCCTGTCTTTTTGATTGTCAAAACTAGTAGATGAGTTCAATTTATAAGGCATATGGGAAAGGCTTTCTTTTTTGAGTTGATTCATAAGGTTGATTTGTAAAGCTGATGGGCGTTTCAGCAAATATGAGCAACTTGGAATTGTGGTTGCAGGATGAGGTTTTAAATAAAAAGGTAGAAAGAAGCATGAATGATTTAACAAGGATTCATTTGATTTCAGCTATGGAAAGTCATTGGATAGTTATTGTATCAGCAAAAGCAATATTTACTATATGACTTGTGTTTTTTATTAAATCTGCACTTGATTTTGACTTTCATCTCAAAGTGAAAAGCACACTGTGCTACATTAGAAGAGCATGTCTGTGTGTCCCCTCTAGAGCAGGCTAGTGCTGCACAGAATGATAGAATAGTTTGGATTGGAAGGGACCATGAAGGTCATCTAGTTCAACCCCTCTACAATGAGCAAGGATATCTTCAACTAGATCAGGTTGCTCGGAGTGCCCCATCCAACCTGACCTTGAGTGTTTCCAGGGATGGGGCATCTACCACCAATCTGGGCAACCAGTTCCAGTATTTCACTGCCTTCTTTGTAAAATATGTCTTCCTCATACTTAATCTAAATCTGCCTTCTTTTAGCTCAAAACTTGTCTTATCACAACAACCCCTGCTAAAAAGTTTTTCCCCATATTTCCTGTAAGTTCCCTATAAGTACTAAAAGGCTGCCGATCTACCTGGAGCCTTCTCTTCTCCGGGCTGAACAACCCCAGCTTTCTCAGCCTTTCTTCATAGGAGATGTGTTCCATCCTTCTGATCTGCCCTTCTTTGGACCTGCTACAATGAGTCCGTGTCTTTCCTGTGCTGAGGACTCCAGAACTGGGTGCAGTCCTCTTGATGAGGTTTCACAAGATCAATCTGCTGGCCATGCTTCTTTTAACACAGCCCAGAGTATGGTTGGCTTTCTGGGCTGAGAGCACGTATTGTTGGCTCGTGTCCAGCTTTTCATCCACCAGTACCTTCAAGCCCTTCTCAGCAGGGCTGCTCTCAACCCCTTCACCTCCCAGCCCATATTGATACCAGCATTTGCCTCGACCCAGAGGTACAGAACCTTGCACTTGGCCTTCTTGAACCTCATGAGGCTTATGTGGGCCCACTTCTCAATTCATCCCATCTCTCAGGAGTGTCAAGCACACTAGTCAGCTTGGTGTCATCTTGCAAATTTGCTGAAGATGCACTCAGTCCTGCTGTTTATATCAGTGATGAAGATATTGAACAGTACTGGTCCCAATACAGACCCCTGAGGGACACCACCTGTCACCTATCTTCATTGGGATGTCGACCAGTTCACCGCTACCCTCTGGGTGCGACTGTCCAACCAGTTCCTCATACACTGAACAGTCCACCCATCAAATCCATATGTCTCCCATTTAGAAAGAAGGACCTTACAGAAGTCTAGGTAGGTGACATCCATAGGTCTTTCATTGTCCACTGAGGTAATCACTCCATCACAGAAGACCACTAGGCTGGTCAGGCAGGAGTTGCCCTTGTTAAAGCTATGCTGGCTGTCTCAAATCACTTCCCCATCCTTCCTGTACCTTAGCATGGTTTCTAGGAAGATCTGTTCTATGATCTTTCTAGGCACAGAAATGAGGCTGACAGGTCAGTGGTTCCTAAGGTCCTCCTTTCTACAGGTTTTCCAGTCACCGAGGAATTAACCTGACTGCCATGACTTTTCAAATATCATGGAGAGTGTCCTGACAACTACGTCAGCCGGTGATCACAGGACCCACAGATGGATCTCATCAGGTCCATGGTCCCATGTGTGTTCAGGTTTCGAAGGTGGTCACACACCTGATCTTCTCTTACAGTGTGAGGGTCTTTGCTCCCCCAGTCACCGTGTTCTGGTCCATCCACTCGAGAGGTGTGGGAAGAGTGGTTGTCAATGAAGACTGAGGCAAAAAAGTTATTGATTACCTGTCCTGGTTTAGCCCCAGGTGGCAGCAAAGCCCCACCTGGCTGCTTGCTCACTCCTTCCCTGCTGCCCCCTCCTTCCCATCCCACTTTACAATGGGATGGGGAGAAGAATTGAAAAGAAGGGGTAAAACTCGTTGATTGGGATAAAGACAGTTTAGTATAGAACAGCACAGGAAGAGAAAAATGACAACAATAAAAGAATCTACAAAGTAAATGACACACAGCACAACTGCTTACTGCCGAGAAAAATCAATGCCCACCCTGCTCCTGAGCAGTGATACCTCCCCCAGCCAGCTCCCCTCTGTTAAATACTGAGGGTGACATCATATGGTGTTGAATATTGCTTTGGCCAGTTTGGGTTGGCTCTCCAAACTGTGTCACCTTCCAGCTTCTTGTGCACTTCCTGCCTTACTAGGAAGAAAGTTTACTCCATCCCAGCCAAAACTAGCTTAGTACCTCAGCCTTCTCCTCATATGTTTTTACCAGTTTGCCAGTCTTTTTCATCATGGGGGTACACTTTCTTCGACCTTCCTCTTCTGGCTGACTTATCTATAGAAACCTTTCTTATTATTCTTTGCATTCCTTGCAAAATTCACCTCCAGCTGTGCCTTGGCCTTCCTGACCCCATCCCTACACAACCAGGCAGCATCCCTGTAATCTTTCCAGGGTACCTGGCTCTGCTTCCTCCGCCTGTGCATTTCCTTCTTGTCCCCTGTTCTGGCCAGCAGGTCCCCACTCGCCCATGCCAGTCTCTTGCTTTCCTTTCCTGATTTCTTACACCTGGGAACTGAGAGCTCTTGCACTCTATGGTAAGCATCCTTAAGGATATGCCAGCTCTCTTCTACTCCCTTATCCCTGAGGGCAGTTTCCCAGGGGGTCCTACTGACTATCTCCTTGAAGAGCTGGAAATTCAGGGTCCTGACTTTACTGTTTGCCTGACCAATATCCCTCAAGATTGTCAACTCCATCACTGCATCTCTCTCTCCCCCTTCAAGGCTAGTTTAAATCTTTCTCAATGAGCCCTGCTACCTCGTGAGCAAAGACCCTCTTGTCTGTTTGAGAAAAGAGAATCCCATCTGATGCCAACATGCCTGGTGTTGTGCAGGCCATGCTGTTATTAAAAATGCCAAGATTGTGGTGGTGACACCAGCCATGGAGCCATGTATTAATAGACTGGGTGCATCTGTTTCTTCCAAGGTCACTGCCCACAACTGGAACGAGAGACAAAAGAAATAACATGTAATTCATACTCCCTTACCAAACATCCCAAGGCCCCAAAGTCTCTTTTGATTGATCTTAGACTGTGCATTGTGGCTTCATGCCCACCTACATGGAAGAGCAGTAGTAGGTAACAGTGTGAGGGCTATAGCAGCCTAGGAAGTTTCCTAGTCATGTCCTTAACCCAGGACCCAGGGGGACACCAGACTTCCCTAGGAGCAAGGTTTGTCTGGCATATTGGACCTTCTGCATCTTTGCAGCTCAGTGTATCCAATAGTTTTCTCTTATCTGTTAGACTGTTTCCACATCACAAAGTTAAGGTCAGAAAAAGTTGTATTTGGTGACTTAGTTCATCTCTGTCAGATAAGCAATGTTCACTGCTGTGCTCTTATTCTGAGTTTCATCCAGTTTAGTTTTGAATGAGTAGCAGACCATACTTAGGAGATCACTGTCTGGGTAAAGCTGCCATGTTTTGCTAGGAGTCAGACATCTGTAATTCTATAAAAATCTGGCATGAAGAAAATTACTCTTGTAAACTAACTTTGGATTCTGATACATTACAGTTCATTTAACCTAGCCCATTTACTCACGGAGAAATGTGAAAGGGTAAAAAAGCCAAAGCTATCACGATTTTAATTATTTTAACCAGGAGACCTTTGGATATACCAGTCCTTGAAAAACTTCAGCTGCGCTATTTGAGATACCTTTGTAAGGAAATAAGGGATATCAACTTACTCCACAAATAAACTCACTATAGCACAGAAGGGAAAATAATCTTCAAGAAGTTAGTTTGACTGCCTTTATGATGAGATGGATATGGGCATAACCTTAATTACAGTCTTTTGCCTTCACAAGATATCTAGTGCAGTATGCGTGTGATTGGTGCTCATGGGGCAGACTGTTTCTCTTTCATTGGCTCTTGTAGAGTTATCATAGAAACCCTCCTTCAGTCTTCTACGTGCGGTTGCATTTGGGAATTGGAGTATGACAGGATTCATATTTGGCAGGGACATTCTGTCAGATCAAAAGAGTGCAGCTGGGAAGATAAAGGTCAAAGGAAATGATCAAATATGCAAATTTAGGTAGCGCATTTTGAGTGCTAGCTGATTGTGAGAGAGAGAACATCATTGGTATTGCTTGGCTCTTGCCTTAGTTTGGGGTCATATCGGTTTGTCTGATTCAAATGCAGGGCAAGGAATTAAACCGTGTGGAGCAGGAACAGAAATAGAAAGAATATTTTAAAAGTAGAGAGATCAGCAAAGGTCAGCTTAACTCCGCACCTAAATTTGGCAGCTGGGTGCAGAGCTTGGTCTGTCAGACATCTGAAGAACTCATTTGTTTGCAGAGTTACCTGAGCTTTTGATTGACAGTGTTACCTGATGCATTCCTTTGCTGTTCTGTGTTCATTTTCAATGCACAGCATGCTATTTTTATACTTTCCAACACAGATGCAATGTTCTGTGGTTTTATAATAAGAGGCTAATGGAAGCTTTAAATAAAAAGAAAAACAAACAGAGTACTTAACAGGACAAAAAAGGCATCATATGGTATTTCTAACTTATCTTCATTTGAGAACTCACTGTGAAAATTTCCAAAGTCTGCAATGGATCTGGTGAATAGTAGAGGGTGAAGATTTTTAGCAATGTTTATATGTTTCTTTTAAAGGTCGAGAAATGTCATAAGAAAAGACTGAAAGCACTTCATGTAAATTATTCCTGGAACACATCCAAGTGGCTTTTATCTCTTGGTTTTGACATTATTTTTTTTAAAGAGCTGTAAGCGTCTAAGACACTTTTTTTCCCCACTTAAGAACAACAGGAATGTGGGGAGAGGGAGAAACCAGAACAATGAAAAAGAACTTGGTAGCACACATCAGCTAAATTTTAGGTAGAATGCGTATGCCTTCACACTAAAAAGATTCTGTTTGTCCTTGGCTAGAGACTACAAAATGACACCAAGCAGAGGATCAGCTTGAGGATGTTATCAGGGATGACCAAAAAAGTCAGTTTAAACAGTTCTGGTACCTCTGAGATTCATTGTAATATTAAATAATTGAAAACAAAAGGCCTGGTGGTGTTTGAAACATTTGCATTTGGAATAAAATCCTAGGCTGACACAATCAGATGTGAGTTAGAAAGGAGAGGAAAAACAGAGAGAGCAGCAGCACATAGATTTATCAAGTGAAGTTAGTGGATTCCACTCCCCTTCCCCCTGCCTTTTCTTCTCTCTGACTCAAAGTTAATAGAAAATACAGTTTGTGTTTGGGCTTTTTCTTAGGAATTGGTATTAATTAGTGTTTTTTAATATCAGAGCCTTCTAAGTAGTAAATTTGACAGATGACAAGGGAAATTCCACGGGAGGAAACTTGTTGTGCATAGTGCCTCCATTAGCGACCTGATGCTATCGTCGGGATGGCCAGCCCTGTCTGCACCAGCTAACATGCTGGCCCACAGTTGTAGAATTGGTCACGTCCCCCTACTCTGGGCAAGGGCCAGACTACTCTCTCAAATTCTAATCCACTCAGCATCTAAGCTCTCTGCTTCTATGGCTCTGTGTGCTGCAGTGTGCCTGTCCCTACCCTTTACCACAGCCTCTTTCTTTCACTGTGTGCAAGGGTTGCCTTGTCCTCCTTCGGCTCATGCAGTCTGAGCAATTCAAATTCATGTTTTCCTTTGACTCCAGCTGTGGAGGCTACATAGGCAACAATTTAGGGCGTGTGTTGATGATGAGTAACTGAAAGCAGATTTTCCTTAAGGTTTTCAGTATCTTGGCTCGTTCCAGAAGTACCATGCACAGGTTTGGGCAAAATAAATAATCCCATGTACATTTTATTGTTGAAATTATTCCTTACCTGGCTGAGAGCGGTGAGGTACTGGCACAGGTTGCCCAGGGAAGCTGTGACTGCCCCATCCCTGGAGGTGTTCAAGGCCACATTGGATGAGGCCTTGAGCAGCCTGATCTGGTGGGAGGTGTCCCTGCCCATGGCAGGGGAGTTGGAATTAGATTATCTTTAAAGTCCCTTCCAATTCACACCATTCTACGATTCTATGATTCTGGTATTTAATTGTGTTCATGCATTTATTTTCTTGATTCTCCCTGACGTATTGCCTGTCTTAGACAGCTGCCTGTTTCTGGTTTGTCTGGTCAGCATGCAGTTGGCAGAGGCAGCATCTAGTTGGGCCGTTCTGCCGTGATACCAGTGTCCTTTTGGGAACACTCTGAATGAAGATCATTTAAAAAAATCGTCATCTTTCTCTGAAACTAAATTGAAAATAAATTCTACAGGCCATCAACTTCTCTTTCCCTGCTGAAAGTCTCAATCAGGAGGGCTGCATAGTTATTTGGGTTGTGGTAGGCAAATTGCCTTGTAGCATTGATTTTGAGATTTCAGAGCTTTTATTCTGAAGGAAAAAAAAAGAGCACTTGCCTTGCAGCCAAACCAGAGCATTCAGCAACAATCAGGGAATCTCAAGTGTAGAAAGTGAACTATAAATTGGCTTCTAGACTATGGTTTTGTTTGGTAGACCAAGGACACTGGAGAAGGTGGCAAGGAGGGAAGGACATGAGCTTATGGAAACCTGTCATTAAGGTTATTGGATCTTGTAATGTATGTTACTTCTTACAAAACCAGACTTTAGAAAAGCATGGGCCCCAGAATACTCCTCTTCTTTTGAAAGCATATGCAGATATAATAAACCAGAGGAGCAGATGAGGTTTCCTCCTCCATCCCTATTCAGTACTTCTGACTGACCATGCTGGTACTTCTGCTGATAAAGAGTAATTTAGACCTCTTGGTCTTCAGTGCCTGCTTTTGGAGAGCTGGTGTGTAGCTGCAACTTCGTTTAATGAATAAAACCAAAGCTTCACTAACTGGTGTGTGATCACCGAGTATTCATAGAAAGTGATATAACTCTGATATTTACAAATATGCAATTATTTTCTGCTCTGTAGTTTGAAAAATTATTTTCAAGAGGTTGCTTCTATTTATAACCTGCAGAAGAATACTGTAGTAGTCAGCTGCTTGCTTCTTTTACCATTTGCAGTGATACGGTATACAAAATTATAACTTAATTGTGATTCCTGCTTTAAGTACTCTGAAAAATTGTAGCCTAATTAAATAATTGTGGCAGCTGTTTATTTTTTTTAAATACGTATTTGCAGCTGAGAGTTACAAGGAAACCCAGATGGTAAAGATAAAGGAAGAACCAATGGAAGTTGACATTCATGATTCACAGGCTTCAGTATCACCCAGCCAACCCAGCCAAACTGTTGGCTACAGCACTTTATTAGGGCGAGACATTAGTGAACACATACAGAAGGCACCAGAAGGTCGTGTGCTCCCAGAAAGAAATCTGTTCAGCCAAGATATATCAGTGAAGATGGCATCTGAGCTGCTCTTCCAGTTATCAGGTAAAAGCAGTGGAAATAGTCCGTAGTTGAATGAAAGAGCGAAAAGAGATTGTGTACAACCATGAAGGTGCTATGGAAGTGTGAGATCGCCAAGGCTGAAAAACTCTAAGAGTCAGAGCCTTTCTGCCTTCACATTTGGAATGCATAAGCCTTGCCAAATGTCCCTCATAGTTAGCATATGCTTTAGAGCACTGTGACAGTCAGGTCAAGTTCACGATATTTGAACTGAATTGGAAAAGCCGGAGTTCAGCTCCTGTGTTTTTGAAAGCTAATTAAATAATTTGTGACAACTGGTTGATCCAGGCCTTTGAGTACACAGGAACCTATAGATGGCAGTTACTGGAATAAGTGGCCGTGACTGCAGCACACAGTGTGCCTGAGGCTGCACTGTCCATTTCTCTTCACAAAGAAGGTAAACCTCAGCTCTTGCATAAAGGCAACGATATCAGCGCTGTGTTTAATGTTTGTATTGCATGCTTTGCATGGAACACTAACACTGAAATATGAAGCTGAAAAAATGTGTTGGGTATTAGTTTAAATAAAGTCATGTCCATCCTCTAATCATGCCGTAACCATTTACCCTAAATTACTCTGGATTATGCTGTTATCAGAAAACATTAAAATAGTTCTGCTGAATAAAACCTGACAGGGAAAGTATGATACATGCTAATTGCAAAAAAAACGTGTATGTTCCTCTGCAGAAAAGGTGAGCAAAGAGCACAACCACAATAAAGATAATGCCATCAGAACTACAACCAGGTAAGTACAGTCCATCGTTATCTGCAAAGCTATAGTGTAAATGGCCTTGCTTCATTTTGCTTTATGAACAAATGTATCTGTCTCCTGCAAATGTGACCTGATATTACAAGTATAAGATATTTACATTATACCTATAATCTGAAAAATTACACCTATAGATCTGATTGCTTTGAGTTCATGAAACAAAAGGCCTTTAGTCCAAAGTGACTGTTCTCTGATCAAGTATTCACACATCATTTTAAGAATTATTTTTTCTACTTTTTTCTACAAAAACTGAAACTTAAAAGAAACTGCATCATACATGTAGCGCTTGAGGGAAGAACAGGCTGACAACTGGATTTTAAGACATGGACCAATGTAAGAAGGGGTGATTTTGATTCTTCTGTCAAATTTGGATTTCTTTAATAAAATTTCAGTTTATTATTTCTATCATCTCGTACCTACTAGAGGTGAATTTGTAGAGGTCAGACTGTAAGACAATGCTAACGAAACATTTGTTAATGATTACAGTCACATTGATACAATAAATGAAATTATCCAGGAACCAGAAACATGATCCAATTATAGCACGTGCTATTAAAGAACTTCACAGTGTTGTGGCTGGGAACAAACCTGTGAGTTGTTTACATATGCATGAGCAGTGAAGTAAGGTATCCCTATGGGAAAACTGAAAGCTCTTATATAATAAGTGGTAGCTAGAATTGATAAAAACTTAGGAGCCCATGGTGAACAGTAGGCAGGAATTGGCATGGGTATGTTTATTTCCCACATGAAAGTTCCCTAATCAATGTGGATGGTTTGGAGACTGAGCACACTGAAAGGACAAAGAGTTCCTTCAAAGATAGACTAAGACCTTTGTGCCTCTGCAGCCTTTTCTACAGAAGTTCCCAGCATGTTCAGTGCCTGCTAAGACAACTTTGTCCAGACAGAAATTAAAACACATTTCAGTTCTGAAAGAAATGATCGCTAAAATATGTTGTTCTAAAGTTCCTAGGCCTATCCCAGTCATTCATGGTGACAAATAAATAATGTGTTTTTAATAAATTGACCAGCTTAGTAAAAGTATGTTAGGGAGTTTCTGGTATTACAAGTTGAAAGATAATTAAATTGAGCCTTTAACTTCTGGCTGCTGTGAATGCTTCCCATATTTGCTAGTTTGGGAATTTGTGGCATATGCAGCCTGCATAGCCTTCCTGTGACTACTTAAAAAGCATAAATCTTAGAGATACACATGGAGACAAATGCAATATTGTCCAAGTACTCATTAACCATCCAGTGTGCATTGCAGGGAGGAGGTGAAATAGATTTCAGTGTCTCGTGATGTTACTGGCAGGACTGGTGTGAGAATCTCGAGCTGCTTTTGGATCTATCAAAGATAACTCAAAGTGGAAAGGTTGAGGACAGTTCAAAGATAACTTCCCCTTCTTCTGGCTGCCAGCTTTTATGGAGGTGACATGGTTGGCTTTGGTGAAACTTGCATTGAGCTTTGCTGAGAAGTCCTAATAATGGCTGCTACCCAGTAGGGCATGGAATGCTTGAGTGCCTGATTCAGTTCTGGGTGCTTTTCTTACTTCCCTGTCTATCAACAGAAGATGACATGAATGAGAAGAGCTTCTTAAGGGGAATTGAGTCAGTCTGCTAAATCCTTCAAGTTCAAATAGATTGACTTGAAAGACCTTGCCAAAAAAAAAAACCCACCCAAAACCAGACAAACAGCTGGAAGTCTTTGCTGGTAAGGTATGATGCCTTCTCAAAAACAGAATGTGGTGGAGCAGCCAGTGAAGGATAGAGAGACTTGGACTGCATTAAGGAAACATGTGGTGTTGCAGTTTGGCTCACCAGCCTACATCTGGAGAAATGACAGAAAAGCATTTGAATCACAGTTATTACGTGAAGTTTGCTGACAGCTGCAGAGAGCCAAGGTGGGGTCAGTGTTGTCCACCTGTGAGTAGCTGGGGAGCAAAGAGATTAATCTGCATCGTTGGTGAGTGTCTTGAATTGGCAAAGCTCAGCAAGATGGGGTACACAAACACTTCTTGCTGTCTTATGCCGTGTTAACATTTCTAACTGTTACCTATCTGTTGCTATTCCTTCTGTGAGTATTCCTCGACTTTGTGAGCTTATACTTCCATATGACTTTGCTTAAGCAGCCGAAACTGGCAAGGATTCCTCACAGTTCAATGACTGAGTGAGATGGTAAAGCCTGCCATCTGTGATATGAAGACAGAAAGTGGAGAAGCAAATGATCTGGAAGTGAGTACACCAGCGTAAGATGCCAAGATAAGTTTCTTTCATCTAGAGAACTGTGTAGCCGTAAAACTGGAAAAGTACAGCCAGGAAAAAAAAAAAATCCTAAAGCTTAAACTTCATCAGAAGGGACTTCATGATTGAGAACAGTTGATGTAGTTTTTTACTATGAAGCAGGAGCTCATCACTCCATACTTTGCACTGGGAATTGAAGGGCATATCTACTGAAATAAAAATAATAATAGGGGCAGCACTGAAGAGACTCAGCTGCCGTTCTAGAGGAAGGCAGAAAAAGGTATCCAAGGATGGTTCTGTAATTCACTGACAACCCGTGGTGGAGAGGGAAGTCCTTGTGACAGAACATGATGCAGTCTTCCAACAGCAACCTGCTCATTATATGTAGCCTAGCTTGAAAGAGATAGGCTCTACATCATCTCATGTTGCTTAGAACTAGCAATAAGCAGTGTCCCAGCGATTGAATCTGAGGCACAAGCAGGCAGTCCAACATGGAAACCTGAGCGGATTACAAGATTTTGAAGAGTTACAACAGTAATAATACGGTGGTTTTTTGTTGGTGGTTTTCTTTCAAATCATTATTAAACCAGTGTGAGGAATGTTGCAATAAATGATGCCATATTTTTCTACGCGTCAGTCTGGTTTATATTATGTCACCCCTGAATGAGAGTGTGAGTCTTGGAAAAAGTTAAGTTTTACACGTGTGAGCTGGAGCTGTTCTGCTTTATCCTGATCACTTGTTTTCTCAAGTATGATGGATTGTTTAGCTACCTGCATACACTGGAACTGCTCAAGTTCAGGGCGGAACTGCTCAAGTTCAGGGCAGATTCATGCCTTACTCTTCAGCATAACCTAATGTTGACTGTGTTCATGGTTATATTCAAATATCCATAGAAATACCAAAATATCCTATTAACTGTCACTTATGGAAAAGCATAAAATGAATAATGGCCAAAAAAACTTAATGGGAAAGTAAGTAGTGTGATTTCTGGAAGTATTACATGATCAAATTAACTATTTTACCAACAAGTTGCCCAAAGGCTGAAGGGATATGACTAAGAATACAAGTGTCTTAGTGGAGAACACCTTGTTCACTCTTTGCAGAAAAAACGTATCAGGGAAAAATTATGCAAGTCCCACTGTTTAGATCGACACCTTGGGTATCTGGACTGGTGCGGTCAATTGGATTGGTGCTGCTGGCACACTTTCTGGGTCTGGACCACCTGCTGTCCAACACTTCCGAACACTCCCAAAAAGGTTCTTGGATTTTATTACTGAATGCGAACAGGCTGCAGAAATGAGCTGGTCTCCTGTCTTGTACCTTTAAAACATCTACTGTACAACAGCCTGTTAAAGATTGTCAACGTGAGAGAAATCAGATTTAATCTAATTTCCATTTTGCTTAGAAGAAATTGATAAGTTTGCACATGGGTGGAAAACACTGCTTTAGAAAGCAGTTTTCTAAGAAAGACTGTCCTTTTTCCTGTTTTGTTTGTCTGATGTACCTCTTACTGATGTCTGTGCTGTAGACAAGGAATCCTTGTTTCTGTAATGATCTTTAATTGAGAAGAAAACAAAATACTTAGACAGAAATGCCAATTTACTATTGAAACTTACTTTCTACTGCCTGTTAATTAAAACCAAAGCATGCTATGGTTTTTGAATTCAAGTACCTGATAATTTTTCCCCTCAATACTCTTTGGGAAGTATCCTTTCAGTTAGCTTATACGAATTGTTTCCTGCTTTAAAAATCAAATGCATAGAGATAATTTAATTTATGGAACTTTGTGTTAAAAGAGAACTATTTGGCATCTCAACCTAAAATTTGAAAAGTTTTGGTTTAAAAATAATTACTTTATACCTTAGATTATTAGAAAACAGTATTTCCCACATCTCCTAATTGTCCTCTCTGGATATGACAGTAGAATACAAATTTTTGAAATGTTGATTTAAATGATCCATATGTTATTGTGCTATAGTAAATCTGAGATGTTGAAGTGTAGTTAAAAGCCTTTTGGGAGGACTTCAGTTTTCCCTCTGAGATGCAATTTTACTAAAGCATGCCTCTTCTCCACACTCCGTATCGGAGTTTGCATATCTTTCAGCATGAATTCTGCAAATAAAACAAGGCTTCTAACAAGATGGTATTTTTTAGAATATTAAGATGTTAGGGTAAAAAATAATGTTTATTTCTTGTATTAACTGCTATTTTGTTTACAAAAAGACATTTTATTTTTTCCTGTAGCCCTTTCTTTTCTGAAGACACATTTAGACAATCACCATTCACTTCTAACTCAAAAGATCTTCTGCCTAATGAACCTACTCTTCATGGAAGGACATCTGCACCAGGTCAGAAACTTTTTTCTTTCATTGCTTCCAGTTAATACATCTTTTTAAAATTTTCTTACTGTGAACTCCACCACCTGATGTTGTTTGCTTTGTCAAAAGGCAGTGATCTCTCCATCACAATAAGTAGTAGTTGTTGTTGTTGTTATTAAGAAGGAAAAAGCTAAATATTACTGAAATATTTATATTACTAGACCTTAAACTATTTCTGTGAACTCTGCAAAAGTCTGTAACATATTAAGCTCTGCAGTATTAATATGGGGGGGTCGCATGTGTTTCCTATATGTAAAGGAACTTCACCGATGTCAGATTTCTGTCTCCTATTCTCCTGTAACTGACCCTTTCCATCTCTCGAAGTACAAATGAAATGTATGCAGCACATGTATCAGAGTAGAGGATCTTGGCAATACAATTTTCCTGCCTTTAACAGTAATTTAGAAACTGTTTTGGAAGGATTTTGAGTTCTTAAAACGTGCTGAAAATATCTGTGGATACTGATCTTCTGAACTAGCTGACAAGCATGTTATGGCCAGATATAGCTTGGGCTACATCCTGTATTAAAATGGAAAATTTAGGCATGTAACAATACTATTCACGGTGGCGCTGAACACATGCAAGAACTTGATACGTGCCTTTACTGTCCTGTTGCCAAATAACTCATTTGCTAGTTCACTGCTATCTGTTCTTAAATTAATAGCTTTTGGGTTCTAAAGGTCAGTAATTACACAGCCAGCCATAGTGGGGGTTATTCACCTTTTCTTAGCAATCAATAAAGTTTTGGGCACATTACTGCTAATTTTCAGCTATAGACTGTCATTTAATTTACAACTTAACAGACCCTTCATTTTTTTTAATGCTTGAATAGTCATTTGACAGCTTGTGAAGTGGCAGATGAGGTTAGGAGGTAGATGTTGTCTAAGGTACATATGCATAGCAGGAGGAAGATTTGTAGACAAGGTCTTCACGCTAGCCTCAGCCGCACATTTGCAAGGAAGTACTGGATTTTGTAACTTGAGGTGAGGAGAACCAGATCAGATGTGGTGCTTTTAAGTGTTAAAACATAAACCAAGTTAGCGCTTCAGTCCTGGCTTTTGACCTTGGCATAACATGGAATATTCATATACCCAGGTGAAAGACGAGAACTCTTTGACTCCTCAGGCAGTGCTTGATACCTCAGAGGACATGACCTTTAGCAGCAATACTCTTGCATCATACCAAGGTGAATGTATAAGAATTTCAATTCTCTGTAAGGCTTTATTTTAAGTGAGGCCACTAAAATTGTGAATTGGTTTTGATGACAAGTTTAATCTTCTGCTACATATTATCTAGTTGGATAGGACCTCCTGAAGGGCTAGAATGTCTTCTGAGGAACTGGGGTTTGTATGTTTATGCTGCTCCATATTCTGCCTTATGGAATATAAGTATTACTTTGATAGGTCTGTGTATTAAAAGACACAGATATGTAATAGCAACATGTAACTGAAAATCAAAAATGCCAGTTTCTGCTTCATTTTTATTTTTGGAACAACCCTATCATTCCAAATCTCTTGATTTTTCTCAGCTTCATAAGAAATTCTTGGACCTGAAGTGCAACTTCACAGTAGCACTAGGAATGTGATTTAAATTTTTAATTAATTACAAATGTGTGGTACTCATGTAAAAGAACAGCAGAATACCCACAGGTAGCTTTCCTACTAGTTTCAGCCTTGGAAGAAGAAATAGTCTCCTGCCAATTTTCTGTCTGCAGACTTCTTGGCACCCTTGCTGAAGAGGAATTGGGAAAAGTGACAGGAAGATAGGACAGTAAGATCTGTCATGTGTCAAATTCAGTACTTTTCTAAAATAGGTAACAACATTATGTAATCTTATTCATTATCAAGATCCATCTTAAACCTGTCGTCCTTACTATTTGTATGAGGACACTGTTTCAGAAGCTCACTCCTTTGAAGGTCTAGAACACTCTTTTCAGCCTGGATTTATTCACAGCATGTTCTGCTTTCGTTGTTTCACCAATGCTGCCCTTCAACTTCGATAATTTTTCTCCCTCGTGATATATTTGCCATCCAATGTGCCATCTGACATCACCCTAATACTGTCTTAATTTTGGAAAAGTAGGCCAGACAATATCTTTTAGTCTCCTTTAGTATGATAGGGTTTCTTTTTCTTGACTGATATCGTAGCTTTTTTCTGCCTCCGTTTAGGGAAATTAATTTCTGCAAATACGAGTAGCCAGAACTATATATGCTATTTTACAGGAGGTTTTCCCAATAACATTTTTGGTGGCATGCAATCTTCTATACGTATATTGGAAATACCTGTCCTGATTAATCACAGTCTTTGTAATTATAACATGCTGATTACTCTCAGTGCATTTGATAATCTAATAGTAGCATGTTTTTCTTTTTCCTTTGCAATTTCAGCTGATGATTTCAGCATGCAGCACAATTTCTTGCTCCTGCTTCATAGGCATATGACCTTGTAATTTGAATTGTTTCACTTGTTGCTATAGCTCTCAAGATTATTTCTTTAATATTCTGAAGTTTCTGAATATTGATGATATTTCTTTTGTTCATGCTATGCTGGGTTTTTTTTTATGTTGAAGCTATTAAAAAGGATTTTTAAGTATGGTTGGTCCAAAGTTCAGTTCTTGAGACTTCATCTTATTGGCCTCTTCAGTGCAAACCACTTCTCTTCTGGCAGCAAAAGTAGTAGAGAGTTTATAAGAAAATTGCCAGATCGGGTATTTAAAAGGAAGAGTACTCTTTGTAGGGCATTGAGTATGTAAGATCCCTAAGGAGAATGAAATAATTAGGAAAGACGTATTAAAAGATGTGTGAGTTCAATACACTGATCAGGGTATTTACTGGAGGAAAAAAACCCCAACACCTAAATAAATAATGACATAGTAGTGGATTTGGCCTGAAATAAAGGTGAAGTAATCCTGATCAGCAGCAGTATTGCAGACAGGAGAAATGGTTCTTGAGCAGCAGCTTTTAAGTCAAGTAGCCAAAGAAATGACAATGAAATCTCCAACAGCTGTCAGAAGGGAGCCCTGCAGAAGTCGTGGTAACTCCCTCGTAATCTCTGGTGAATTCTTAATATTCTGAGAAGGAAAGAAAGTATTTACTTATAGTGTGTAGTTCAAAAGTATTGGATAGATCTGGGGAAATACTTCACTTCCTTCTTAAGGTATTTCATATGTTAATAACCATACAAAGTTAGTTGTAGTTACAGTACACTTTTCTGTATTACAAATTAGCTAATTTTTGCTAAAAATCGAAATAAAATGTCATTAATGTCCACATCAATCAAACACTCTTCACTCAAAATTTACCGTAGTATCAACGTCACGTGTAATGCAAAATTGTATCCAAAACAATTCAATAATTTCAGCTTTCCCCTAAAAGAATAGCAAAATGACCCTTTTTGGCCTAGCAAAAGGGAGGGAGGAGAAATGAAAATTTTCATTTCTAACAGTTGCTTTAAAAGGGCATTTTTTATCTGTTTTAGAAGACTCCTCTTTTGACAGAATAGAGTTTAATTTTATGTCAGACTACACAGTTCAGACCAGATCACTAGATTAATCAAAAACTTGATCTTATGCTGGTGTTCCTGACCCTTGGCCAATCTTTAATGTGTTTTAATACTTTTACACTATCTCACTGACTCATTCTGTAAATCAAACCTGCCTTCATGAAATCCAGATGAGTGATATTCACTATTCCTTTTCTGATCAGTTCATTAATATTGGCAAGGGCTCCATCCCTGGGTTTTGGGGAGTATTTTTTCCTGCATGTGTGTCTGAGTGTAATATAATAATATTTCATTATTTTCTCTCCTACTCACCAAGGACTCGGTATTCTCCTTCATTTACTTTTACAGTGCCAAATATTGAAACACTCTCATCTGTAGAGGATTAAATTTAGGAAAAAAAAAAAATCTTTTTGTGAAAATTCACTACTCCTTTCAAAACTGTAGTTTTGACTCTGGTAAGTGAATTTCACATGACTAAAATAGATTTTTGGAACTAGAGAAGGTAGGTTTTGGGGAGTTGTAGCCCATGAAGAGCCCTGGCTTTTAAAATTTTCTCCATTGGTGCCAGAGCTGAATTTACTAGTGTTATTTATTTTAATGAAATAAAGCCAATAAAGTTTCTGCCCTCAAATACTGTTTTGAAAATGCATCAGAGCCTCTTTTGTCACTGTGTCTCCAGACATACTTTTTACTGACCTGTAAGATGACAGATAGGCCATGCTTCCTCTTCAGAAATGTCCAGAAGCCAATACTGAATCAGTAGTGTGATACATAGTTCAGGAGAAAATTGGAAATACAAGGCAAAAATTTTGGATTTTGATACTGTCAGTGGTATTTTTATTGATGATGTAATTAGTGGCATTATCCCATATTTATGTTTATTGAATAAGTTAATATGTGTAACAAAGGTTCTGATATGTTTAGAACTACAGGACTATTCAGGAGATGTACACATTTCTCCCGTTACTGTTCATACTCACGCCCTGCCTCTATTTCTTTTCTCTACAACAGTAATTCCACTGTAACTTTAATATACTTACAAGGGAAAATCTGCCTGCTCTCCGAGGCTCATCTTCGCACATTCTCTAACACAGCAGTGCTAACATTTGTGCAGCCACATTGTAAGCCAGATCAGGGGATGTAGGGAACTAATCTGCTTTTTTTCCCTAATAGTTTGTGGGAATGTTGGGATGTGAGCAGGGTGAAGGCAAAGCCATATCTTTCAGCCGTGTTAAATTTCAGCATTTGTGTGAGAATGATGTGGCTGTGGCCACACTTAATCTTGTTTACTTTCTCCTGTGACTGTAGTTGAAAAAGACCTCCTGTGAGTTTATACTTGAACGTGACAAATAACCAAGCTGTTCATATTGAAATGATACCACATTCTTTACTATGAATTATTTTACGTTGTGTCTTCCTACCTAACTCTTTTAAAAATACTCTTCAAGGTCAATATACCTCTTGATGTTGCAATTTTGTGTGGCTTAAAGAGTCTAGAAAACAGATAGCCAGAGTTCTTTTGGTCCAACCTGCAGGCTTGCTCATTCATATACTGTTCTCCAGCAGTATTTGTGCTTGATTCTGATCTCCTGTGCTCTGGAGCAAACTAAACTTCTGCAACCATCTACAGCAACCAGCTCTGAATTTTGGGTCATCACTAGGTTAGTTAAGAAAATCAGACCTCAGTAAAGTGAATGTGAGGTTAGAGCAAATCCCAGTGTAGTTTCCATTTCTTCAGAAGTTGCCAGTGACAGTTTTCCTTCCTGGTCTGTTTTTGCCTGCTGCCAGACTTCCCACTTTTAACTTACATTGTCCCTGAGACCACTGTAACTGCACTGAAGAACACCTTGAGGGTTAGATTTTGTGTAGGGGACTTTTGACTTTCAGACACAAGCTGGCAAGTGTCCTTAAGTCTTAGGGGACTGTGAAACCCACAAGCCCTGAGGATTTCTGCTAGTGATCAACAATGAAATGTTGGCATTAAAATTGCCCTTGTAGAGCTTCCCAGCTATGTACCATGGAGTTAATTACAGTAATTCACACCTTCTTATGGTGGTTGCTGCTTGCTTACATCTGCTAAAAAGATGTTTATATCTCTAATTTCAGAGTGTGGGTAACCCTCTGTTTACTTTAGGAAGGCTTTCTTCACAGCCCTAAATGCTAGAATTAGTAAAGGAAAGCTAGGGGTTAAGAGCACAATTCCAAGCAATTGATTATTAATTCATTCAGGACAGCAGAACCTGTGGATTATTATTATTATTATTATTATTATTATTATTATTATTATTATTATTATTATTATTATTATTATTATTGAGAGAATCACAGAATGGTTGAGGTAGGAAGACTTAGTTCCACTGCCTTCCTCAGAGCAGAGTCAGCTTGTTGCTCATGACTGTGTCCAGTCAGGTTTTTAATGTCTCCCAGAATGGAGACTCTCTGGGCAATCTTTGAACAACGTATGTCAGTGTTTGGCCATGGTCACAGTAAAAAAAGCATTTTCTTATGTTTAAATGTAATTTCCTGTGTTTTAATTTGTGTCCTTGCTTCTTCTCTATGGAACATTACTGAGAAGATCCTGGCTTTGTCTTCTTATTCCCTTCCATCAGGTATTTATACAGATTGGAAAGATCCCATCAAGCCTTCACTTCTCCAGGCTGAACAGCTCTCTCAGGCGTCCTTGTATGACAGATACTCCAGTCCCTTAATCATATTTGCCAGAGTTCAGACTTCTTTGAAAGTCTAAAAGAATATTTCAAGATCCTGGCAGTGGTTTCTGCCCTGTGATGGAACAGCAGTTTTTATTGCTAGTATAGTTGAAGAGGGAGTGCGCGTGCACGTGAATTGACTTACATAGTGCATTTTTTTCTTCTGCTTTATCCCATTATTAGCGCTTATGGTCATCTTATTTGCCTTCAGTTTTGGTCTGAGTTATGGCAGGTCTGCTGCCTGTGTCTGCCCAGGACATTAGATATCCGCTTCAGTTTCTTGATGATGAGAGTGCCTGACCCCTATTGGCTTCCTGGCAGGGTGGAAAAGTGTAGAGTGGCACTTAATTCACTACACAAGACATGCTTCATCAGGCACTTGGTCCTGTTGTTCATTTCTGTCTCAGTATTTCTGTGAAATGTGCTTCTTGAAAATGGTGCTGGAGGTAGATGCCACGCTGCTGTCATTACTGCCTGCAGAACACAATGGTAGGTACTCACTGAGCCTTGCAAAGTTCTCTCAGTCCTCAAAAGCACCCATTTAATTTTATTCCTCTTCTGGTGCTTGTCTGGGTAAGGTTCGGCAAGGTATTCTTCTTTTTGTGTGCATGTATGCATGTGTGTGCGAGTGTATTTTGTGTAAAAATCCATGCAGATGTATAAAAAGAGTACTGGAGAGATCCCTCTGACAAATCCAACCTGTATGACAGCTTCAGAGATGGCAGATTGATTTGAGTAACTGATTTTAGTTCCTTAACTTCAACATGCATTTTCCTTTCATCCTTCACACAAAAAGAATATCTTTGAGGGGCACATTGACTGGTGTACACTGGGACTGTCAGGCATTGTGGTTACTCTCTGAAGTCTGAGAGCAAGAGACAGATAGCTGGCAAGTCATGGAAGTGATTCTAGGAAGGTGAGATATTTGAACTGCTATAGAAGTGGGCTGTGCTTGGCATAGTTCTCCAAAGCAAGACAGATTTTGCAGAATTTGTTCAACATAATTCAGTGCTAAACTGTGTGACAGTGGTTCTGGCTCTAGCGTGGTTTTGATCTATCGCATCCTGTCTTCAGATTCCCATGATTGTCTGCCTGGGTGCAGCCTTCTTTCAGTGTGCACCCAACTGCCTTGACAAGCGCTTTGCACTACAGTCATCGAGCAGAAGGTTCCAAATTTCTGGTTCATTTAATGGGATCATAACCGAGGCGGCTGCAACTGATTACAGCATTCCATTTTCCTTGCAGCTTTTTCTGGCTCTCCTGCCAAACAAGTTTGCATCTAGTGGATGTGATACAGTAACAGCGACTGTGTCCTGAGCAGCCATCACAGTCTTCATCACCAACAAAATCCCTTTCAGAACTGAAAATGCTATTATCGCTCAAACATGTATGGTGCGTTCTTTGGCTAAAATAGGACAAGTGAGGTGTGTAGCGTGTGCATAGGTTGTGCATGTTTTAATTTTTCTCAGCGATCAGTATTTATTGGCTATTCCCACAACAACTGAGGGGAATGTGATCAGACACTTCCAAGGAACACCTGAAACTCCTGGTGAATCGGCCGGTCTGTCTCTCAGTACAAAACATGCTAAATAGGAAGACTTTGCATGAGTTAGGCAGACAGAGTGCACTTCTTTTCCATGTGAAGTCACTGCACTAATTATTTTCCCAATTATTTACAGGACCTTCAAGATGATTAAAAAAGTCTGGCTGTCTCAAAGGGCACTTGACATGTATTTGAAAATTTGTGATCCTTGTTTTATTATGGACTCCCTTTATATGGGGTAACTTTTTTCCCCTCTAATACTACGCAGTCTTCTCATTGAGGCAAAAATATTTTTATTTCAATTCCCTTTTATGGTTGTTCCTCCTAAAGCAGGATCAGTCCCATGATAAAGGACAGAAGAACAAAGTAATTTTACTCAGAACAAATACTGTCTGGTTTCATTCAGAATAAACATGAACTAGGCCTCATTCATTAAGCCCCACAAACCAAAAGCTGTTAAAAAATAACACCAACATCAAATCCAACGCAAAATGGCCAAAGATAACTGTTTCATCCCACAAGAAATAATAAATCTTGGCAACTGTGTTTTTTACCATTTCACAACAGGACAGATTTTGGCATCTCTTATCATTTCTTAATATGTTTTCTGAATCTCTAACAGTTTTTCAAGAACAAGTTTTTTACTTTATTTTACTTCTTTTAAAGTAAAATAATGGTCACTATCAATAATTTTAAATAAATATGTAACACACGTGGAGGTAAAATTTGGGAAGGGCTTTCTGAGCAGCTACGCTCACCCAAACTACAGAATGAAAAATGTGGGATTTTGCCTACCTTCTCTTCTGCTGGCAAGTGAATTTAGGACAACGTAAGGCCGTCCAGCAAGTCCTGGGGACCTGTGTTTTGATGCAGGTGACAGAAGACAACTTCATGAAGAACAACCATGAAATATGGTTTTTAGGAAACAGTAGCTAGCTTCACAACTGTATCCAGCTTAGGGATTAGTATGGAAAGAAGCTCAACAACAATTCTTGCCAGGTCCTTGAGGAAATTTGACCTCTTGAGTTGAGTGAGGCTTTGGCGCTGCCTCCCACAACATGCTCATAGTAAGCAGAGAATCCAAGAGTAGGTTCAACTATAATTGAGTGGGTTTTATGTAGCTGTCAAACTCCAGGGTCCATGTGCTATTCTGTGAGGGTCTGTGCTTGCTCTGGTATTAATCAGTCCTTTTATTAATGTGGTGGATGATGGAAGAGAAAGCTTGTTTATTAAATGTCCTGGTGACACCATGCGTGGAAGTACTGTAAGCACTTCAGAGGACAGAATTAGAGTTAATCTTATCTTGAGGAACTGAAGAAATTGACTGCAAAACAGTAGCCAAATTCATTGAGGACAAAATACTGTGCTTGGGGGAATGATGAGTGCCACAAAGAAGTGGGGAGGGATGGATGCCAAGGCAGTGCAACTTAAGGGGGGAGGTTCTGCAGTAGTCTTGGCCAGACACCGCATGTAGAGCTGATGTCATACGCATTGCAGAAAGGGTTGTCGAACATCCAGCTGAGATGTCAGGAATGTTGTCTGTAAGGTGTATGTGGTAATTCTGCTCTACAGCTGGAGTCCTAAATTCAGTTTTGGGCTCTGTAATCCAATAACGATGTGGAGGACAGTGGTGGTCAGAAGTATAGAAAACATGAGCTGTGCGTAAAAGCTGAAGAATCTGTGTTTATTTAGCCTGGAGAAGAAAAAAGGGGAGAGACATGATAATGGTATTCAAATACGTAAAATGACAGCTTTGAGAGAAAAAGAATAAGCCTTGCCTATGTTCATGTGAGCAGAATAAGGAATAACAGGCTTAAATGAGAGCAGAGGAGATTGAGGTTAAACATCAAGTAAAACTTTGTAGCAGTGAAGTGGTTTTGCACTGGCACAGCTGTCACAGGAGGCTGTGGAAGCTCTGTCACGGGAGGGCTTTTCAAAAAATAAGTTAGACAAGCACCTGTCGGGACTGACGGGGTGTGTTTGGTGTGTGGCTGGTGTGCCTTCAGGCGAGGGAGAGAAAGACAGCCTCCTGAGGTCCCTTCCAGCTCTAATTCTGTGATACAAATTCAGTAGCAAAGCTATAATGATGACTAAATAACCTCTTGAAAGAGACTTGATAAAACAGGCTTTTGGTTTATAAATAGTCAGCATGCTGTGTTTTAGACTGCATTTTATTCCAACCCGTCCCCTTTTGTCTTAATATCAGAATCTTTTGTAAAAGTGAACATCAGCACTGAGTTCATATTTCATTGAATATGAAACTTTTCCAAATAAGCTCAACATGAAATAGAAAGACAGGTTTTAAAATTGCTTCTCTCGCTGTGCAAAAGGAATTGGGACACATCATTCCTGACATTACTTCGCAGGGTTACCTTAGGTCTTTTCAGTCCTCACCTATCTTATCTTGTACAAGGTTGTCTTCTACAATATTTGTCTGCCTAAGAGTGACCAAAATGCAAAATTCATCAGGCTACCTGGACATCTGTCTATATATAAAAAGAATTGTTTAAAAATAATCTAAGCAAAGTTGAGAAGGTTTTTTTCTGCTACAGCGCAATTTCAGTCCGAGTACAAATTTGCCCTTCCCGTTGCTGGGTGTTTTAGTTGCATTTCAGGCAGTCATGGTGCTGACTAGTGCCCTGCAAATACAACCCGAGCAGAAAGCAGATGGAGGGGTAGTGCAGAAGGGAGGAGGAGATGGTTTGTAGAGAAAGGCATGCGCTTATGAGAAGTGGGAGCAAGGAGACAGGTAAATCTCCTCGAAGAGTGAGTTAAGGGCTTCAAGGAAGTGGCAGATTCATTGTTAATCACTTGGGGAATCTGCAATAAAAGCAGGAAGAACATTTTCTTTTATAGCTGCAGCCACGTAAGGTGAAGGGTGTTGTTTTTCCCTGGCAGTTTGGAAACATAGAAAGGTGGATCTGCCCAACTGTTTGCAGTTACTTTCATCTAGGTTTGACTCTTGTGTGTTAATTAAGTCAGCTCAGCAAGAGGGACTGTCTGCATTTGGGGCTTGATTTGGCATTGCCCCACTGGGATTTCCGGTCACCAGCTTAGTTTCCTCTAGTACAGCAGCTTTTACTTTGCTCAAAAAGATGCAGAAGGCTGAAAAGAAAAATGTAGTCTAAAGGCCAGTTTATCTTTATTTGTAGCTGAATTCTGGATGCAGAGCATTAGTGTTAGCCTCTGCAAAAAGCCCGAGATGTGTTATTGCCTTCTCTCTATGAAAGAAAGGCCCCTGTTTCAGGTGGACTTGCAAGTGGAAATTGGTGCAGTGACAAAAACACAAGGGGGGGGGGGAAGGTGAGTTTGTATGTGTGTCATAATGGTCTTAAATATGCATAGATGTCTCTGAGTGATTTTTAAAAGGGTTTCTTAGGAAGTATGTCTTAAGCAGAATTGTAGGAAAGAAATTAAAAGGGTGGAAACCTTTTGGCATTATGGAAATTAATTAATTGTGGTTTAAAAATAACAATTGGAGCAAATTACACTTTTGTAAGTTCACACAAACTCAGTGTTGTAGCACCCAAAATAAATGTTACAAGCAGTGTAAATGGTTAAGGCAAATGTGAGGGCCACCTGCTTTGGAGAGAATTAGAGGGAGCTTATGTAAATTCATTATGGCACATCCTAGAGTTATTATGAAAATATTATCAGGACAATATTCTAGCATTATTTTGAAATGAATATATCATGCAAAGAAAGCACATTATCAGTTTTTTCTCTAGCAACAGATGCAGAATTTAACTTTTATTTACAATAGCTATTATTTCTAAACAAGCAAAAAAAGTCAAGTTATGATGGTGGAGCTTTTCACTACTGAAAGGACTGATTGTTGGCTGGCACTGTTCAGGTAAGCTTTTAAAACACTTTTGACGGAGCAGATTTGTTGAGGCTTCCTATCCCTTTCTTGCAATGTCTCAGCTCCCTCTGTGAAAAAAATTAACCAGTTTCCGTCTGGGCTATCTTGTGTTACCTCATGTATAGTCATGAAACCAAACTGACCTCCTTCACGATGTGATAACTGAATGATTGGAGAACTGGAGCCTGTGTGGTGGGCTAGAGGGACTCTTCCATCACTGCTACTTTTTGGCCAGTAAATTCATAGTTCAGGGCCTTACTTTGCATATGTCAGGAATTTTACATTGTTCTGTTCTTATTGTGTAAGGAATGAAGCTACCACCAAGACCATCCTGTTTATGCTAAAGCTGGGGGAACGAACAGAGGGTGTTGTCTTGTGTTATCCTCAGCTTGGTGTCATAGCATAAAAATAATTTTCAAAAAAATGACTGCAACATCATTGCAGCTTTAGGGTTCCTTGAAAATCTGCCACTGCAGCCACCTTGACATAGACTGATTGAAGTTTTGAACTGGGGATTTTCTCTCTTCTTCGTTGTTTCTTATCTTTTAAGCATAATACAGACAATAGAAACAAATCTCGAAGCTTTATAATGCAGATGATTGATATAAACCTCACTGTTTACTCAGAAGTTTTCTGATGTGTAAGTGAGGTTAAAATAAGCAGTTTTGTGTTAGTTTTGACACAAAGGTAGAAGGTGAGGAGTGGCCATGTGTTCTGAAGTCAGTGTGTCTTTGCCCTGACTCACATTTTGTTTTCCTCACCCTGCTTCCAACTGTCCATTTTTGAGCTTAGTCTGAGCAGTGAAGTGGTGGGCTTCACTGTTTTCCCATGTTCCTCTATGGAGACATCTTTAAAGTTCATCTTCTATTTGTTTTTATTCTTTTCACAAACCTTGACATCTCTATCACTTCTCAGTGACCTTTTCAAGTGTTGTTGCCTATCACTGGGCATTTGGAATACTTCTGTGCACAATATTGTTTCTTTTTGTGGCTCATACAAGCTTTTTATTGGAATACTTCCAGCTTTCATGGTTGATGTTTTTAGAAAGAACAACTTCAGCACCATGCTACTGATAGATAAAATCACTTGAGTTATATTTTCTTCCATATCAAGGATTTTAAATTATTGTAATGTTAGTGCTTTTTACGTGCTTTTTACTATGTTACACCACAGTTAGATAGTTGCAAAAGCTATCCTGCTTCCAGCATGCTACCTTGAGCACAGAGCTCTGCTGCCAGTGCTGGATGGCTTCCAGGGTGATGCAAGCTCACCTCTGGCCAGCCCACAACACACACAAAGGGACTTGGCTTTGTCTGTACAGATGCCCCTGAATTGCTATTAGAGGGGACCGCACTGACTGCTTTTAATAGCTACAACAAGATGTTAAAAAAACACCACAAGGGGATGAGGCAAACCAGCTTGCAATTTCAGCTGGACCTTAAGTTTAAAAAAGAAAAAAGTTTTCTTCTTTTTATTTCTGTGGGGAATACAGAAAATTTTTATGCCAAAGAAGTGGTTGCTTATCTCTGGCTAATAGCAGATGAGTATGCTCACAGTAAAATATACGTCCTAAATTAAAACCATACAGGTTGCTACTATCCTAGCGGTGACGACTGAAGACTGCAGGACCACTCAGCATCACAGGTACCTTAGATAACAAAATGTATCTTACTTGGGAAATGCAGTATATGGAAGGGTTCCACTGTTTATTCTAACTGACTTATTAGAAAAAAGAACTCTGGTGCTACAGATAAAACCTTTGTGGGAGTAAGTTGGGAAGGGACGAAGATATATAGTCTTTGGAGTGCTGCAGTTTCATATAGTCAATATATTTTTGAACTTGTGAGCCTGTCTGCAGGCTTTTGGCAAACAGGCTTGCAGCAGAGACTTAGCTACATATTTCTCAAAAGGAGTTTTTAGTTTCAAATACAACGTGCTTGCCAGAGGTAATAGATGAACATGTAAGTGGAAGGCTCCAAAGCAATAAAACACATCTTTGATGATGGGGATGCTGCAGAAAGTAGGAAGACATTATTAATAACATAGATGAATGCAGACAGAAGAAGGAAAGAAAATTTCTTTGACCAAATTAATTTAAAGCAGTGTTTGCATGGTTGCCTGACCTGCAACTTGTTTCAGAATAAATCTATTTCTTGAACTTTTTGTCTTTTTGACCTATCGAAATATAAACAACCTTACAAATGGAACAAGCATTTGTGACATTTGTATATCGCTGCATACAATATATTTACCTTTTGAGTAAACTTGGGGTACTTTGAAGATCGCAAAGGCCAGGCTAGCAGCAATCCACTTCAGGCTGGTAGTAAGCAAAAGCTGTGTTTAATGTCTTAAGTCTGTCAGATCAAAAGTGAGATGCCTTGCTGTGGGACATGTGCACTACTGGTAGTGTTCATCCTTTTGCCATGAACTCAGAAACCTGATTAACTTGTCCAGCACTGTTTCTCAGTCAGTTTATTAATTTTCTGGTTTGGTGGAATTTTTTAAATGCATTCTCCCATGAGAGCTGTCTTTTGCATCTCATATACTTTGCATCAAGTTTTATCCCCAGGAGCATGAGAAGGGAGGTAATGCACGCTTCCTTTCCTCTTTTTCTGTATCAGCTATCATCTGCCTTTTCCCAGTTCACATCCTGTTACGAGTTTGGCCATCTCTCCCTCCTATCTCTCAGCATCACCCTGGCTGGCTATTCTGTCAGTAGATCCTTTAGACATCAAACTTTTTTTTCTTCATCGCATTTGACTTGCGAGCAGGATTGATTGAAAGTAGCCTAACCACTACTCTCTAATTTCTTCCTTCACAGGATTTCTGTTCATTTCATTTTCAAAATTACTAACCTGATTTCTTCTTGACCATCTGTGTGGTATCAAACTGTCGGAATAACCTGAAGTATAAATATGACATACACCTCCAGAAGAATGGAGAGAGAATACATTTTGATCTTCCTTGTTAAGACTCGTCAGCACCTCTCACTTCCACCTCTTTAAGGAATACTTATTGCAAAAGGGCTGTCTATTAAATTTATATCTGTAGGATTCCACGTGACCATAAGGACCTGCCCTTGTGGATTTTTTTGCTTCCAAGGTCTACGGAGGTGTGAAGATGAAACAGAGAGGCAGCTGTTTAAGTGAGTTGAAGGATGTCAGAGCAGACAGTAAACCAGCAAAGGTTATAAATATGAATTTGTCTTCTTTGAGTGACACTTTGGCATACTTTTTGTTTGGTTTCTTAGCTCTGTCTTTTTCAATTAAATAGTGGTTTCAGTCTTTCAGTTACAAGTATAAAGATAGAAGGGTACGCATGGTGTTGAACAACAAGTTAAAACATAATGTAGTATAAAACACTGAAGTAGTGATTGAAAAATACATAAGCTAAGTAGAAGAAAATAAGTAATCAAAGTACCCCATATCAGAGTACAAAGCCAGTCCCTGGGGAACTTCTTGTGCGTGACAGCTACAAGGCTGATTTGGTGACTCTAGACAGTTACTTATGTATTCAGGTCACACTTTGTTCTGTTCTTCAGTTACAGCCTCAACCAGATATGGTATCCTCTCTCAGCACATCTTGACAAAAGTCAGGCTAAAGGCTTTCCAGAAGGTGTGGTTAATGCACTCTCCATATTGATATTGCCAGTTTGAGGATAAGATTAATAACCAAAAGTGAAAGCTGAAAATACATCTTCAGAATTATGCCTTAGGAAAGGAGTATGTAGTCTCTCAAGCTGCTGGCCTTTGTTTGCCAGAAATTAATGTGGTTGGAGGGGCAAGAGGAGGGACAGGACAATATATCTGCAGCTAATGTCCACCTTATCCGCACCTCGGGGGAAATACAGATAGTGAAAGTCCCAGTAGTTTCTAGCCCCATCTAGATGATGAGCTTTACACAGCTATACTTAAAGTTGACTTGGAATTAGTAGAGAAATGATACCAGGTCGAGCAGAAGGGCAGGAAAGGTGTCTGTAAAGATGTATTTCACTAAATTTCACTGAGAATTAAGTTTTACATTTACATAGAAGTTTTAACTCTTAAGACTTCTATGCAAAATTGTTTCAAAATCATTTGAATTATATTACATATTGTATTATACTGAGTCTTAATCTTTCTGTTACTTTTTAATGGTGTTCTGAAGAACTTGGAGGCCTTCCATTTTATAAGTATATTTTGTTTTAAACTCCAAATCCCATGCAGAAATGCAGTCTATTACTTAATTTCAATATTATTTTGTCATGTATGCTTTTCTAATACAGAAGTTTTGGAATTTGCTCTAGAGTATTCATTTAAAGAAGAAATCTTATATCAGGTCATCCCCCTCCCCCCCCCCCCTTCTTTTTTAAATTTTGTTTTCATTAGTATAGGGATGCCATAGCGTAAGATGCATTTCTCTGGGACATCTCTCACAATGCTGATTTATTATTTAACAGTAGTTGGTCTCACTCTATCTTCTTCTTGGCCACTGTGTAAGGTATTCTTAAAGGATAATGATGCTGACTGTCTTGGTAGAGTGCTTTGGGATACAAAGAGAACACTGTGCACAAACCAGCTGGACTTGTGCTCAACTCACAGAAAACACCATTCCCCAGCATTAGAGACAGATCCCAGGGATTCAGTGTGGATTCAGTGTTGACTCACTTGATTTTTCATGTCACTGGTGAGATCAGTTGCTGGGTATGCTCTGGGGAGACTTCTGGACCACCGTATGGACACAGCTCCAGTTTCCAGGATGCAGACAAAGCTGCCCAGAGGGTAAGGTGGGTGGAAGTAGGTGATTTCCCTTAGAGCTGAGAAATAGTCCATGAAGTGCTGAGCGTCCTGTTGTGCCAGAGACCAACTAAGAAGCTTGCTGAACAAAAAAAAAAAGACTTTGCTATAGAGAGGAGATTCAGTGAAAAGCAAAGAAAAAAGAGCTGTAGTTAGGACTTCAAGAATAAATCTTTAAAGTAAATAGAAGTACTTTCAAAACAGCTACAGTATCCTCTTTTGCATCAATGAAAATATGCAGCTTCTTTGCAAGAGACTAGTTTTCACCAGCTCAAGATAATCAGAAAACTGATATCTTTCCATCTTTCTACAAACTTCCTAGAAATGACAGCTATAAATTCACCATAGATATTATATTTCTTCTTAAGAGATAACCAAGGGATGATGACTAATGCTGAAGTGAATTGTTAAGAGACTTATTTACTTCATTGAGCCTGCTTGTTTGGTATATGTCCCAATTAATTCATTTTTGTTGTGACCATATTGAAGCAACCTATACTCTTGTGACCTTCTCTTCTAATTATTACCATATTCCTTTTTTGAAGTACTGTTGATTAAGTACTCGAAAAACTCTGCTAAAATATCTGTAGCATTAGTACAGAGTCAGATTTTCCCATTGTTTTGAACTCAAGGATAGTTACAAAAAGAATCATTCTTTATTGAAGCTCTTGGAAGTTATGGGTTACTTAGAGCTTTCGGGGGATGGAGCAGGCTTCTTAGGCAGACTCTAACTAGAAATTCTTCTAAGAAATATGTGTTGTTGGCTGGTAGCACTCAGAAGTGCCTCATAATTCCTCTGGTGTGTTGAATATTGTACATATTACAGGGTCACAGGAGAAAGTAACAGCAGCTGAAAAGAAGCTGCCAAGTATGACCATCGCTAAACTTGCTGGGATTGCTGTGTGGAATCTCTGCCCCAAATAAGGCATTGTTTTATTATTGCTTAAATTAACTACAGTATTTGACAGCTCTCTGCCTAAACCACAGTGGAGTCTCTGGACACCTATCTGTGAATAAGAGACTTTCAGACATACAAGTCACATTTGCAGTGGTAGGTGACTCCGTCAGTGAGGGGTTGCCTGTATAAGGCAGGTGTTTATTCCTCAGTCCTTCATCAGCTGAAGATTTTGCTGGTTTGTGCCAACCTCCACAACAGTAACTTACACTCAGTAAGATGGTTTTATACTCTTGTCCCTAGCTGTTCTCCTGTGTACCTGAAAATCCCAGCCAAATGGTTTTGCTCTATCATGGCATGCAACATGCACTGGTAGAGCTGTTCTGGGCAGCAACCCCGCAGGTGGTGTGGCTTTAGAGAAACATCTTTTACCTGAAGTAAGTCTTAAACCAAGCCCCCTTGCCGCTGGCTGTTGTATTTGGAAAGTTGCTGAGTACCCTTGCAGTTTTGTGCACCTCTTACAGTCTCTTCTCCTCAGGAAACAGGACCCTTGCAGGGAACATTTCTTTATGTAAGGCGTGCGGCTACTGTTTCTCTTCTTGAGCTAAGGAGTGTTGCTGCTATGCCCGTGGCTCTCTGCTCCCTTCAGTCCAGATCAAAAGTGGCCATGCTTTTCACTTCTTGAAGCACTGTTCATCCTTTTTTCTTATCCTCATTCCCAGTCCTTTTCTCTCTACTGTCTTACAGAGTACCTTCATGTCTGTGCTTTATGCTGTGGAGTTTCTTTTTTGTATGGCACGCTCTGTCTGTTCCTGAAACAATTAAAAATATGTCTTTAAAGGTAACGGCCAGCTCTGGGTCTCAGATTTTCAATGGATGGCCCTCTAAGCTGCTGGGGATTTTGCTGCCTGAGGACAGCACAGCAGAGCTTACCCTGGATGCCACCTACTCACTGGCGTGCTGTGTACTTTCGGTTTAACTTTTGTCTGAACAATCTTCTGTTCTCCTTCATTGTCAGACTTCTCATGTAGCAAAACTTCCTGGGTCAGTAGAAATGAAAAGGTTTGGAAATCTTCCTTTAGCCATAAATAATAACCCAATGTAAAATAGACCACCTTCTCAGACCAGGCCTTCTTTATGCACCAGGCAAAGGTGTGGGTGATTTGAAAAAGCCAAAGGAGGAATCTCTTCACAAAAACAGAGTCAGAGGTTAATGCTTTGCTCTGCTCACTCTTGACTTTCTCTTTTATGTAACCTGGTTTAACTCTTTGACTATGCCTGTGTCTAGAAAACTTTGAATAAGTGTTATGCGTTAGAGTATGTATGAAAGATGCCATATAAAATATTAACTTCTTTTCCATCATTGGGAGTTTCCTTTTTACATGAACTCGTGCCAGATCACACAGCGTGCAGCCGAGGTGTTGCATTTTATATGACACCTACAGGACTCTGCTGAATGAAATCTGCAAGTCTTCAGAGCTCTTAAAATATGACTGTTTATGTGATTTTTTTGGCATAGAAACAGAAAAGCTGGGGCTGGAGGTGGGAAATGGATTGCCATCTTGGAAATTTAATGACCAGCTCTTTCCCTGTGACGTGTGTGGAAAAGTCTTTGGTCGACAGCAGACTCTGTCCCGGCATCTCTCGCTGCACACAGGTAAGCTATGCTTTGTGGTTGGTTATTAAAGCACTGAGGAAATCTGTGTTCTCATAATGGTTTGTTTAAGTGTGGGAGAAGAACGTAAGCACATGAGCCATCCTCAGCTCCTTGCACTTAGAGCAGAGCCAAGTGCAGAAGCAGGACAGAATGTCAGAGTGGTGTTCAGGAACTCGAACAAACATTTTCTTTCTCTACAGCCTAGTTGTAATTTATCTTTACAAAATGTGTCAATTTAAGTGTGTCCAGGTTCCAATGACCAACTTGTAGATATCAGCTGGATATCCAAGCCTATTAGTGGAGCTCTGAAGAGAAGGCACAGCGTTTCTTA
This sequence comes from Cuculus canorus, assembly GCF_017976375.1. NCBI lineage: Eukaryota > Metazoa > Chordata > Aves > Cuculiformes > Cuculidae > Cuculus > Cuculus canorus. The sequence continues at coordinate 65,070,959 of NC_071404.1, forward strand.
CATTCACCTGATGAACTTTTAAAATATCACTGAACAACAAAACATTTGACCTTGGTGTTTCATTTCTGGTGAAACTAAAAGGATTTAATATCTGTCATTCATCTTCTGAGAGGAACAAGGACTGTTTTGCCCCATACCAACTTTCATAAAGGGAATCAACTACAAATCAGCTGAGACTAACAGCGTTCCTATATGGAACATCTTGTCAGCCTGCTGAGGTGCACTGCATAAAATAAGACTTGAAAGCAAGAATTTCTGATGCAGTGCTGGTAAATATTTTTGCTACGATGCCAGCTTATGCTGTACCACTTAGTAGAGCCACACTGAAAAGTTTCAAATGCTCTGTTCCATGGGTTTTTTTCTTAGTCCCAAGCTGTTGAATGCCTTTCCCCTAACACTTGTAGCATTATATTTCAAATTTAGAGCAGCAGACCCTTAAAGGGGAAAGCTGTAAAAGCTGGTGTAAGGTGTGGTTATTTTAATCCTTGCAAAATAAAGCCTGCCATGTACAAAAAGTATGCTGCCAGGATTTAGAAACGTTTGATTTAAAAGAAAATAGTTTTTATTTTAAATTGTTCAAGTTGTGAAGCATCAGAATTTGGTTGATTTCTTCTACTGTTCTTTGAGTGAGTTTGTTTCATTATTTTGTGTTCAGAACTGGCCTCATGATACTGTGTTCCCTTTCCTCCCTACCCTCAGATTTTAATACAAAATCATCAGCCATCAACTTTGTGCAAGTGATTGCAGGAGCAACCTCAAGAGTAACTGGACCCCAAAATCAAATAAAAGATGCTAAGTAACAGAAGTAGTTGTAGATTACTGACCTGTTTCTCTACTGGCTCTGCTGCAACTCTCAGAGCAGCAGTTGCCCCAGTTTTCCAGTTTATAAAGTTTTATATTATCTGATTACAAATGGTAGAACAAGTTAAAAAACTAACCCTAAACTACCTCCAAATTAGAGGTTTTTTCTGAGTAATTGCTGTGAACTCCTATAAGTTTCCGAAGTGTCGAGCTTCCAAAGTACTTCATTCTGAAAGCTGCTTGGAGAAACCCAAAGGAATGCATACTTAGTTATTGGCAGCTTTAAAAATAGCTTGCTTCAAAATGAAGTATACAGTTAAGGTTTTCTTTTTTTTTTTTTTTTTTAGAAGAGAGAAAATACAAATGCCACTTGTGCCCCTATGCTGCTAAGTGCCGTGCTAATCTGAATCAGCACCTGACCGTCCATTCCGTGAAGCTGGTGAGTACAGACACTGAGGACATTGTCAGCGCTGTCACTTCTGAAGGCAGCGATGGAAAGAAGCACCCTTATTACTACAGGTGAGGACCCAGACCAGGGCTGTGCACAAGACGCTGGGGGTCTTATCTGCCCGCTAAGGATGCATTACAGGGTGACCCTTTTGGTGTTGCAGGGTGGAACTGTGATGAAAGTATTGATCTCACGCTTATCTGACTTAGGCTAAGCAGCAAAAACCCAGCTGGCTGCCTCATGCTATTTGCCTTGGCTAGCCAGTGGGAGAGGCTCTGGGGTTGCATGTGGGTTTGGTTTCTTTAAATGGCTTTGTGAGGCAGATGGGCTCTTAGAAGCCTCTTTAACTTTTTATGCAGTGTTCATTTAAGTTTTGTGTTTGGAAACATTCTATCATGTACACCGATTCACAGCAAATCTAAAGCACTTGCTTCCAGTGCCTTGACAGCTCCGTTGTTTTCAGCCAAATCTATGAAATCAAATAATGAAGTATAATAAGAATCATTATATCAATGTACACATTTCCTCCATTTGGTAGAGGTATATACGTTCAGTTACCAACATGATGGAAGAAAAACAACCTTCAGGAGTATTTGCTTGAAAAAAATAAAAGGAATTGCCCAGATAAAATGGATATTTGGACATTCTCCTTGTTATATGCACTGCTGTGCGCTCTGCAAACTGTGATATGCACTCTAGTGGCCAAGCAGATTACCAGATCTCTCTTATTCAAAGCGCTAAGAGCAGATTTAATTACAAAATCATAGAAGTAAGAAGTAAATGAGACCTGCTGGATTAGATTATCTAGTCCATCCCCCTGGGAAAGCAAAATAGTGCCCCAGAGTATATGTCTTTTTGGCTTGATTTAACTGTTAATGGCCTAATCAAAGCAAGAGGAGGACTCCACAAAGAAAGTTAAATTAAAGGGTTCTTTCCACTGCCTCTCAATATCACTTTGTTTATGCACTGGCTGTGAAATCTGTATCCCTGCTAATTATTTGCATAGCTGATGACTGCTGTTTTCCAGTCAAGCATAAGAAATGTTTGAACCCATTTTTACTTGCTTACACTGAAACTGCCAAGCAGTTTTGCACAAGATCCCAGTTTGGCATGGGAACCATTCCAGAGCTTGAAAATAACTCCTGGAGTGTGCAGCAAGCTCTCTGTTTGTCAGTGTATCAACCGTACTAAACATCTTGGCAGAGCTGCAGTGCCTCTATATTGCCCAAAGGAATCAGCTAGGTGATGCGCAGCATCTGGAATCTGTAGTTTTTAATTAACTTTGATTATTTAGCATGATTATAGCATGTACAGGATTGTTGCATTGTGCCTGCCCTTAATCACACTGGCATGGCCATCCGTTCAAAAGGCAGTCCAGCAGACAAAAGAATTCTGCAGTGAACGTTCAACAGTGAGGAAGAGAAGAAATCTGTGCAGTGAGTTTTTTGAGCAAATTCAGAGAGAGGCAATATGCTTATGTTTGTTGTTTGTTTTATAATGTCTCTTACTCTTGAATTCCCTCCTGCCTGCAGCTGTCACGTGTGTGGGTTTGAGACGGAGATGAATGTCCAGTTTGTCAGTCATATGTCCCTCCATGTGGATAAAGAGCAGTGGATGTTCTCCATTTGCTGCACAGCGTGCGACTTTGTCACTATGGAAGAGGCAGATATGAAGGCTCATGTCAACAGCAAGCACACAGGTGATGATCCCTCCTTCCCTGCTGCAGTAATCTCTCTCTTCTTTGCTTTTTTGGTGCAACCTTCACACTTCCCATTAGCACTCTACTTTCACTGAAACACTTGCTAATTAAGGCCTGATCTCTCAAAGTTGAAGTGAACTGGACTCCAGCCAGGCAAATAATCTGGTAGTGCAGATCAATTTTCAAGCTTAGCAAAATAAATGAAGGATTATTTAGCCCTCCTTCCTATGAATAGGAATTCATACCCTTATCCCCCAAATTCTCTCCCCTGTTGAAGTCAGCATACTTCGTTGGTTTTTCTGACTGGTTTACTATTTCATCAAAATCCTGGTTTGACTTCAGTGACAATAAGGTGACTTTGAGTGCTAATTGTGCATACCTGGCTGTAAGTTTGAAATACACAATATGTTGAGCTTTGCTCTCCGGTGTGTTTGCCTCCACAGGCTATCAGTTTGGAATTTCACACTGATATTTAGTTGACACTGTGATTCAGCGATACCATAAATGTAACTTTATATTAAAGAACAGAACAAGTCATATGTTCTCTCCCTGGTCCCGTTCACTTCGTAGCCAAACATAAGAGCAGTAGCAGTTTTCAAACAAGTTCCATATGCTTAATCCAACTAATGAGGTCTGGCATAATACAAGGAGAAGAAAATTACAATCCCTTTTAATTAATTTCTCTACTAGGAAAAAAAATTGGGGGAAAAAAGGAGGGGTGGATAACGGAGAGAAAAATGCAGTTGTCTGCTCACATATACATAAGTTAAATGTCACAACAGAAATACAAACTACTGGAAAGTCCTCGAGGGGTTTTATGCCAGGATAGCTCTCAGTGCTACTCCCTGTTACCTGAGGAGGTTGCTCCACTTCATACATAAGAAGTCAAGGCACGTTAGAAACACCACTTGCAGCCATGTGAAAATCTTGCATTGGAGCTCAAAACTGAGCTTTACTCTACTTTATCTTCCCATTGTGGCTAAAAGATTGGAGCTGCTGCTTATGTTTTGAAGAAAGACAAACCCCCCCTTGTTCTTCCTTCACCCTGTCAAACTGAGCCGTTCGGCTGGTGATGCAGCTACATGCTTACACATATGGCAAATACAGAGAATAGAAAATAGAATGGATTTTCTGGGTCACTTGACTCCAGGCCCTTATCCTGTGATGTTACCAAGTCATAAAAGGGCTGTTTGGAAGGATGCAGGCATATGTCTCAAACTTAAGTATAATTGTTTTAAACCAACTACTTCTACAGCCAGGCAGCAGCAGATTTTCCTGCATTAAAGAGTAGGGACCTTTTTAAAATTTCCAGCTTGTTTCTTATTGATAATCAGAACACACGTAAGTTGTTCTTGTGCCAGAGCTGTCCTTTATCAGAAACAGCAGTTCAACTCTTGCTCCAAGCACCTTTCTTCCCTCCTTCCACAGTATTTATTCCCCTATTATATTTACGGAGAACAACCCTCTCCCCTCTAAATGTACATTGAGCCTTTTCTTATATGAAACAGTTTTCTCGCTGTAACAATCCCTCACTGCACATGTTCTTGTTAGAACACCTGCTCTCAACATATGCAATCACAGCTGTACATGGTGAAATGAAATAGGTAGTGGTGGCAATGTAAAACAGCAGCAGCTACTGGGAATAGCTCACACAATAACATTCTGTGATCATATTCACCTTCCTTGAAGGCTCCCCCACTGATTGCTCATATTCCTCTTGTGTTCTGCTCAAATTCTTCTTTTGTTTTCCTTGACTGTTTCCAACTTAAACACTCCTCATTTGTAGCAAAAATTCTTGTTGCTGGCCCTTCAGGTCATAACCTTGTACTCTCTACTATTAAATTTCATTCCATTTCTATTACTCCGGTCCCCAAGGTCAGAGAATATTTCTGTACGATATCCCAGTCATCCTCCCTATTGACAGCTCGGGTCATCAGATTTCATTAGTGCATTCCTACATTTTTATCTTGGACTTAAAGGTGCCGCTCATCAGTTTGAAGCCAGGCACATAGGTACTTGGAGTTTGCAGAGGCCTTGAATTAGGGGCACTTATCACATAAAGAAAATGAAGTTTTAGTAAAGTCTCTTTCTATCACAGCTCTGATTAAACCAAGACAGAGGTGGGAGATAATTTGCCCATCCTTGCCTCATTGGCTCACAGCAGTTCTCATATGAGAACTCTCACTCTGGTTCATTTCTCTGTGTGATAGGGGATTTGAACTTCATACGTTTATTGCACACATAAGGATTTCAGCTCTAGATCCTGTTAAATAATGTTTTATTTTAATTAATTCTCTTCAATAAGAGGTCCTAATATAAACAGATATCTTGCAACCATGTCCTCAGTCCATACATGCGTGAAATTAGTCTTCTTTGTCCTTTCTCCCAAATTTACCCACTGGAAAGCTGGGGGAAATTTAGCTTGGACCAGTAGGCACTTTGGGTTTCTGCACCCCAAACCTACTCTGTTTCCTTTCTAAGGGACAAGTTCTTAATTGTTTTTGAAACTGAGCTAATCAAAATGTTTTCTTGGGATTTTTTCAGCCTGGTAATGAGGTAGCGTTACATGCTTCCCTCCCACTACAGACAGACTCAGTTCTAGGATAAACTGAGATGTACTGTTATAAGTGTTCATTAAAAAGGAAGAAGGTGCAACTTAACAGATCAATTAACTTCAGATTTGTTGATAAGCATGTTTGAATTAACTTTTTATATCTATATATATATCTCCTGAAATTTAAAACATTAAGATTACATCTAATCTGCTTGTACTAGTTATTGCTATTTATTCCTGGTTTTCAGCTGAAGAGAGGAAGACACCCAGTGAATCTAACAGTCCATCTTCATCTTCGTTGTCAGCACTGAGCGATTCTGCCAACAGCAAGGAAGATGCAGATATAACTCCAAAAAACAAGGGTTCAAACAACCTGCTAGTCATTTCTGTAGTGCCTGGTAGTCAGACCTCAGTGAACACTGAAGAGAAGTCAGAAAAAGGTAAAACACTGATAAAACAACTACAAACTGTCACCTTCTGTGCAGTCAATATCTGACCACAATGTAAGGAATATATTTTCCTGGTTTATTTTTCAGGCTTTGAATGTGTTTTCTGTAACTTTGTCTGCAAAACAAAAAATATGTTTGAGCGCCATCTGCAAATCCACCTCATCACACGGATGTTCGAGTGTGATGTGTGCCACAAGTTCATGAAGACACCTGAACAATTACTGGAGCACAAGAAATGCCACACTGTCCCCACCGGTGGGCTCAAGTAAGGAAAGCAAGTACACAAATTTTTACTGTGTTAAGCACCTCTAATACTATGGGGATAGGACAAAAGGAAGTCAGTTAGAAGGGGTTAATTAAATGTCTGATAATCCAGCTTTGGGGCTTCCTTTTATTTAGATGGCCCAAGCCCAGTCCTTCAGTGTAGGCTTGCATCATTATAACAGATGGGTAACCTTGCAGTGGGCATAATATCCACTGGTCTTAGAGCTGTAATGAACGATGGTCCTCTCCCTTTTCAAGTCAAATAAGAGACAGTATGCGATGGGTTCTGCAGAGAACGAGGCAGCACCACAGAGAGGTGTTGGCAGACTAGGAGGGGATTTTTCAAAGCATCAGAGCAAAGGAGAGCACGCAGCACAGGCTCTATTCTGCACCTGGCTCAAAAAACCTAAACCCTGTACAGTCTCTGCAATGAAGTTGTAACCTTAAATGTTGTAACTTTTGTAGACTCTAATGCAAAGTCAGTCCTCTCCAAGAATTAACTTTGATGATTTCTTCTGCTTTGGTTTGCATGTCCCAGAATGATCACTGTATAAATTAACATGTAACAAGTAATTCACTGTCTTAAGAAAAAAAAGCCCTTTGGTTTTGGCTAAGGTGGTGCCCTTTAAAGTCTGTTCGTGCAGAGCAATGTTACTAGAGCATGAGCATGCCCTTATGTCAAAGTTGGACCCCTGAGGGAAGGAGCGACTGCTGGGGCCATATGCTTGCTCTCAGTGGGCAGGCAATGTGATGTTATGCAAGATGCATGTCCCTGGTCTCTGTTCCAGCTGCTGCAGGAAAAGAGGCTGGAACCACTTTGAGCCCAGCTAGGGTTCAGCACAGGACTTGCTGCTACCATTGCTCTTGCTAAGTGAACTAATGTTTTCGGTGCACTGTAGCTGTCACGTGCCAAACAACGCCACGTTTAATGTTACCAGGAGTCACTCTCTCAGTTTGCACTGCAGTTTTTTGAAAACTGGTTCTGTTTGCCAGGCAGCGTCTGGTCTCCAGCTCAGTAGTTCCATGGACTGGGATCTGTAGTCACTGGAGATGTGATGACTGAATCTGGGAAGAAGACCAGACTGAGAAACAAGTAGTGCCAGAAGGATGGGATGTCTCTCTTGGATGTACAGACCAGTTGTCTAATGCACTTTGGGTTTAAGCTGCAAAGAATCTGTTCTATTTACCAAGGAAAAACCATGACCTATGACTCAGACCTTCCTGACAGAATGGGCTTCTCAATCTACATAAATTATTCCTGCCCAACTGAAGTAATAATTAGGCACCTTGAAAGCTGCATCTAAGAAAAAGCTCTGATTTATTTTTTTTTTTAAGGCATCCAGAAGAGCCTGAAGAGATCTAAGTAAATTGTATTTTTCTGTCTCCTGTTTGCTGTGGGGGAAGAGAAAAAATCATGATTCCTCCAGCTCCAGGTCAATATCTGAGATTCTGATCCAGAGAGCACCCAGCCCAGGAGAGGTATGTGTGCATAGACAGCTGAGTCCTCCGTTGCAATAGAGCTAATCACGTTAGCAGCCTCAATGCCAGGCTCCCTCTCTGGATCAGAGTACTTGATGTGCATCTGGAGAAGTGTCCGCATGTTTTAGTATCTGTTTGTCCTCCTGTATTACCAACTGTGCTCAAAAGTCTCTCAATTAGCAGGTAGATTAATATTAAACATTTATGTGCAACCAGTTGTGGCAAGGGAAAGCACACAGACACACAGAGGGAGGATCTCTGCTTAGAAATGATCTGAAATGCTAGAACACAATTGGCAGACCCACTAAACAGTGACGCAGACCAGCAGCAGGTGGAAACATCTGTAAGAGAGTAGACAGGTGCCTTAGTTGTATTCTTTTCCTTAGACCTGCTTCTAGCTCACTGGTTGGCTCTGGAAGGTAGCATGCTTTGTTTAATATAGCAGAGATCCCTGGCAGGTAGCTTTCCTCACCAGCTTCCTCGCAGCTACATAAAGAAAGAGCGGGTGTGTTTGGGGTTTGCTGGTTCAGCTCACGCTTCCTTTCCAAGCTTTCAAGATTCCCTCCTGCAGCCTTCTCAGCCCTTCCTGGTCCAGGAACCAGGGGTGAGGCCCTTTGCCACATCCACCCCGGTCCGGACGCTTGCTGCTGTGAGTAAGCAGAGCCCACATCCTGTTCCCACACAGGAACAATTCCTGCCGTGGCAGAGGCAGCTGTAGGTGAACAGTGCCAAACACACACCCCACTTTGAGCATGGCTAGCTCATCTCCCAGAAATGGAAATCCCTACAAATCATTCTAGCAGACTGGCTGCCAGCTGTTTCTAGCAGGATACCCAGCAAGCTCATTGTTCAAGGTCACATAAAAGGAATTTCCTAAACTTTTGTTGTACACGTGGTGTTACGAGTTTATTCCATCTTTACTTAAACAGCTGCTTTCATTCTCATCTGTAAACACTCACTTTAAACCACTTCTTTATGGAAAAAAAATGGCCAAAGTGACTTCGTGCAAACACTAGAAATGCCATTACACAAAGCACTGGTGAATCAGTCACCCACTCTGCACTACCTGGCCTGCTTTGCAGAATCTTCCCCATCAAGGTAAGCCAGAAGATTAAAGAGATGCTCCTTCAGAGTGAATCAGTGTTTTCCTAGGAATGCGTGAGCTCTACTGCCATTAAATGGGCAAACCTCCTCTAAGTAGAGGCATGTCAAGGTAAACCAATTATTCAAAAGAGGCTTTACAGAGAGAATTAAGTGCCTTTTTCTCCTCTTTCGTAGGTCAGAGAGGGGCTGAGTGACAGGGTTAAACCAGGAATGCAGGTCTTCAAGCTGAGTGATTTCTCTTTTCTCTGTCCCTGCCTTTCCTTGCTGTGTTGCCAGGTGCCCATTCTGCATCTACTCCACTAACCGCCCCGCAGCGATGGAGTGCCACCTGAAGACTCACTACAAGATGGAATACAAGTGTCGGATCTGCCAGACAGTGAAAGCAAATCAGCTGGAGCTGGAGATGCACATCCGAGAACACCGCCTTGGCAACCATTACAAGTGTGACCAGTGTGGCTACCTATCCAAGACCGCCAACAAGCTGATTGAACACGTGCGTGTCCACACCGGTGAGCGCCCTTTTCACTGTGACCAGTGCAGCTACAGCTGCAAACGCAAAGACAATCTCAACTTGCACAAGAAACTGAAGCATGCTCCACGCCAGACTTTCAGCTGCGATGAGTGCCTGTTCAAGACTACCCACCCTTTTGTCTTCAGCCGCCACGTGAAGAAGCACCAGAATGGGGACTGCTCTGAAGAGGAGAAGAAGGGCCAGTATTCAACCTCCAAGGAAGCCAGTCCACTCCTCCCAGTGAACAGCTCCAGAAACCTCCTGTCTCCCCTCTCAGTTATGTCTGCCTCCCAGGCTCTGCAAACAGTGGCTATGTCAGCTGCACAGGGCAGCGGGGCAGAGCCAAACTTGGCGGTGAAAGCCTTGGCCATCAATGGCACTTCCCTGTGCTTTGATAAATACTGGAACTCAGAGTTTGCCCACCTTATTCCTTTAACAATGTTTTTCCCCAAAAACCACTACGATCTCACATTCCATCCATCCAGACCTCAGACTGCACCAGGAGGTGCCTCTTCACCTAAACACTCCTTCCTCGCCTACCTTGGACTAACAGAAAGGGCAGAAACTGTCTGAGGGCAGTTACATTCTGTACCAAAAATCCCCCAGCAAACCCCACAGGTATACATTGCTGCAAAACGTAGACCGAAGAGGTAACGAACACTTGTACTATACCATTAGTAAGGTTTAGAAAATGGCTCTGTGTGTATACTTATTGCATTGACATGAAAGCTGCTTTATTAAATCTTCAAGAGGTGACCTACTGCATACTTCTACCTTCAGAGGCATGTTCCCAGTACTCTTATCTAAGAAACTATTTTATCTTGTTAAGCTGAAAAAGAGTGTCCTTAATGGCAATCAGCACTTGTAATTACATATTGCATTTTATTTTGGGGCTTTGTATGCGTGCGGCTGTGTGAAAGAGAGTCTGCCTGTAGTGTGCCATGACATTGCTTTTGCACATCCCTTGTATTGGCTTGTTTAATTATTATTCTTTCCCTCTTTTCACACACTTGCTCTCCCTCCCTTCCCTCCATCTCCCCCTGAACTGCTGCATTGTGGAAGGATTCACGTGTAGTTCAGGGTGTATTATTTCCATGCTCTTTATTTAGTTGTTTGATGCCTTGTACTCAGTTGTCAAGGTTTGAAGATTTGGGGTAGAACTGAGGAGGAAAAAGTTGCTTTCAGCACTGCAGGATGAGAGTATGACAATGAAAAGCGTGTGTGTGTGTATGCACACACATGCAGTACGTGATGCGTGTGCAGTCTACGCACTTACACAGCAGGCCCAATTCTTAACTCTTACACAGCTGTAACAAACACCTGCGCCTGGGCCATAGCATACATCTTTTGTTTTAAAAGGGCATATAAATATTACATATATATATATATATATATACTGTATTATGCAGTGGTTACCTTTTAGTTTGCAGGAACAACTTGTATAACTAGAATTCTATGGTGGAAAAAATCCAGCAAGGGGATTTAAAAAAGGGTATGGATAAATTCTGGGTATAAATACTCAGACTAAAAAAAAAAAAGGCAGTTTTGCACAGTGCTTTAGTCTTGCACTAGTTTGTTTCTCACTTGCAAAAAAAAAATATCTGTGGGCTGAAGGTAAGATGACTGTTTATTTGAAACGGTACCGGTAACAACTTTGAAATATAAAGCTATAAAAAAGATGCTGTTTAAACCATGCAGTTCTCTTTTATACCCTCAGTATTTCAATTGTACTTGCAAATTCTACAGTCCTATTGATACCCTCCATGATATTAGTAATACTTTATTCCTTTTTGTTAATGGCGGATAGAGTGTACACCGCTAGGAAGCTAACTTTATACTTATTTAACGCTCCTACTTGTGGTCATTAAAATGACATGTTATATGTAGCACTTTATTGCAGGAAGAAGCAAATGTGGATTGGTTGAATAACCTTTATTAATCTCAAAATGCAAAGAGTGATCTTAATTTAAGAGAAGCTAACTGACTGTTAATTGATTTGTGTTTCTTAGACAACTTAATATCCAGGAAGAAAGATTAGGATTAAAAATACTCTGCATTAAAATTGGAAGTATAAAATATGAAACATTTCAAAATTATCATCTGACTTACAGGAATGCTTTCTTACTGAATTATTGTTTTCCGTGGTGTCTCTTGGATACGGATCTCACTGTCTTTTACCAGCTGTTAGAAATGTGTGACCTAGCTTTTGTCAAGAATCCCCTCTTTGTCCCTTGGCTAAGCCACTGTAGGAGGTGCCCTGAGTCACATCTAATGTTTTATCCACTCACCCTCATGGTGTTCTGAAGGAACAACTTCTGCAGGTTATTGTGGGATTAGGGGGGACCCAACAGGCCAGTTGGAGCCAACCCCTTGTTGGTGACAGTACTAAAGCAATGCCCCAGTTCAGGGAGGCATTTCTGCTCCACAAGGGCTCTTAGCCATATGCACAACTAGAAACGTAACTCAATCTTCATCAGCTCTTAAATGACGCTTAGGTAGAAACAGTTTTTTGCTGCAAAATTTGCATCATTTAACCTGTTTGCAAGATTCCTACAGTTTCGCACTGAGATGGCCAAACATTCTCCACTGTCATGACCAAACTCTTCCTGTTTGGGGAGGACATTCTAATCTGTGCACTCCTGTTAACATACTGAAAGCTATTTACAAGGGGGAATATCCATAATAGGTTATCATTTGGAATTATTAATTCAAGGATAGAGAAGTCCCACCATTTTGTTTACATTCCAGCAGACAGTTTTGGTTCTAAGGAGCATGTGGCAGTTCTGTCTGTCTACACAGTAAAGAAAAGCCATCTGTTCCAAAGTATGTATAAACCTTTGTAAACAGCCTACGTAACTCAGGGCCCTGTTTGCCATGCTTTACTCCATCACAACTCCTGGTAACACACACGGACACTCCACCCCCCACCCAAAGTCCAGGCAGAATAGAAGATGCTCAAAACAAGAAAAAAATGAGTATCTCAACAGCATGAAATATGCAATCTGCATTCAGAAACACTACCAGTTCTTTAAAATACACTCACCATATCTATCTCTGACCCCACCATAGAAGAGCAAACACTTCCAAATCCAAAGCTTATTTTACAAACCGACAGGTGAAGTACAGCTGTCTAGGAGGAAGAAGTAGGAATAGGATTAGGACGCTTTATGTAAACCAAACAGCAGTTTAAATAGGGCTGGAATTTCCAAGAATGAGCTGCCAGCATGAGAACGCCACATGTTCAACAACGTTCCACTGTACTGGTATCTGACCTAGTAATGTTTAACGTACCTGGGAAATTTGTTTAGCACTTTGGAAAGGATAAATTAATTCTTTCTGGCAAGTTACAGAAGTTTTCTCTGTAAGGAAAAGTGTGTTAGGAAGTTTTTATTTTTTTAAGGAAAAAAAATACAGTATTTATCAGAGCTCATGCATATTAAAATAATTGGTTTGCAGTTCAAGGCTAAAGAAAGGAATGTTCTCCAGAGGTTCCCCCTACTGACTAGTGACCAACAGTTCTGATAAATTCCCCCCACCGTAAAGGTAATTTCATACTGGTTTTCACTATGCATTCTTTAACGAAAGCTAGCGTGGTTTTCCATTTGGTAATTCAGTTCAAGTTCTCAGCACTTTTTTCTTTCTCCTGTCTTTTTTTTTTTTTTTTTTTTTACGTGTTGTATTACATTCAAATATCATTCTGTCAAGGTTTGTGTACATTAATAAAAATTTGTATTGTATAAAGCTTTTTGCATTATAAGGCTGTACAGGGTCATTTTGACAGTAACTGGTATATTCCTTTGCATCTTATGTTGCATTGCCAATTTCTAGTGTATCCAGTTTGGAAGTACAATATACTCTAATTAAAAAGGTTGGCTACATTCTTGTTTCTTTTTGGTTTCCCTTCCTCTCTTTTTCACCTTAAATATATTTAGGCTTGATTTGGGGTGAAAGGATTCTCCTACAAGACAAGAAGATATGAAGAAATAAAAGGTAAGATGTTATGAATGGTTGAAATTGAAAAGGAACGCTCTGGTTATTACTGCTGATGAAATACAGCAAATATTTCTAGGATTACTACAGGAATTCTCTTTGTGGGCTCTGTACTTGTATCAACCTGCCAGGTCAATTCTGGGATAATGCCTCTTCGGAGGAGTCTGCTCCGTCAGGAGGATGATGGAGCACTCAGGCCTTACCCTCCTCAGCCCTGCAGCTTAAAAATCAGATCCTTAAGCTGTAGTTCGGTGAACTTTTGGTAGCCCAAATGAAAGCAGAGGGGTTGGAACTACATGATCTTTAAAGTCCCTTCCAACCCAAACTACTCTATGATTCTTAAAGAGGAGCTATGCAGCGCGTAAACACTGTGCATTAGAAGATTGTAGTGGAAATCTTTTTTTATTGTAAAAACACCCTGTATGTGCTTAGTCAGCATTTTAGAAAAAGCTTTTTATTTTCACTGAAGATCAATGAAATAATTAAAATGCACAGAAGAGGCTAAAGAAGGAAACTCTTAAGAACAGACAAATTCTAACAGGCAAAGATATTAGTGGCTCCAATGAACAAGAAAAGATACTGAACATCCAAAACCAAAGTTAAACACTAAACAAGGAAACAAAACAAAAATGGGTACTCATTAGATAAAAATTATCTTCAGATAAATTAATGTTAACATTAAATACAAGTGGATCGCCCTTTGACCTCCATTAGGGCAGTGTTAAGGTCTAAGCAACTGAAAAATTCTTATGGTTATTTCTACCAGGGTGTGGATACTAATTTGCAGGGTCTCTATTAGTACCTTGTTAGAGTTCATGGTGCTGTTAACAGCTCGTGTGTTGAATCCACTGCTCCTCCTTTTGGTAATGACTAGTTAGGTGAAGGGAAGGCGTCTCTGGCTTTGACATAGGGGTGGTAAGCCATGATCAAGAAGAGGTGGTCTTCCTCTCCTCTTCCACAATATCTAAAATAGAAAATATACAATGATATTATATGTAGACTGTTTTTCCGCTACACATAAGTTGTTGTCCCAGCAATTAAATCATGCAAATTCTCTTAATTTTGAAAGGTATTTGAGAGATTGATCTACCAAGCCCTCGATGGTTTCAAAGCAGACCTCTACTTGCGCAAATTGCTACAGTTCTGTTCTGAAGTATTATAACTGCTCATTTAATAGAGACAGTGGTTTAAGATGTAGGTTCAAGTGTTTAGTTAAAAGAAGCAGAGAAGGCACAGGGAGTAAGGGGGCAAGGCTGTCTCTAGAAGAAGAATCTTCTGTATTATTTCACAGTGTCTCAGTGTCTCTAGGAGGGGGCTGAGCAGGGGGCTGAATTATCCCACCTGTGCAAGCAGTCAGCCAGCAGCTGAGTGCAAGTCTCTCAAGAGCTCAAATTTTCTTTAAAAGCTCAGGTGTAAGCTCAACCAAAACATAACTGTCCTCTTGCAGTCAGCCGCTCCAGCTTTATCAAAGCTGGAGATGTATCAGATGATACATCTGATAGAGGAACCTTATGTGCACCCCAGTAGGGGTATGAGTGTCACATGCTGCTGATGATAAAGAGCCACTGTCCCTTGCAGGAGGTGGCTATAATATGCTTGTAGACCTGCACAATTTCAAATCAATTAACTCAACCTTCCCTGTCTCTTCTGATATATACACCAATATACATGTGTGATGATAGACAACATCCCAGTTCGTGTACTGATCCACTCAGGACAAGCATGAACTGCCCTGTTTTCATTCTGCATCTACATATATTTTTAATATGCTGTATATGTTAATGAAAAATAATAATTACCTTAAAATAGGACATTTTCAAGCAGAATTATTGCTTATAATACTACACTGGCCATAGTCATGAGCCCAGCAGTATAAGGATTAGAAGAGAGACTTCAGGGGGAAAAAAAAAAAAACCCAAAACCCAAAACACTAACATTTTCTGAAACACTTGACTGTTCTGCTTTCTTGCAGGGATGGCATCATTTATGCAGAGACATATTTTAAAATATGAGTGTCGTTAAAAATATATCAGTTGTGTTTCTAACAGACAGACACCTGCATTATATCATCTGCCATCATATCTGCTGCTAATTGGTCTCCTTGTTGACAAGTCTCGGGAGCAAGGTTAAGTACTGGCTGTAAAAGCAATCCAGCCTCTTGCCCGAGGGGTCAGAGCTCAGGCAGACCCTGCAGCAGCCTCTTTCCTGCTATATGTTTTCTGAGAGCTAATAAAACATTAGCACAAGCACTCCTGCCAGAGGACTGCCGAGCACTAGAGTGCCTGGGTTGCTGCAATAAGTGGTCCTCTTTTCATTGCAGAGGCACCCAAATAATCTGCATGGAAAGAAGCATAGTCTTTTTGTTCCAAAGTTTTAGAAAAGACAGCGAGGCACCTGAAAATCTCAGAAGTGACAGTGAACCTTGGATGTGGGGTACCATGGCCTGAGTGTCCAGCAGGAGCCCCTGGAAAAGGGATGGGAGTGGGTTTAGTGCCCCAAGTTCAATACCCCCAGAAAGGTGAGCGTCTTCAAGGTGATTCATCTTGACCAAACAAATCCACCTGCTGCTTTTAAATATTGTAGAATCATCATATAATGGTTTGGGTTGGAAAGGACCTTAAAGATCATCCAGTACCAATCCCCCCTACCATGGGCAGGGACACTTCCCACTGGATCAGGTTGCTCAAAGCCCCATCCAACCTGGCCTTGAACACCTCCAGGGATGGGACATCCATGAGTTCTCTGGGAAATCTGTTTCAGTGCCTCACAATCCTCGTAGTGAAGAATTTCATCCTAATGTCTAATCTGAATCCTCCCTCTTTCCGCTTAAAACCGTTACCGCTCATCCTACCACCACACACCCTGAAAAAATCTTGGTCTAAAAATTCTGGTGGGAGGTTGCGAGGAGCAGCCGGCTACCCATTTCCCCAGGAACACACACCGGCTGGAGTATCGCACTGCTGCCATCAAGCCGGTCAGGATGCCACACGTATCTTGGCAAATCTACGCTGTTTAACAGGTTACATTTGAACCAAAGACCAGAATTTTACTTGGCTTGTGAGCCTGTTGTTGAAGTCTTGGGAATGTCATGGTGTGTATACTAGGAAGCCATCCAGTTGCCAGATACCAGGCAATACACCAGAAATGCAGCTGTTGTGCTTCCACATGTGCACAACAGCTGTCTTTGCCCAGCCCAGCAGTGGCTACATTTACATGTACGACTCTTTTAAGAGCTCACCATTTGAAAAAAGAAAATTAAGAAAAAAAGGAAAATATAATTTCCAGCTGGAGCTGAGCGGTAGTGGAGTGGAAAGAAACAGGAAATATTTCATTACGTTAAAAAAAAGAAACAGAAAAAATCCAAATTCCCCTAAAAAATGCAACAACTGTACAGCACAAGAGCACAAAGTGATGCTATGGCCCTTCTTTGCAGCCTTATGCAGCCTCTATGGTCTATTTCCCTTCTTTAAGATGGGAAGGAGGGCATTCCGTGCTTGGAGATGGCTTTCCTTTGGGTTTTTTTTGTTCTTTTTTTTAATTGTTCCATTTTCCTCCCCCTCAACTATGATTAAAATGCAACATACAGCACAACTCGAAAAACACTGCAAAACCAACAGTTCTTCCAATGTAGGCTACAGTTAATGAAAAAAAGACTTCAAGATCCTGCAGTATCCTCTGTTGTTTGCATGTATTTTTGCTCTACTTTACTTTTCAGTCCTCTACTTTCCACCACATACCTTTTTTTTCCAGCACTTCTCAGACAGCATTTCACTAGAACTGCAAGTTTTGAATTGTTACTCTTCTGGGAAGGTGCCTGTTCAAATAAAGAACAGAAAAATGCTCTCTATCGCTGAGCCCCTAGACCTTCATGCCAATGTTCACAGCACAGCCTAACGTGACCAAAACCAAAAATAGCTCTCGCTTTCTGGCTGGTCAAAAAAATATCAAATACTTTCTTGATTCATTCCCTGTTATTTAAGACTGGAATGTTCATTCACGTGCTATACTGAAGAATTTGCTATTTAACGGATTTTACAGGAAGCCATTTGGGAGGGTCAAAGCCGTAATTAACGTGGTCACGCATAGCTGAGTAGGACTTCAGAACCTATTTATGCATAACTGCATCAATGAATATGAGCATGTTTTCCCTGGCTTGCTCTCACTGCCTCCTTAACCATTTTGCCACAAATAACCACACAAGCCTGGTATAGCCCCTACCCAGAAAAGGCTTGCTGTTCCGCTCTGCCTGAACACCCACAAAAGTAGCACTAGTAGCACAGTGTCCAATGCTGACTAATTTACCAAAAAGCCAGACCCAAGGGCTGATGCCAGGCTTGGGCATCTCCACGCCATCACATATCTTATGCTGTGCAGGCACCATACACACAGAGGTTGGCTGGGGACTGAGAGCAAGTCTTGCTTGAGGAGAAAGCAAAAAGTCATTTGGCTTCCTTCCAGGATGAACTTCTCTAAAACTGTGTGGATAGGTTAATGCAGATTTTCTTGCTAGAACCAGCAAAACAAATTATGATAAACTATACACATCTTGTATTGCAGGGATTAACACTTTCCCGCTATCTAACTTTCCATTACAGTTAGAAGCAGTAAGCATTTCAGCAATAAAATTACAGTATCTT
Source organism: Cuculus canorus (assembly GCF_017976375.1). Lineage (NCBI taxonomy): Eukaryota > Metazoa > Chordata > Aves > Cuculiformes > Cuculidae > Cuculus > Cuculus canorus. The sequence goes on from NC_071404.1 coordinate 65,088,895, forward strand.
CTTTTCCTGAATTAGAGAAAATATTTAGAAATAGCATGGGAATATAAGTAAAGATAAACATTTGCAGGAGTGCTCCCTCCAACAGTGTGATTCTGAAATAATATGCCTACATTGGTGGCTATCACTAATGCCAGTGACACTTTTAAAACGTACCAGAATTGGTGTTATCAGAGCAATGCCCACTTACACTTGGAATATTTAGGAAGCAAGCCTTAAGTCTGGTCTTAAGGTATATGTTTTTACACCTACTTACCTATTTTTAATGAGATGCACACCTGGAACTTAGTGAAAAGAGTCAAATACAATGTTAATGTGTTTTTAAAATATGCACTGCATCTTTTACATTGACATTTCAATTAAAAATAAATAAGATTCGGTAATATGGTGATACGTGATAAGATTGTATTTTTACCAGTCAAATTTCATTCTTGTCCAAAGTGATAGATTTCTCAAAGACAGAAAAAGCCCGGAAAAACAGTCCCTCCAACCAGGAAAGTATAATTAAGGGTACACTTAATCACTTCCCAAAATTGGGATATCATGTTTCATGGATAAACACATTTTGGGATAAACACATTGTTACTTTCCCATAGCTCGTCTATTAAAGCTAATAACTGCATAATAGAATTTAATTCACATCCAATTTTAACAGGAAAACAATGCCGTGTGCACAGCAAAAGGTTATTACATATATTTATATGTGCATACCTATCATCTAAAGCTCTGAAAAGGACCTTATTTAACTTGGTTGCAGCAGTTCTGTTTTATGACTGTGAGCTCATCGGAGCGTACAGGTTTGGCAGTATCCAGCTCCAGGGGGATGGTCTTGGCACACTCAACAGCCCCACACTCCACTTAATGGCCCAACGCTCATCTGGTGCTGAACTCCAGCTGCTTCACGGGCACTGGGCATGCTGCAGTCACGGAAGAACATGTACCTGGCAAGACCTACCCTCCACCACATTCCCAATATTCTGGCCCAGCTCAACTCCTACAACAAGGAATTCAACAGCAAAAAGACAATCCACCCATGCTTTCTTCTCTGCTCTGTTTAGGTAACTTATGTCCCTTTGGTGCTGTCATAGTAAATCACACTTGACATATTTCTAACATGACTGCCTGAGACATAAATACTTATGATACAGAGCAGGACTGACCTGTTGTCACCAAACCTGGCCTTTCCTTAAACCTCTTCATATCTCCAGCACCACATTGTTCCACAAGTTACATGTGGAACTGTTAGGTTAAAAAGTACTTTGTTTGCTGCTGTGATACACTAAAATCCTCCCTTACCACTTGTGTTGCAAAACCAGTTCCTGATTAGCCGTCCCCAAGCTATTTTAGGGCTGCCTGCTGCAGGCCCTTGAGTTGGACAGTCTCACTCTGCTCTCACCACAAGCAGAGGCCCCTTCATACCTGGGACCATCACTCATACCTTCTTCTGGTCCTCCCTACTTACATGAAAAGCTCACCCTCTTAGCAGTTCACTTCCAAAGGGCTAAACCTGCTAGAATGGCCTGTTCATTTCAGCATACCCTATTCTCAGGGTCAATGCTACTGACCGACACTTCAGAAGAAAAAATTAAAAAAAAAACCCAGAAATTGGGATTGCTCAAAGGTTTCTTCCAGTGGAATGTTTCACTGTTAGACAAGTTTAAAATAACAAGAATTTCCTGTGGAGCAGAATTTGTGGTTCCTGACGATGAGTGCTACTCCCCATGTTCTGACCAAATGCCTTTGGATCAGATTCCCAAAAAGCCTTTACGCAAAGAGGGTTTCCTGAGCTTTTTAGAAACTGGATGTCTTCCATCAGGATTTTTGATTCTGTCACTGTAATAGCCAGTTCCTAAACTTTTATATTTGCAATCGGCAGCACAAGTCATATGAATGCTGTCATTAGTATTTTGTCACCCAATCAATACCTTGGCAAGATCCAGGCTCCTCTTTGGTGCTAGAGACCATGTTTAGGGAGCCAAAACAAAATAGGTAGGGTGTTTTTTGTATTGTTCAGAAAACTTGTTTCCCACAGGACTGTTTCAGCTTCCTGGCCTAGACTAACAGAGGAACTGAAACACCTAACTTTTACTTCTAATAAACAAATAAAAATAATGTAGACCATCAAAACCTGTCAGTGGCAGCCCAAGAGAGATCAAGACTCTGAAGTCTCTAGAGTGAATGTTCCCTAGCTGCCAAAAGCATGCATGGTTTCAGAGCTCACTCTTGGCACCGGCAAACAACCAGGAACTACATCCTCCCAAGTCATCTGCTGATTCATGATAGGCCAAAAAATCTCTTAGCTCTGCAGCTCTTTCTAGAAACCTCAAAAAAGAAAGGGTACTTACCTCTAAGTCCTCTGAGATCTGCTGTCTGTATGTATGTTGACAATGAATTTACTGTGCAAACACTGAAAGCCAGAGAACTTCCACTCCAACAGTACTCACAGAAGTGCACATACCTTGTCTTCTCTCGCTCTATTCTGGCAGAGGGTGGTCCACTTGTAACAAGTTGCAGTGTCATAACAAACTCAAATCAATTATCCTGCTTCTACTGTAATGCTGCTAAGTCCCTCAAATCTTCTCATCACAGGCCCAGTAACGCAAGGGGACTTTCTGAAGACTTCTTTCCTGTTAATATAAAAGAAAGAGTACTTGCAACACCCAATAATGCAATTAATAATGTTAGTCAAGTGAAATCTAAAATCTCACACCATCCCAAGGAAGCATTCAACTTGAATTCTGATGATAACCTTGTTTCCCCTTTCCTTCCTGGCAATAAATAGGACAGCAAATGAAGAAATCTACATTAAATGAAAGATCCTCTCCCACCTATTTAACGGTCTTTGAAAGATCTCTTGGGAAGGTGGGAGAACACAGAGAAACTTCCCATCCAGAGACAGCTGTTCTGAACCTGGAGGGAAGAAAGTCTCACCCTTTTAAATTCCAGCAGGCAGCCTGGAACACTGGGCAGATACAGCCCAAGCGAGGACAGCAGCCTGTCTGCACAACATACATTTGCCCGTACTGATACATCCCATGGCATTCTTGATAATGAGCACAGTTTTGCTTATTAATGGACAATCAAGCACTTGAATGACCCCATCTGGGTTTCAGGCCATTAAAGGGAGGACCTGAGACGCCGGTGGCAACACCCGAGTTTGGCAATAAAACTCTCCAGGAATGGAGAGGCAGGAGCTTGAGGCTTTAATCAATGAGCTATAGCAGGACCCCAAACCAACACTTTCTCACCAACAAGCTCAATATGGCTGTGCCCTGACAGAGCCTGAGGTTATTTTGGACATGAGAGGGATCCAAAAATAGATTAATGCCAACTAACTAGGAAATGGAGAATGCATTCACCGTGGTTTGCAGGCTGTAGAAAAACAATCATATTTTCTTAACTTATAAGGTGTGGAAGTTAACCTTGAGGTAATTCCAGTTCAAAATACGGTTCTTTTTTTTTTCTGTTTATCATCAAACAGTACAGCATAATTCAAGCCCACATCTTGGAAGGGTGCTCAGGGCACCGCTTCCAATGAGCCACCCTCTTCCTTACACAAATAATGTCAAAACATGAACACCTTACTTAAGTAATTATCCATCAGCATCCCCTGACTGCACATTTTGTCTGTGCTGTTGCTATATTATCATATGTTATCATAAGTCTGCTCAACTATACAGGGTTTCCTTTACTAAAAATACAAAATAATGCAAACACACTAAATATCACAGTAAGGACAGTGACCTTCTGGGTTTTTTAACACTTTAACAGCAGCATTATTTTTTTTCCACAAAAAGCACAAAAAGCAACTGCAGACAACCCGTGTCAGCATCCAGATTAAAAGAAACGAGTCTTTCTGAATAGAAGGTGCTCTTTCTAGAGACTCAGACCCACTCACTAACTCTAGAGTTAATGGACTGACTGTGGATTCTTCAGCTTTTGGGAAATACAATTTGATAATTTGTAAAGGAATTTAAATTTTTGTTTTGTTGGGGCTATGGAACCCCAGTTTCCTGACTAATAGCAATGCCTTGAACTACTTAACCACAAACAGGCCTCTCAAAAAAAGAGTTATGCCCTTAAAGTTATTTAAACAACAGCTGGGAGTCTTGATCTTGCCAGCCCTGTATCTTCTCCCCTCCAGCTGCAGAACCTTTTATAACCCAAGTTGTTCATACCTATCATAAAGCAGTGAAAAAGCCCTGGTCAAAAACAAGTCAGACATGCAAAACCCAGAAGAAAACAAAACCTGTGGCAATTGATTTAAGACTCACTGTTTTCTTTAGCACATTTCCCCTGGTTCTGAGTAGTCCAGTACACTTCTGAAGGAACAGAGAGCAGTTTGACATACTGAGGAAGGGAAAAAAAAAAAGACGGTAACAAGTGGTTGTTCTTTTTACCCTGGCTGTAAATCTGAGTACAACACACAATGCACCGCATCAATTCCAAACAAGTGCAGGCAGATATACAGCATGTTGCTTGCCCTGACCAAGCCACAGAGCAGCAGAGAAAAAATAAGGCCTCTAGCGAGACATAAAAACACTCAAATCTGCTGTAAATATAAGTCCAGTTTTAAGGACATCTAAACTCTCCTAATTCCAGAAAACATCACCGCTGCCTGGACAGGGTATGCCTACCCACAGAACCCAAAAAGATGCAGATTTCAGCTGGAAATGTGAACATTTTAAGGAGTAGTGTGGGGCAAGAAAGCTATTCACTAAAAGCCCAACAATAACAACAACAGAAATAAAAAAAAAAAAGTGCCATTTAAATCAGCTCAAATTGAACTTTTGGTAGGGGCAACGTGGTAGCTATATCTTAGTGGAGCTTTAGGGAGAGATAAAGAGGTTCTGAGGAAGTTCAACTATCCCCATCCAAACCAACCAGGAACCTTACAGGAGGCAATCTAATCACCAGTGCCATGACTGCTTTGCTATAAATCAAGCAGGATCTGGTGATGGGTCACAAAAATCTACGGGTTGTTTCACGTCATGCTTGGTGTTAAAATACTATATGTTTTGACAGGTCTGTAGGACAAAAGTTAAGGTTTGACAGCAACTCCCCTTGCTCCTGGAAAAGATTCATACCAAGAGAAACCACTAAGCCATCTGATGCCAGAAAGCTGGCAGTCTGTCTGCCACACAGACGCTGAAACCTCCCTTTCTGCCACAAGGACTCAAGCTTCCCACTGCCCAAATGGCGAGACCAGGAGAATGAACTAAGAGACTCTAAAGAGGTATTTGTCTCTTTTTTGCACAATGTTTTACTTTGGGTCTCTCTGGAGTTGCCTAAGAGGGAAGGCAGAAGTGCTCAAAGCTGAAATTATGTGGCCATCAGCGTCTACCTTGAATCATTTGGCATCAATTGCAAGAGATTATTTTTGTCTCTCCTGCTGAAACTACACCATTTTTCCTACATGGCACTGTTTGATTGCATCTGGCTGACTTGATCACCAGGAGGAACAAAAGCAGGATGCCCGATGAAGTACCAAAACATCACTTAAAAACACTGACTAACATTTACAGTTCAATCTCTGATCAGTTGTTTAACCAACTTCAGTTGTGAAAACTCAATCGCAGTTTAAACAAAAACAACCTTCAATGAAACTGAAGTCGCTTGAAAATAGTTAAAGTGATTAATTAGTAAAAAAAAGAAAAACAAAAACTCACCCCACAATTCAGTGCAAATAACAAACTAGATAAGTGCAGGGAACATCTACATTGTTATTTCAAAGCAATAACTAGCACGACTGTACCTCTGAGAATTAAACAGAGCCAGACCTCCAATGTTTTGACCTCCAGAAGGTCACGTTCACAAGTCAGTGACTGCAAGAGCCAAGCTGGCATTCCCAATGCCCACAACAATAGATCCAATTACTTCAACCAACAAGCATTAAAAAGCAAATGCAGCACATAAAGCTCCTATTGCTTTCTTAATTCAAATATACATATCTGCAGATATAAAGATGAGAGACCAGCACCCTCACCATTTCTGTATGCCATACATGCTCTGGTTTCCTAACTTTCCTCACACATTTTGTTTTCCACTTCATGCAAACACACCCCCAGTGTTTTTCTGTTTGGAAGCACTTCACCCAAACGCAAACCAAAACAGGGCTGAGTAAACTGATTTGGTAACTATTTGCTCTGTGAATGTCCTTCTTTCCACCATTATTCACTGCAATATTTCAGGCTTGGTTGAGAGAAAACACCATTTTGTTCTTCTTTCAATTGCAGATAATCTAGGCGTTTATTTTTTTGCTAAACTCAAGCTTCATACTTACTACTCAGTGACTATTTTGAATTTGCTAGGTAACCTAGCAGTTCAAATAATGCATTTAGAGGAAAAACAAGAAACAGAAAGCTTCAGTAAGTATACTAAGGAAACCAGTAAGTTCAAAGGGGATCAACACCATTTTATAAAAGGCGTATTGAAAAAAAAAAAAAAAAAAAAAATCTATCTACAAGCACCAGAGTACATACCAGATACCCCAGCTCTGTGGACATTTGAGAAGTGGCTGGGGCCAAATCTCAACGAAAAACCCTTCACAAGGATTCAGCATCCTCTCCCCTGTCCCACTGGGTGAGGATGGGGTTTTTGTCTTCCTCCCTGGAAGGCCTAAAGACCATCACCAAACCTGGTACCTCTGTGGGCTCCCACGCTTGCACCTCAGCTCCTGAGCTGCCCAGTTATTCTAGTACTGGCTCTGCCTCCTACAACACAGGGAAAACATTGCCACCAAAATCCTCTATCACCTCTGTTTTCACCCTAGACAGACAGAGCTTTGCTCTACAAAACGAACTGATTGCAGGAGAGGTGTTGTACTGCTTTGAGAGGCGAGTTGAATATACAGTTTAATGTGATCATTAATGGGGAGGATATTTATGCCTACTTTGTAAATGCCCCTATGTACTTTAAATAAAGTTGTGTTAGAAGAGCCAAATCAAAAATACCTATCAAGAGCATAGTAGACAAAACTAACTGTGGAAGTGATGCTGCCCCAGAAAAATGCGGTACAGCCAACTTTGCAAAGTTGCTAATTATGTATTATTAAGGACATTATACAGTGACCTATTAATACATTTAGAGCCCTTTGTTGCCCTGTTATCAATAACAAACGGATCCTTCTGTACTATTTTGGGAAATGACCTTTCTCCACAGCATTGTAGTGCAGCATGAGCCAGGAACCTCCCGAGCTGTAATTCCAGCTTCACCATTGACTTGCTGCGTGATAACAGAGTCTCTTTAACCTCTCAGGTGCTGTTTCTTTTTCTGTAAAGTTGTAGTGACGCTCACCTATCTTTCAGCTTCATGGAGTGTGTTACTCAGTTCAAATATTTGAGCACAGTTTTGATGATGCAAAATGCCAGATCGGGGTGACACATTGCTGCAGCTGCTTAAGTATTTTAACACGACAGAAATTCAGCTGCAGCTGGAGGAACACATTAAGCAGAGCTACAAGATTCCCTTTTCACAGGTAAGAACTTACAAGTCACAACCGAGTAACGTTTAACTTATAAGTGATTTCAGCTACAGAGTTTCTCCACACATAAGAAAGAAAACCTCAATACTTGTTCCCACCTCCATGCCAGCAGAATTCGGGGTAATGTTAACAACTCACATAATGGCAAAGGACGCACCTAAAACAACAGCATACAGAGACCATAGGATGAAAATTACTGGCACAAGCAGAATGCACAATGGATATTCGGTTTATGCAGTCTGGTACATTTCAAAGGTTAAAAAAAAAGTTGGGTTATAGGAAGTTACAGAGATTAAAAAAATATAGCAGAGACTGTAACAACACCAGCTCTTTCTCTCACTCTCTCTAAATAAATACAAGTCATGACTAAATGAAGTCATTCTGAAAACATGAATTATTTCATTTGCTTTGGCAGAAAATTCCCAGGCTTAACCACCTCAAATTGTGGTAAAAGGTGAGAAACAATCTAATCCATTTACAGATTACAGGAACATGCATAAGCACACAATTAAAAAAAAAAAAAAAAGACTATACTCCCAATTCCAAAAAACAAAAAATCACTTAACGCTTTTCCAAAGGGCAAAGATCAATTTATGTTCAGAATCTCACTTCTCTTCTGCCTCAACTACAAAAGACTAGATACCGATACAGTACTTGAAAGTTGTCTAATAACTCCTTTCATATTAATAATGTCACCAACAGCTTCCAAATAAAACTTACTTCATGGCTTGGGACCCATCCTGCTGGAGGAAATTCCATTGCAATTCCTTTGTCACTGACAGCAAAACTCAAATTCCTAAATCTGCATCCTCAATTCTTCAGAAATAAAGCGAGTTTCACAGCATGGAAGATTTAACCTGAAAGCCACACCACCACACCCATATTTATGTAAGAAACTTCCCAGGGTGAACACTGTTCTTCCGCCACAATGATCCTCATATGCCCTCAAAAATTCTTCAGCTATTGTTTAAAAGCACTTTGTTTTACAGACAGACAGCAATATATTTGACACATATTTAAGCTTTGCATGATTCAAGTCTCATAAGAATTAAATTGTAGCAGTTATTGAAGTCCATGTTTGAATTTAATATTTACTACATCTCTATTGATGTATTTTATTTACCAATCTTAATTAACAGTGCCCAGAGACAGCTTATCCATGTTCTCCAGATGAAACTATGGCAAAATTTTAGACCTGGCCTATGGATCCACAGGTATATGTGGAAAACAAAGGACAGGAACGTGCATTACTTAGCAAGTGCTTGGGTATAAAACTTAGGAAACAAAATGGGGCATCTTCTCTCCTGGGCAAAAACTTTGACTTGTGCCCAACAAACATTCAAACACACAGGCCCTAACGGTCACTTTTGGTTCTACAACTTATTTACTCAACACCCTGGAATTAATTTTCTTTTGCTCAACAATTTCATATAAAAAAAGTTTAAATTTCATCAGTAGCCCAAGATCAGTGGGTCAAGAAATTCGGCGGTGGCTAAGGAAGCCTTTTCCCAGCTTATTAAAGCAACCTCTCAGCTAGGACAAAAGCATCCCTGATGGAGTTTAACCCCGTGGAGGAGCGAGGCTGAAAAACCGAGTCTTGAAGGGCTGAGAGCTGCTACACGGCACCATCTAAGGGCTCTCCAGCAGTATTGCATGGAGAAGGATGGGATGCAGCCAGCCTGCAGGTTCCCGGTCACATCTGCTGCCCTTCCAGCACTGCCATCCTTAAGAAAACTTTCTAAGCGATTGTGAAACTGTCACCGCTTCATCAAAAATCATCTAGAACAAGAAGTTATCGAGAAGATGGCGAGGAAGTTTTCAGAATAAAAGGATTTACCTTTGTCATTTGTAGTCATTTGTTTGTCTCCGTTGCAATTTCTTGGCATGCAAACAAGACGGTTTGCTACAAACGCTCTAGATGAAGCAGGATTAAGGAGGAGAGAAAATGTTACAGCTTTTAGATTTAGAAACTGAAAAAAAAAAAGAGTAGACTTAATTCCATCCATCTTGTGCAATATTTAAATTTCTATTTCAAATTTGCAATGCTTATTTTTCTTCATAAGTTATATGAGTATTGTTTACAAAAATCTTTTCTTTTGGGGTGATTTTGTGATGCAATCTACGTGAAGAAATGCCACGCTAACCTGAGGATCCACTTAGTTCAGCCTTAATCTCAACCAGCAGCCAACGAAGGAAAAAAAATTATTAAACCAAAACCATCCAAACTGTCCCACAGAAATGTCCTTGCACTTTTAAAGCTCACTAAGGACTACGCGTTCAAAGTGTTAGATGAGAGCTATCCAGACTAGACTCATTTACAGGATCTGTGTGTGTCTCCAGAGCAATGTTTTCTAAGATGAAAGAGATGGCAATGGACCAAACAAGATTATTTTAATTATTCCAGTTTCCCCCTGAAATTTCCTGTCTCGTTGCATAGGAAATTTACTGCCCCCAAACTGGAAAACTGGCTCACCTAATGGGAACAAACTCAGGCAGCCTGTATTCTAGGACCACTATTCAATCATCCTTGGGCACATGCTCAAATACCATCCTTTCCCGATGCCAGGGTATGGAGAAACAGTAGCACTCTTAATATAAGCAAGTGCACAGCAAGGAATTGTGTGTGTTGGGAACGGGTGTGTGCAGCAGTATCTGTAGCTGAACTGAAAGCCACATGCATCCTGCAGACACAAAACTAAGGCTTCCCTATTTAACACATCACAATTCAAAATAACTGACTAATCTTGGTTCAGAAATAAAACATTCAGTGGCTTTTAGTTGTGCTAGTGCTGCACAGTGGGCATGTTCTGCCTGGTTGTTGCAGATGTGGAAATGACAGCACTAAAGAGTCCCACGATAAAAACGCTTTTTTGCTTATAACAGAATGCCACATTTTAATGGATAACTAAAAAGAAAGGTGAAAGATAACATTATCTTAATTAGCAAAAGTTTAAAACATTCCTTTTCAAAACTACTCATGTCCAATTGCCACTGCACAGTCAGGTATTCTGCATCACACCACTGACAAATAACAAAAAAAGTTTTTTGGTTTTACTGAAACTGGTTTTAAAAGCTTATTGATTTTGACTTAAGTTCCCTCCTTCTCCTGTAAACCAGAAGTTAAGGACGTGGCTTCATCTGCTTGGTTTGAACCCTGTAGGTATCAAATATTAGCAGCTGTTGTTCACTGGGAAGACAAATTGTATTTACAGCTCAAAAAAAAAGAAATCCTGTTTTGGTAACAAAATTTGCTTTGTTCAGCAAGCAAGCGCATGGAAAATCATTCTCCTTAGTCTCAGGAAGCAGTCAAGACTTCTAGATAGATCGCTTTGTTAAGATTTGTGCAATTGAAAAAAAAAATAATAGTAGTATTTGTTATGTAATTCCCATTCCAGTTTGCTGTTTATTTTACCTGATTGAGCTCTGCCAGATATAAACTTGCCATGCTTTTGACATGACACATAGGACAGAAACCAGTCTTCTGTGTCGCTGCCTTTTCTGGAATGACTATTCGGATCTCAATTTTGCAATTACCACAATGTTAGTCCTCTCCACTAACTTTTTGAGACCAGGATAGCTGAACAGCAGAGTTTGTTTTTAAACTTCAGAAGAGAAGGGACACGAGAGCATAACTCGTCACACATATGCTGACCTTTTAATATGTTGACTCATACTGCTGTTAACAGCTATCAACAAATCTTTAAGTGTGGATAGAGAGGAGAAGTCAGCAGTGGAGGCAAGAGGGGAGGAAGGAGAAAAACAGCAGACTGACAAGGCATTATTTTCCACACCTTTATGGATGTCTCAGGATTGTAACATTTTTGGCAGAGAAAGTATACAAATACTCAGCTGTTTCTTACTTTGATCTAGAAGTAAAAAGACAACGAGCTCAGTAACTAGGAGCTTTACTCCTAGTCTAAGCTTCTGGCATTATAAGGCATATTGATGCAGTTTGTGATGTTACCAAAGATCCTTTGTCTGGTTAGACTAACAACTAACAGTTTAGAAGTAAGGTGAAACAAGCAACTTACTCTTTGCACTTATTTTACAGGCCTTGCAGATTTGATCAGATAGAAGAGAAGGGGGAAGCGGAAGAGAGAGAAGGGAATTGTCTTTGTAGCTACATTCACTGCAGATCCCTAATAATTTTCAATCACATTCAATACGCCTTCTAATTCAGTTTGAAAAATCCCTCTTAAAAGACGTAAAGGGAAATCTTAGCACCCTAATTTCCCTTTCCCCTACAGATTATTTTGCCTAATAATATTTCCAAAATAATATTATAATCAAATTTCCAAAATACTGGAAACGCTTCTCTAAATAAGAATAATCTTTACAGTGGTAGCTAAAGTCTGTTTCTCCTGCCATGAGAGGAAAGTCTGACATCACAGCCTGGGAACCAGCTCAACAACTTTTCCCCATAAGCAGCAGAATACATCTCGGCACAGTTGCCTTGTCTCTAACCTTTCCATCCACACACCCCTAGGATGGTGCCTGTTTCCTTCTAAGACCTGATGAGAGAAAGAAAGAAGATTAAAGGGCAAAGGTAGTGAAGGGGTCAAGAAGACAGTTTGCTACAGGTGCTGCTAACAGACACTGAACAACAGTTTCACACAACTTTAGGAATCCTTGTCTTCTGCTGATGAACTCTGTCCCAGCCCGGGTTCACCAAAGTTACAGAAAAAGGTTGTACTTCTGTTGATCAGTGCTGCTAAGCAACAAATTATAAAAACTGACATTACTCTTGTCTTCTGCTGGCTTCAATTCGAAAACTACAAATGGGATCTTTGTGTCAGAGATTTAGGGCTGAGAGAAACCTTTAGCAGAGCAGCTTTATAATGCTATGAGCCATGCAGTCAATGCATATCTTATTATATGTACATTGCACATCCCCAGCCATTGCAGTCTGCTACGGTACAGGTCAGCTCATTCACCTGAAGTTCTAATAGCCTTTAGGTTATAATAGGTCATAATCTTCAGGTTACAATAGTCACTTGCAATAGAAGAAACAAAGTAAAATATTGTTAATCCCTGATTAACTTTATGAATATTTGATTAATTAGAAAAAGTGTATAACTATACTACAGTTTTTTTACACTGACAGTTAAAGAGATCTAAACTGAAGAGAAAACGAAGACACAGTAACACACAGCAGGAACTCACTTTGCCATTATATTTTAAGGAAAAATATAGGAATCTCATCACACATTCAGAAAAGTGAAGCTTGTGACTTCTTTGTTAGAAATGAACAATCATCTACTCAGACTACAAGGACTTCTAGATTTCCTCCGACTTACAGCATTATTATAAACAAAACCACCAAGTCCCAAAGGACAAGTGTCTGTATTAGACTAGTCCCTTGTAACATAAAAATCCAAAAGACAGAAAAGTGAATTGAATTAATCATTTTTTTAACTTCATTCAGCAAATACTATGGATCAAATCAATTTCTGTGGCTCACCACTAAATTGTCTAAGATAATTCTTACGCTCCCATGTAAGAAAAAGAGAAAAATAGACATTCTTTTTGCTGCCCCATAATCTGCCTTCTCCATAGACCACCATGAATGTCAGCTGCTCTTTACCCTGTTTGTTCACCAGCTGAACCATACCTTGGTGTGGCAGCAGGGAAACTAGCATGCCTATCATATTTTCATCCTAAATATGTACTACAATTGCTTAAGAGTGTTTCATTTGAATTTTTTTATTCTCAATCCCTAAATTGTGTTAATGTTCTAATATGAGGCGGGTGGGCTATTTTAAATTAACTGCAAGGAATGTGACTATGGAGTATCCGAACTAGGTTTTGGAAGAGGAACCCTGTTGTTTGTTGCCTGCACTGTTGATTGTCCAAATCATAAGTTCCAGAGGAACACAGATTTTTCTTTAAATACATGTTTTATCAACTTCTGTTCGATCATTCTTCAAATGATATCTGTTTTAGAACAGTCCAGCGGAAATACTTGTGGAAGGACTAAGCTCTGTAAAATGTTTCTCATTTTAACTCAGGGATAATGTTACTTCTTGACTGTGCATCCAAGAGGGAAGCAACAGAGCACTCTGCACAAGGGAAAAAGGGGAAAGAAGTATTTTTACACCAGTACAGAGCAAGTCAATAGTCTTTTGCCACATTAAGAAAGAAAACTTCAGGAAACTGCATGAGGTTGAAAAATAAAAGAGTTCATTAGTATTCCTTAGCTCAGTCTCCAGTCCAAAAATCTCAAGACCCACCAACAGAGAGACAAGACACTGCAGATTTCACAAATAAAGAAACAATATATGCAAAAAGAATATTCAAGACTGAACAGGTGTGCATAACAGGAAGTAATTCACTTACAAAAGGTGAGGCCAGATTAGATATCAAGGAAAAGCTTTCTGCCACTTAAAGCAACACATTATAACAGAACGATACAGTCTCGCGTGTGAGGCTCAGGTTATAGTTTGCGCAGTACAGCTTTTCAGTTGGGTTGGGGACTCACTGAAAAACAAAGCAGGGCCCCTACATACTGTGCCATTTCCAAAGACCCTTTTCAGTATAAGTGTACTTCTCTATCTATTGAAGTATGAGGCACAAATGAATACACAAAGAAAGCAAACTAATTTTCATCAATGCTCTACTTTCAGAAGAAAATGCAGCCGAATGAAAAGTAGAAATAGCTTAAGCCATTGTACTCTCTTCTGCAAAGTGTTCATTAGTAAATTAATGACACTTGAGAAGAAGCAGCAAAATGAGAAAACAATGATGGCCAGTGGCCTAGGTGGATGGACAGATTTGCATCCATTAAACATCCTGAAGAAGTGGTAAACCGTATCCTGCTTGAGTAGGCATCATTTACACAAAGCTGCAGGTGCTGTTTTACTTGCTTGACAGCTCACGTACAACAGACAAGGAAAATAGCAGCCCCTGACAAAGGTAATGACAATAATAAGGGTTTGAGCTAACAAATAAGCACAAATCAAGTCCCCTGAAAAACTGTCACCTGAAATAAATGGACTATCAAATAACTGAGAACTCACCAGTTAAAATTCTGCTGCTCTCATTAATTCATTTTCCACCTGACTGTCATTTCTTCTATTAGGTACCATCAAAACACAGTTAATTTTTAAAGCAGAAAGGATAGAAGACATTGCTTTTGGTTTGGGGCACTTTCTGTCATATTCAATAAAGACTGTTTTTTCAATAGGAAAAAAATATATATAAATGCTACATTTTTTCAGCATGGTCTTAATGAAGTGTCTGTGATTCTACCACCCCCTAACATTCCTTCAGCTACTTCTGCATAACAGGTTGCAGCAAACCCAACTTACTCATTTGGGATACAAAGTTTATAAACAGAAATAAAGAAGTCAGAGCATTGAAGTTCTAATAATTTATGTGGCGGAAACCAGCTATACTGGTACAAAATTTCTTAATAAATGCTTTGGCTGTGTCTCACAAAACACTACAATGGTCCTTGTTAATATTTCACTACAAATACACATAGGGATCATTGCTTTTAATTGCAAAGTATTTCTACTTTGCCTTGCAGTTTGCCTTTTACTTTCTGGTCATACTTCATATTTTTAGAGTACACAGACAACTATATAGACATCATCATACAGTGTGAAAAATAACTGAAATGCTAGAACTGTGGATGGAGGTTTCTTCTGCATTGTTTAATTTGCACCACTTTGACAAACCAAGGGATACAAAATCCTCAGCATTTTCAACAATCATTCATCTTTCTGACAGCTGCCAAATTACTCTTACACAGGAATGAAAATTCTGAAGCACAGAGGTCTGGCAGGAAAAAGTAAACTTAATTGGGAACACATTATAACAACCAGGATGAGAGGAAGGAAGAGGAAATAAATCACCTTGGATTTAAAAAAAAAAAACAAAACAAAAAAAAAAAACAAAGAAAAAAGAAGAGTAGATCTAAGTAAAATAATTCACTGCTATCTCAGAATTGTCTCAAAAATTCAGACTCGGGTTGCCAGAATTCAAATGCTGTGAAATATATACAAATCTTGGGAAGACAAAGAGATGAAACTGAGCTAAAATAAAGATTAAAGACACTGTGTCATTTTGTCTGTGTCTAGAATATCAATACTACAAAACCCATCACTTCCAATGTTTTGTTTTTTTTTAAAGTCAATTCATGTAAGCAAACAAGAGGACTCACAAGATCTCCTGCTATTTTACTGGGTTTCTTCCAGGCTTCCAAAAATCAGCATTTTTCCACTTTATCCCTCATATTTAGTAGGTACCAGATAAGCTCTACTTTCTTGATCGCAGCTTGGGTAAATGCATCCTCTAGATTTGTACTCAAAGGAAATTTTAAAAAAAGAAGCAGTTTTGGTTGTAAGCAGTCACATTTTCTACAAGGTGGAAGGGGTGGAAACAAACCCAAACACAACTGGACTTTTTGTTTTAATCCAAAAACCATAAATCAGATCAGAAAACCTCAAACCATTATTAATAGGAATCAATTATTCTAGTATAAAGACATTTACTACTGTACGTCATCACAGATGTCATATATGTCATGGATAACATCTGTTCCATTTGATGTCTGCATTTAAAAAGAAGTCTTGACTAAATTTTGCTTTTGTATTAAACATAGAAATTGGGATGGTTAAAACTCCATTGTCCTAGTATACAGCATGTAATAACTAAGTATAGCTTCCAAACAGGGACCAAACATCACTATATTCTATTTATACGCATACAATTTATTTAAACTAAGACTGTGGTTAGGTCCTGCCAGGGGGTCCAATGTTCCTGCTGTCACTCAAGGTGTATAAAGAAAAAGCAATCCAACAGCTGATACTATATTAGAATAGAAAGCTGCAGTATCAACTGCTCTAAGATGGTCCCATAATTGGAACAGAACTCTGCACCACTGCAAACCTTTCTCTCCCACCCTCCCCAAATTGCTCACTTTTGAGACAGGCATGCATATTTGACCAACAGATCTACAGCATGTACAAATAGAAGACTTACAAATGTACTTTTTTCCAATATAGTCTGTAGCAATCTCTGAGTGAGTGGATTTTTCATGTTCTTCAGATATACAGAATCCTGCAGTATTTTTTTTTTTGCACAGTACTGGACAGGTGTTCTATTTATGTCTGCTGTAGTAAAACATTCAAATCCACACACAGAAAAACTGTATTTAATGCTTATGTTTACATAAAGCACTTAACAAGAACAAAGTAGAATCTAACGCTTAGAGACCATCTTTGAATGCTTTCAGTAGCAGGTCAGCTGCCAGCCCAGGAGACAAGACACCGCTAAGAACTTTCTCTTCTAGAAGTGGAATCTTATCCTTGACTGCTAAGTGACTCCGGAAATGTTCCAACATATTTTCTTGGATGAGATTCCACATCCACACTTTCTGCTGTTTCCGTCGTTTGGCAATCAACTCACCACTGGTGAGCATGAGGTCACGAAATTCTGTCATTTTATCCCACATATCTGAGATACCTTCTCCAGTTTTGGCAGAGATGCGCACGACCTGTTGAAAAAAGAATTTTTATCGCGAAATAACTACTGGGCTTGAGGATTCAACTACTGCATCAGGTAGACTGCACAAAAATTAAGAAATGAGTAAGGTGAGCTTACTTCAATAAACTTCATGAAGCTCTAAGCAGTGCTATCTCTCTTTTTTTTTTTTTTTAAATTGGGATTCTACCAACCATAAGTGGACCCTAAGATTCACAGTATTTGGGACAAATAGGCCTAGTCCAGCCACTTGTACGATGACTGAGAATAATTTTCAATAAATCCTTTAGCTAAAAGCTACAGAGTTGCCATTTTACTTCAGTGTGGAGTTGATGACATATTATGGTAGATTTCCTCTGGTAGCTGCTCTTTTGAACTTAAAATATTCCAGAAAGGAGGTATTTTGACTATTTTTTGGATTTGATTTCCACATTAGGAATTCATTCTGCCAAAAATATTTCAGGCATTCAATGTGGTCTTTCAAACGGAACAGTTTTTTTTCTTAAAGCCTCTCTTTCCACAATCTAATTGACAGGATACAGCTCCTACACATCAATATTTTCTTTCTTCCAGATGTCAGATAGTACCACCACTGAAAGAGAGAGATTTCTGATAACTTGTTTAATTCACTGGTCTCAAACAGTTCTTTTCAGTCATGTTTATCGGATAAGACCTCTCATCAGATCTAGAATCAAAAATTACAAAATTATGGCTAAGCCTTAAGCGGCCCAGCTAATTTAAACTTAATTCAATGGGTCAATTTTAATACCAGGGTGCAGCAAACCTCCTTTATATATACACATATATAAATAAAGGGAGCGAGAGTGTGTCTGCACACTTACTTTATATATACATATTAAAGTACCTAATCTTTTCCATACTAATTTACCATAGCCTTTTAATAGACAGGATACTGCATTAAAACTGAAGGCCCACATGATGAGAATTCCAATAATCTAGACATAGACAGGCACACACAGATAGATGAGGTTCTTGCCCATGATCTTTTATTACATGAGCAATTAAAAAAAAGTAAAGCAGTTAAGGAAACACATGAACAAGTGAAAGACCAAAGACAATCATAGGCTTTAGAGTTACACAAGTGGAAAAAACAGCTTATGGGACATTTACACATAGTTTGTAAAAAGCAAAACAAGTTTGTACCCCTACTAATGTTTGTAACAGGTCTACTAGTGCTGAGACTGAAACCACAGGGAGCAGGACTGGCTTTCACAATGTTTCATGCAGCACACCTTGAGATCAGAGGTGAAAGAGAAACAGCAGCAATCAACTTTCTAGCACAGTGTAAAACTAAATAGAACTGATATTTTTATAAAGGAGGCTAGGGAGTCTACTACAGCTAGATGAGACGGTAACAATCCTAACTCATTCAGCACCTTTTTGGGGAGGAGGAGAGTGGGAGAACAAACAAAAAACCCAAATGCACAAACAAGACCCAAACAAAACAAAACACACCCACCCCCCAAAACCATAGTGAAGTACACAAACCTGTGGTCTCCAAACCTTTGAACGTTTGCGAAGCAGCTTCAGAGCACTAACATATTCAGCCTGTATTCTCCGTGCAGGCACAATTAAATCACCATCAGCTTTATTTATAGCAACTAGATCTGCCATCTCAATTATACCCCGTTTGATACCCTAAATGGAACATGGAGAGAGATCATCAATACCTAGAACTGTGACATGCCTATTTATGACAAAAAGCAGGTCTAAGTGCTTTTCTAGTTTCTGGTGGCTGTTGCCAACTCTTTTGTGTGTACATGTGTGTATGTGCTAGTCATGCAAGAGTAGTACCAACAGCCTCTGTCATTACTAGTTATTACTCTACTTTGACATGAGAAAACTAAATATGGATATCAGAGTTTACATGATAACCTACTACATGTGTAGGGACTTAAGCTTAACCATGACATGACCAAGTTTGCAAATCTATTAATTTCTGTTTTCCTACAATGCAATGCCACTCCTCAAAATTATTTATAACTAGTAAATAGGCCAAAATAAGTCACCATAAAAATTTTACATACTAATACTTCTCGGGGGGGACATCATATCCTAACTGTGCGATCAGCTGACAAGATACAGAAAAGACTTAAACAGTAGCAGTGTGAGTTTCAAAACCACTATTGATATGGACTCTCCGCACAGATAGATACTACATCTTGTTTTTCTCTTTCTAGTCCTAGGTAATATTTAATAAGATAAACTGAAAAATACCTGTAATTCATCTCCACCCGCAGGTGGAAGCAGTAATATAAACATATCAACCATATCAGCCACAGCAAATTCTGACTGTCCCACACCTACAAAATTAAATCCAGAGTTGTTCATTGCAAACTTTCAGGACGTTAATGACACTAATTATGACAGTAATTATGTTTCACCATTAACAAATCCCAGTAACAAGGGCAACATGAATCACAACACTTTTTACAAAACTGTTTTTACAAAATGTACAGGACTAGAAAATTGATAGAATGGGCATTCACTTTTAGCCAATAACCACGTATGAAAGCATGTGCAAAATCAAGGATGAAAGTATGCATTAGTAACACAACTTATCTAAATAACACAAGACAATTCAAAGAAAACCTTAAGCACATACCTACAGTTTCCACAAGAACAACATTGTAGCCTCCTCCTTCACACAGCAGAATGGCTTCATTTGTGGTCCTTGTTACACCTCCCAGTGTCCCTCTGGTTGGAGATGGTCTGATGTATGCATTCATGTCTCTTGACAACTCAGTCATCCTCGTTTTATCACCCAACAGAGAACCTTAAACGTTTACCGTTAAATTATTTCGAAAGTGCAAAACAGCCAAACTCCCCCTCTCCCTCACCAATAAATGAGTGAGAAAACACATTCTCAGATGAATTCAGTCAAGCAAGACTATCCCAATAATAGTTGCTCAGGACTTGGCAAAGGACTAGGAAGCTTCCTATTTTTTCTGTCTACCAGGAGATGGAAAAGCCTGATAAACAGACCTTAGTGCTACCAAACACAAATAATTTTTTCTAGGTCAGAATGAATTCTGCAATTCCCAAATGGCTTTTTGAGGCCTATACACAGCAGGCCATACAATTAAATCTTTGTTGTTTCTGTCCAAAGGGACAAATGTTTGCCTTCTGATTCTACTAGATTTTTTGTTTTCTTTTTAGGAAATCTAACATGCATCCCTGCCTTCCACACAAAATTTAAATCCAATTCAGTGAGATCTACATGCATGATGCACATTCTGAAAGAGGAGAGATGCTCAATACTTTTAATTGATGGAGTCTTGCTGCTGTGCTACCACATTTTGCTATTCTATTGATATGCCTTGAATGTATGCATTCAAGAGTACAGTCTTTCTTAGCTTCAGGCCATAGCAATGCTAAAATTTCTTTTCTTTTTAAATAGTTAGACATTGCAACATCTTCTCTGACAGTGTAGAAGCTGGAAAACGAATTACATTCCCTAGTAGCTACTCATTAGAAAAAGATCAAAATGAAGGTTCCATTATTTATGTCAGAGATACCATTAATCAAATATAGTCAGCCTGTAATTTCCCTAAGATTTTTCATTGCAGAAAGGCAGACAACAGCCATACAACTTTGAAGAATTTCAGATTTAGAAAGCAAAAAAATCATGTTACAGCTCAGACAAATGGCCAGTGATACTGCATCAGAAGATCTTAGTCAAGAGAAATCCAAAAATTCCTGAAGGGAAAAAACAAAGAATGTTCTAACACTCAGCCTGATCTACATGCCTGGATTGCAGCATCCACTAAATAGTTCTTAAATCAGCATGTGCTTCCTGCCTAGTGACCAGCATAACTGCTGCTGAAATTTAAGCAGAAAAAAATGCCCTCCTACTTATTTATTCACAGGGAAATAAATACATAGATACAACTAGAGAGAGAAAAACGCAGTTATCTGAAATTTCAGGAAAAAAAGTTGTAAAGCAACATTCAAACACTAGAAGAGGAAACCTGAGAAAATTAGGACACTGATACATGTTTCCCAATTTCATATGACATGGAAAAACAATGAAAACTTAATCCAACACTTATTTTTAAACTTTTACTTTTACAGGACCCCAGATTTTCCTTGATTTGGCCCAAAGAGATAATCCTATAGTTGACAAGGTATTAGACACCTGACACAGAGTATAATTCACTCACCACCACTTGTACTAGAGGAAGGGTCTACAGCCAACACAGACACTTTGTATTTTCTTTCTGTAAGCATTTTCCCAAAGCATTCTATGAAAGTTGATTTCCCAGCACCAGGAGGACCAGATAATCCTAAATAATCATATCAGGAAGACAAAAAAAAAAAAAAAAAAAAGGTTAAGTAAATAAATAACGCATCACATGAACACAGACACCATCTAAGGTGATAACAATTTATACTTTAGCACAATACCACAATAAAGGCAAATGAAAGCTATGCCACAAGTGATACACCCAACTAAACAGTTGTTATTGATTTGAAATACACAACCTTGGTTCATCCAACACAGCAACGCTCACGTCAAGGCCCCTCATCCTACCTGTATCAACATAATATTAGGTTTACCCAGCCTAATTTCCTCAATTAAATTTATCTTTACTAACTTGTACTTCAGCACTTTTAAAACAGCATGTCCTAAATATGTGTTTTTCAGATTTACTATTTATAAAAGACACATTCTAAAAGCAAGAGCCCTTACCTTGAAGAGCTGTTATTTCAAAAACAATCGGGTGATTTATTTAGATGTGAAAGCATCCACACTAAGATCAGCTTGTTAGCCTCCACCAAATATTTCTCACTCCCATGCCCATGATCTTGTTCTTACTACCTTTGTACACACATGATGTACTTTAGCAGTCCACGTCTTCAAAAAGGAAAAATATTTCATTGTTAACAAGGTAAGCAAGTTCACGTCTCGTGAGCTGAAAAGCAGGCTCCTTTAAAATAAGGCCATAAAACAGGAAGGCACCCATTTTTCTTTTTATGGATTAATGAAGGGATTCAGGAAGCATTCAAGAAAACACTTTGTTTTCAAAAAGAACAGGTGTGCTTAACCATGTCCCTCCCGATCTAAGCATAGATAATCACTGTATCAATGTGCAAACTACCTAACACTTCAGCTTGTACTAGTTATTAAAAAAACCTCAAATAACTCCCCCCGCAGCCCTGCCAAGAAGCAACAATTATTTTTACAGCTTTTTAAGAAGCATTTTCCAGATCAAGCCACAATTCTGCTGGACAACAGAAGTGATCTAGACTGGTTACAAACCACAAGAAACCAATGATCCAAGACTACAGGCCATGATGTTTCAAGAGCAACAGTGACAATGAAAGGTGAGGACTGTAATTCCATCAAAGCAACTACCAGACAGACATAAAAGGACTAACCAACTCTAAAGGCAAGTGGTTTTCCTTGATTTAACTTTTCTTGGTCCCTGTGGTAGGATAATACCTTCTGAAGGAGCACCTGGGCTATTTTCTTCTTCCTGGTCTGAGTTGATTCTACAAGTGTAATGGCTTCTGCTAAACAGGCTCTATGACCTTGGATCAGTCCACTGTAAAGTCTGTCTATGAGTCTTTGTTCTCTGTCAGAAAGCTCCTCTATCTGCTGGTCAGGGGCTACTTGTTGACACAGCTCTCTCCTCAAACTGGCCGATGAACATATCCATTTTGTACGATAGTGATACACTGGTGTACAAGATTCAATGCACAAGAAATCTGCTCTGGAGGTGGATTGAAAGTTTGTGAGGTAAGTTCTTCTAGAAAAATAACAATGAGGGAATCTCAGCAGAAAAGAGGGGATCTTCATCTTGTCTGGATTTCAAAGTACCAAGAAGTATTAGCTCACTTCGGTTTGCAGACAATCTAAAGAGAAAGAAAAAGATATTTACTTCTTTCAAAGCACTTGTAAAGACTCTAAAGAATCCTGCAGGAAATTACCAGATTTTATTTTATCCATACCTACTGTTTTAAACAAAAAAGATGCTGTTCCCACTGGAAAAAAACAAAACAATACCAGAACATAAAGCTACAGATCTTCAATAGCAAAACACCTCTTTGTTATCATACTCTGCTCTGGTGAAATTAAACCTGAAACACCACCTCCAGCTCTGGAGTCTTCAGCACAGGAGGGATATGGACCTGTTGGAGTGGGTCTGGAGGGCCACAGAAATTATCAAAGGCCTGGAACATCTCCCCTGTGAAGACAGGCTGAGAGAAATGGGGTAGTTCAGTTTGGAGAAAAGGCAGCTCCACGGAGATCTTACCGTGGCCTTTCAATACTTAAAGAGGGCTTATAAGAAAGATGACAAAAACAGTTTAGCAGGGCCTGTACCAAAAGGACAAAGAGTAATGCTTTCAAACTAAAAAAAGGAGAGGTTTAGATTAGATATTAGGAAGAAATTATTTACACTGAGGGTGGTGAAACACTGGCACAGGTTGCCCTGAGAGGTTGTAGATACCCTATCCCTGGAAACATCCAAGGTCAGCGTGGATGGGGGTCTGAGCAACCTGATGTAGTTGAAGATGTTACTGCTTACTACAAGGGGGTTGGACTGGATTAACTTCATGGCACCTTCCAACCCAAACCACCCTATGATTACAAAAAAAACATATTAAGTAAGAAAATAAGTAAAAAGCACTTTTCACATGACAGCCTGTAAGAGCACAAAGTATCCTGAATATCCAGGAACAAACCAACCCTTATGCTTACTCAAACAGCTGTAAAGTCCACTTTTATAGCTGCAGTTTGGGGGGGTTAGTTATCCATGATAAACTTTTTAGCCCTTATTTCCAGGAGGGGAAAAACGCAAGCAGAGGAGTGCGGAGGAAGCAGTCACAGCACAAGAACATTAAGAAGCAGCTCAAGGAGTGGGGACTCGTGACACGAAGCCGCAGCACCGGGCGCATCCACCTTCTCAGCATGGCAAAGGCTCTCGGGGGGGTCTCCAAACCCTCGCAAAAGCCACCCTTGCACAGGAGAAGCTCCCCCCATCCACCACCATCACAGAACCATAGAATAGTTTGGGTTGGACAGGACCTTAAAGACCATCCAGTTCCATGGGTAGGGACGCCCAAGGCGCCATCCAACTTGTCCTTGAACACC
The DNA here is from genome assembly GCF_017976375.1 of Cuculus canorus. NCBI lineage: Eukaryota > Metazoa > Chordata > Aves > Cuculiformes > Cuculidae > Cuculus > Cuculus canorus. Next base: position 65,112,981 of record NC_071404.1, read on the forward strand.
TCCAGGGATGGGGCATCCACAGCTTCCCTGGGCAACCTGTGCCAGTGCCTCACCACTCTCAGCGCGAAGAATTTCTTCCTTATGTCTCATCTAAGCCTTTCCCCTTCCAATTTAAAGCCAGGCAACGTGGGGCCCGGGCACCCGCGGGGCTGCGAGGATGCGCAACTCCCCCCCCCCCCCCCCAACCCCCAACCCCATCATCCCCGGGGCGATGGTCACGGGGCGGGGGGGGGGACGGGGATCACACGGTTCCCCACCTCAGCCTCTCCCCGCCGGCCCCAGCACCACCCGCTGCGGCTCCTCCCCGCGGAAGTGGCGACATCGCCCTGGGACGGAACCCGGGCCCCGGGATGGGCAGGGATGCTGGGACAGGGCGGGCGAGGGCGGGATGCACGGGGTGGGAAACTGCATCAAGTCCCGTGGGACTCGCCAGCTTTGTCCTCGATGTATTGATGCCGAAAATGCGGGCAAATCAAATTTCTAAGGCTCGCTTTGGAGTTCTAGAAAGCGAGCATGCTTTGTCATGGCTTGGGCAACACGAGGGAGTGATCTCCATCCACCCTGTGCCACCAGACAACAGCTGGGACAGAATGGATTTCCCACTTCAATCCATAGGGATAAATTTTCCCAGAAATCTTATGCATATTCTATTACTTTCCAAAGTCTAATGTTATTATGACCTTCCCCAGAGTCAAGCCTCTGGCTGATGGGAGCTCTGGAGGCAGCTCAGCTGCCCTTGCCTCTGAGAGGGGGAACGGCTGCAAACAGAGGGGATGGCAGCAGAGACACCTGTTCAGCACAGATCACACTGCACACAAGGCGGGATCATCTCCAGAGAATGAGCACTGTCTGGAAAAAAACACTACTTGAAAGAAAAACATTCTGTCAGAGAGGTATTCTGTCAAACTTTCAGAAAAAAAAATACAATTGTATAGATTAAACTGAACTCTGCTTTACCTTAAATCAAACAATATTCCACTTTTTGTAATAGGAACCACTTCCTGTATTGGTTTAAAGATGTCCTTCTGTTAGGAACTCTGTTGGTCCCTCTATGCCTGAAGTTCTGGCACTCCTACTACTGGTTATGGTTACAGAACTATGAAATACGCACCACTTACAAGGAGAAATTCTTCTCTTAGAGATGAGATTACACCAGCTCTTTCTCTTGTGAGGCTGGGAAGGGTGTTTTAAGAAGGCTCTGCCACGCTCCCAAATCCATTTCTCCACTATGCCTGATTGTAAAATAAATGTCTCACTCAGGAATATAAATACAGTGGCAATTCCTATGCTGTCTACTCACGTATCCTGGTGGTCTCAGAAACCAACTAATGAACTCAGTGTAAAACCAAACTTTCTCTGGAGGAATGGTAAAGATTATTGAAATAAACCCAAGTGCACAACAGTGGCAACCTTACTTTGGGAACAGACTCAAGACTCAGTTCTGGTCCTTTCACAAGTACATAAACTTCCATGCTGATGTATTATAATAAGTTTATTTGCTCACTCCTTATAAGGAAGGAAGTTGCAAATCATTATTTCTTTCTGGGTCCAAAGTCTTAAAAATATCCAATGTGAATTCATGCACAACAATTTATTATTCACAGATTCAATTTCAGATACCAGGAAAGGAGAAGAAATGCTTAAACCCCCAAAGCATGATTTAATATTAAGTCATATTGCTTTTCAGTCTTCATTTTGCCCTGCTGATGAAACCTGATTTTAAAAATTTCCTCTCATGGAATGTTGGTATGGTGCGCTGTTGGTTTTGGCTTTTTAATTGTTATTATTTCTCTAGTCATCTTGCCATCTCTTTTCTGCACCTCTTGTTAAAGTACACATATTTCCATCAAAGAGGAATGCACACAATCTGCTGGCTGAGCCTTTGTTAGTGCCTTAGAATGATACCAGCACTTTTCTAGAATGCATTAGAGTTGTTCACAGTTCTATTGGCTGGGCAGTGCAACTGGTGGACTGTATAAAATAACAGAAGTTTTGTTCTTAACTGCCGATTGCAAGATTTAATCTCATTCCTATTTTTCCAGTTCACAAGATTATCATAGACATAGAACTGAACAATCCATTCATCAGAGCTGAGAAAACATGTAACTTTGTGTCCCTGTCAGCCTGATGAAACTGCAGCAGAGTCAAAAATTCCCATTTCAAAATAGCCTTGTAGAGTCTTTCTGTTTCACCAGATCTTTATTCATCAGAGCTAGCATGTATCACTATTATCACTTCCTTAAACAAGCTTTCTAAGTCTCTCTGCTTAAATCAAGGTAGCACGTCCCCATTATATTAGCATCTCCACTATTATTAACAGCAGCGATAACAAAAAAAGCCATTCTGCTATGGTTTCATCACAGATCATTGATCCTGCGTTTTATTCCACTTTGTGTGCTTTCATCTTGAATACTTTTGTCATTGACCTTGTTGCAAGAACTAGATGAATGGGTACACAAAATTGCATGTTTTGTCAATGCCGAAGAGGAGAGTTCAGTTCTCCGTCTATGATAATCTTGTGGACTGGAATAATTGGAATGAGATTAAATTGTGCATTCAGCAGTGAAGAACAAAACTTCTGCTGTTTTATACAGTTCACCAGTTGCATTGCTAACCTGATATGACCATGAACAAGCACATTTGTGTTTTAGAGTAGTCTTCATACAAGAATCGTTTTTGAGACCTTGTACACTGGTGAGGTATGGAAAACCAAATTGTTCAGGTTGCCTCTTTTTCTCCTCTTTCCCCTCAGCTCTGTTGTTTAACAAGTTTACTTTACTCCATTCAGAACCTATAGTTCCCCAAATGTCAGTTATGACAGGAAGACTTCCTATTGCATTGCCAATTTTATACATACCTTCCTTCAATATTCTGGAATAGCAATTACATAGGTTTCCTAGAACAGCACTCTCTTCTATCATCTCTGATTTTTTGTTACTCTAACCTCATCCAAAATAGGCAAAATATTTTCTTAGAAGCTGGACCTTTTCCTTTACTCAGTCATTATTAATTCACTTAACATTCTAGGTGAGGTGTTCTGGAGGGTATTTCAGTAGTTTTGCACATCAGCCTCTTTGCTTCTCTCTCTCTCTCTTTTTTTTTTCTTTTTGTTATTTTTCTTTTTTTTTTTTTTTAATTTTGGGGAGGAAGAGGGATTTTTTTGTGTTGTTTGGGGTGTTTTTATATCAAATTTAAGTAATCTTCCTTTCTGTGTTCTCTCTGCTTTTCCCAAGGTGTGTCAGAAGAATAAAAATGTGAATCCCATAATTACTACATCACAGTCTGCAAACTTGTCCAAGATTTAAGGAAATTATCTGTTTTAACTCCTTGCTGTAAATATACCCCAGATGTTGAAGAAAATGGTACTGAAGGTTACTCATGAAATGGCACTCTTCTTCTGAGCCAATACTAAATCAAACATCCTGTAAAGCGTTATAAAGTATTGTGCCGTAAAGTAAGGGTGTGGGGAGGCATAAATCTTCAACAAAATGTGCAAACTGATCCAAATCATTATAAAATAAAAGAAAAAGGGCCTTCTGTAGTTCCTCACAGAAAAAACAGTATTACCATTAGCATCTTTGCCAAATTCCACCATGCAAATTTACATTCCGTCTAACTGGCTTCCCCTTGCAGTTTTAGTTGGATTCCTTCGTTCTTCCTTTCTCTGGCAGCACTCTGATTTCCCTGCTCTGTTCACCTCCTCTTTAAGAAATCATGAAATAATCTTTGTGCTTCTTATTATTACAACAATATTTAATAGGTTCACAGACATAGCTATAAAGCAGTGTGCTGCAAAAGCAAACCTGAAACTAACTCTCTAAATGAAATTACAACAGGACAAATAATTGATGAAACTAAATAGCATCAGCTTGAAACTCACCAGCTTTTCCCTGAATGTATAAAGATGTACTTCTGTTAGGAACTCTATTGGTCCCTCCCTCTGCACGCTGAAAGTTCAGGCACGTCTACTACTGGTTATGGTTACAGAATTATGAAATACACACCACTTACAAGAAGTTCTTACCTCTTAGAGTTGAGATTATATCAGCTCTTTCTCCTCCTGTGAGGCTGGGAAGGGGGTCTAAGAAGGCTCTGCCATGCTCCCAAATCCATTTCTCCACTATGTCTTATTCCAAAATGAACTTCTCACTCAGGAACACAAATAGAATGGCAATTCCTATGCAGCGTAGCACCTGGTTGCCTTCACTCTCTCTCTCTCTTCTTCCACTATTTCTCCTTTCTCCATGTAACAGTCCAACCAATGCATGTTCTTGGCTAGTATGATTGCAACTAGTCAAGAAGGCTTTCTGCTATTACAAGCAGTCCAAGAAAAAAAAACAAGGTATTCCTTAAATTACATCAGAAACACTGACTGACATAACACAGACTGAACATAACACAGTTCAGCACCCAAACTCTATCAGGGTCCATCCTGCAAACAGTGCCTGCTTGTCTCCCAGCCCCCAGGAACCAGCATTGTTGTGCTTCCCCTTTTGTGGCTACGAACCAGACCCACTGCCTCACGACACAGAGGAGAAATGAGGAGTCCCTTCCATTGCAACCTACAACAGCTGACTGGAGCAACAAACAAGTGTCCATTTGTGGTGAGGGTTAAACCTTACCTGTATATTAGGTTTAGCCAAGTTATGGAATAACTACAGTTCCTGCCATGGTACAAACTGAAATTGTAGTGGCAACTGAATGACTACTTATCCTTTATTTTAGAGGACAACCCACAATCCATTTCAGTTCTCACACAAGCAGACAAGACTGAATCAATGTCCTCTTTGCAGCACAACACTAAGGAAGATAACTGCTGATTACAGCCTTATTTTCCTTAAAGAGCACTACTCTTTTAAGAAGAACAGTCTCAGCACTTCAAACAAAATATTCCTTCTGCCTCATCTTACAAGATAACTGGACACCTGAAATAAAAACAATAGGAAGCATATTCACAGCTGAAAGTTTGCCCATTTAAATGCAACATGAGCCCAGGCCTCAGATTTTGCATTCTTGACTCGGACAAGGAAACAGCACAAAAGAACCCAATCCCCGCAAAGGTTCATTAACAGCCATACAAACACGTCTGTGCTGCCACGTACAGGCATTCGTTCAACGGCCAGGCCAGAGCAGCAAGTCAGCTCCCTGGCTGGGGCTGGAGACAAAAGCCTTACCACGTCTTTCCAGGTTCAGCAACCTACAAAGAGGAGACGACTGCAACAGCTGAGCAGATTCACTGTACTTGTGCTGGTGAGGAGCTGTAAAGTTGTCAGAGCTCTCAGAGCTGCCAGAGAAAGTTGGAGAAAGAAAATTGCTCTTTTGAGCTTTGGCTGAGACCTACAAGAGAGTATCTGAAGAAAGAGAAGGAAAAAAAATCGTCTTAAACAACTACAGTTCATTTTTATGAACAACATAGCAGACATTTCTTCACCTTATAGCTGCAGTTTCAAAATTTTCTTGCTGAACTGACTGAACTATAATTCCACATTAGTGGGAAATTACATCAACCATTACAGGAAACTTTTCTGCTGATGATGCACAAGTTTTATAATTGTTCATGATGAACTGCCTGATATATAAAGGGGACAGATAAAAAGTATTTTCTTATAAAAGCAATTATCTTTTCTGTAAATGCTCATACTTCTTAGAAAATAAAAATTACTATATGGGAAAAAAAATACCCCAAACATTATTCACATAGACTACTGGTTGCAAAAGCAAGTTAAATAATGTTTTCCAAGACTGATTCACTGTTAAATTTATGAACCTGGAAGGGCAAGTCACTTGCCAGTAAAACACTACTTTTTTTTTTTTTCTTTCAGTTAGGGAAGAATTTAAAAGCTTGGCTAAAGAGTATGTTTTTCTCCATGGCCACCAATGACTCATGATATCAAAATAATTCTCATGTAGTTCATTATGGCACAGCTGAAAAGGAAATAATTAATTGCCTCCTCCTGGTTATCTTCAATGCAGCAATGAAACCATAGCAAGTATATTAGTAAACATAAGTATAATACAATCTGACACTTGACTTTGACAAGACACCCTCATTTCCAGCTACTTTTTGCTTAAGAAAAGATCTGATCAGCTGCAATTTCTAAGTTCTGTAGGAGATGACAAAGACAGGAGGCAAAGGGCTGACAATTTCAAGCGACTAAATGCAATCCTCCCCAGTGTGCTTTTATTAGATTCATATGATCTTATACAGCAAAAAGTGAATGCCTTAGTTCACAGGGTAAAGTAAGGGGCAAGGAACAAATGATGAATACATAACTCAGTTTACAACTTGAACATTAAGTGTGGAGACACAGTCTTTCATGCATTCAAGTGTTTTTCCCTGCATCTACAAGAACATTGGCACTCAGAGGTCGATCTCTCAACATCCCTATGTTGAGTGCTTCACAAGCAGGTGAAAACCACAATTGGTGGAAGTGAGATAGTGGGTAGGATTGTCCATAGCAACATAATGTTGCAGCAAAACATATCAAGACACATATTCAGTTCCAGGCTCACACTTACAGCCAAGATGAAGAGGATGCCCAAGCTCGTGATAAATCTGATAATTGAGATATAGGAAAACCAAAGTGTATCAAAGTCAGACCAAACCCGTGGTATGAACAGGGAAGCCTGTTCCCTGCAGTCCACTTAAGCATCTTAAACATGAGTCTATCATTTATGATGCAAGGAGTTCCTTTTTCTCTGGTATGTACATATGTGCGTGCATTTTCCTTGCTCACTCTCCAACATGCTCACAAAAGCAAAACTATGGCCTTCTTATGATGCAAAATTGTTTAGTGATTTAAATGTCCCACTTTTTCAGGCATCTCTGGCAGATGGGAGAGGCCAAGAGGAAAGATCCTGGCAAGATTCAGTTATATGATCAACCCATCCAGAAATGTAGTAATACAACACTGTAAGAGGCTGGGAAACTAACTTAGAAAGGCTTTGTTAAAAAGCACTTTGGAACATATTTTGACTGTTTCTTTGTACCACAAAATAAATGCCTTTATGCTATAACACCCTACATTTATGCTGATGTTACAAAATATTGTGCCATAGAATTAAAATGAAAGAAGACTCTTTAAATGAGACAAAGAGGCAAGCAAAAAAACACAAATTCCAAACAAAACCAATCATAACTGACGCAGATGCATGTGGGAAATTAGCATCCAGATTATGAAAAACAGTAAAATAGTTATTCTAGTACCAGCTAATGGGGCTCTAGAAGGCACACTGGGGATCTTTCTGTACAGAAGTTGGTATTTTTATCTAATTGCTTTCCAAATTAGGCTCATGTTTAGAAAAAAAATGCTGTGTTCCAACAGCAACTCCATCTCAATACATCCTTACATGATGTTGCAAGAAGCAAGGATGTTCCACGAGTAGGTTTTTTCCCTATCTCAGTCACAGTTAATGCTTAACTTGTTATCTGAAAACTAGTGTTTGTTATCAGCACATAGGAATAAAATTAAGAAATAATTTGTGTGACTCTTGCCTTCGGGATCACTTACTAGTTCTGGCCAGAAGGGGAAGCTAGCGCTATGTATTTCATTCATGCAGCCTGGATGTATTATAAACACAGAGGAATTCACTATTACTTCATCATCACAATCATAAATCTACCCTGTTTTGCCATGGCAGACTTTTAACACCCTGAGGAACTTAAACACATTGAACATTTATTCAGAGGGCATTCAGAATGTAAAATATAAAAGTCACACCTCTGCCAGCATGAATTCCATCTCCGTTTTGTTTTGGAGAGTTACTTGCAACAGACTAGCAGCAAGTGGCTGTAACCCTATTTAGGGTTTTTTTACAGTGAGTCTCTGACTTTCAAGCAGAATTTTGCTGTTGCCTCCCTCTCTAGGGTTGTTGCAGTAAGTCCAGGATCTCTACGTAACATAGGGCTTATGTAGGAATGTCATCTTATTTCCCACCTAAACCAGAAACAAAATACAAAGCATAAATTTTAACCACTAGTTCTGTTTCACTGTTCAGACACTTAATGCAGAGCATTAGTGTGGGGAACAAACCAAAAACTTCACATGGAAGGTATGAAGAGCTGCCTTGCTGCACAAAGTAGTGTTAAAGGTCTTTCTGTTTTATTGTTGAGAATGAAAAAGAGAAACCTGCAATATTATTCTTAGATGACTCACAGTCATCAGCATCTGTCATCCTTTTCAGACCACATTGTACTTTATTTGATGTTTTGCATTTTTAGTATAGAAAGACAGACTGAAGTTTTTTTTCTTTCTGATTAACTATTCTATTTCAGCTTCTCGACATTAAACAAACAGCTGTTTATTTGATTAAAACTAATCTGTCGGCCACGTTAGATTGCCTTTCTCACAGTGCAGTGGACAGAAAACACCAGCAGTCAGATGTCAAAAGCTGTCTTGGTTCTTCACAAATGTTCTAGTTTGGTATCTATCTGCCTGTCCCTAATCTGGCCTAGACTCAGACTTTCTGCCCATTTCTGCTAGCAGCTTCCAAGAGTGCTCCAACTCTCAACTCTCTACTCAGCAGAAGGCTGACTATTCACATTGTCTGTGGATGCAACTTTAAAAGAACAGAGAAACACACAAATACAAGGTTGTGTTACATGCGCGCGCACACACACATTCCTTGCTTGCTGCTTTTTCCAGGAAAAAATAGTCCTGGTGCTATTTCCTTCCCATGTAACAAGACTGATGCTAGAACATGATAAACAGATGCTGAGTACTTCAATGAGGATGCCGGTCACCAACAGTGGAGGTCTGACAGAAGGCCTTATATGCCCATTAGATCTTAGAAATGACATAAAATTATAGGGTAAGCAAAAATTGATACTGCTGCATTAAAAGTATTCAAGGAGGCCTCCTTTTTTGGATGCATCTCTTCCCCGCCACCATCCCTTTCTGCTGTTTTTTGTACCTTCTTATTCTAAAAGAAAGACAGAATGAGTGGAGACTTGAAGGTTTAGAACAGCAGAGTTATTTGGGGAGTGAAAAGTTTCTTGAAGGGGAGGGACCTTGATTTTGTCTTTAAATAAAGCTTCCCATATTATATACCACACACGGGGCTATAAAGATCTTTTTGTTAAAGAGCAACATCCTTAACCAAGAAGACCCCAAAACATACAAGAAAATCAGAACTGAAGTCACAGCTCTCAGCTCTCAAGCCACATTTCAGAATCCCATGTCAATGCAGTTTGACCTCTGCTGTGCTACTGTTCAGCTGAAGGAATCATTCAAATCCTCACTTTAGCTGGGGCTCTGGAAAAACAACATTTAATGAGTTAAAGCCTCATGATCTGTCCATCTAATTGTGGAAAGCATAAAAATTCTGATGTCATCTCCTTAGAATGAATCCCTTCTTATAACTAAGTCTATGACAAGAATAAAAATGGCATTAACAATTTGTTCTAATGACACTGTTTGTATCATTTCCAACTACAAAAGTAACATTCGTTCGAAGCTATTAGTGCCCTGCTATTAGACCTGTTACTGCTCCTCTAGTCTTGCTGCTCTGAGGGCAAAGACTTTGGGTAAGTTCCTGTTAGGAATATTGATAAGCCTCAGGAGATGTTCTTTTCCAGATAGTCTCATATGAGGCATGAATACTCCAGCCATTCCCAAGGAAGGTTAAATGCTATTAGTAGAAGACACTCTCAAGCAGAGACTGAGGTTTGTCACTAGAATAGCTCTGCCACTCACTAAATTTTTCAGCTGTAAGTCATCTTCGCTTTAACTACACTCGCATATGGAATGAGGAGAGAGGGGAAACATATTTTTGCCTGTTTTATATTAAGCCAGTATGTCTCAATAGGCAGGAAAATATGCTGAAGTGACACAGAGATCCTCAATGTCAGCACCTCTGAGAGAATTCAGTTCTTAAACGTTCAGACCAAGCCATGAACACTCAGCCACAGCGTAGAGCAGGAAAGCATTCAAGGAAATTGAAGGAAAGCATCCTTTCGATCAAGGGCATACATGCTATTCCCAAAATGTTCGTGACAGGTTAGAAAAATGCAGTCTCCAATGACCAATTCTCCAAAACCTGTCCAGATAACTTGTTACAGCGTTCTACTCTATTTACTGATAGAAAATTCTCACACCTGCCCTCAGTACTAAACTAATTCTATTCTCCGCAATTAAGCCTTCTATCTCTTGCCCTGTTCTCCCTGAAGCAGAGAAAAGTGATTGAACTCTTCCTGCTCAGAGCAGCTTTCTATGGATGTTTCAAGACTCCAGGTTTGTTGCCAAAACATGAGTACAAGTCAAACAGATCAACTAGAACCACTAAAGATGTTCTTTCCTATCTAGTCCCTATATTCACAGAGTTTATTCTTGTTGCAGTGTTGGATATCACATTTGTCCCTATTAAATAGCAAGATTATTTTTTTTTAGCTATGCAGTTACTCATCTCAGTACCTCAAGGGCTTTAGGAATCAATGCAAGTAGAAGGAAATTTGCCTTCTTCGTTTCTCAGTTTTCTGGTCTTAGCTACAACTAATTAAAAATAAAAAAATACCACAAAACAAAATCAAAATAACAACAAAGCTTTTTTATCTTCTCCCCCTCTGCAAATTTCTATTTACTTTTCACATGAGAAATTGCCCATATTTTGTCTGAGAAACCTGCAAAATTTCACTGGTCAGAGCTCTTATTTTACGGGACAGGGACATTCCAGCAGTCTACGTAAAATTAATAGGGCAGACCACAAACATAACTGTGTATTTACACAGTTAAATCCAGTTTGGTTTTGTTAACATAGCATTAAATGCCAAGGCAAGTGGCAGAAAAAGCTCCATGACCATGAAATATAAAATCCCCATTCATATTAATCTTCAGTTAAGAGCAGAGACAGACACTACTGACCAGAGGCAACTGGCCAGAATCTTTAAACGCTTCCAACTAAACAAGTACAATCCCAATCTGATATTCTTTAGCAAGCAGAGCAGAACTGCACTGGGGCAGGGTGGCAGAAATCAAACCTTGTTTAAATATCACAAATCTATTCCTCTGACCTGTTCAGTTGAATCATATTTATTTACATTATATTTGAGAACAAAACTTTTCATTAATAATGATAGTAATAACATGAGTATTGTGAGCTCTGATAGGCAGTTCTCTCACTTGATTCTTCCCCATGCACACAAACACTCCTAAATTACTTAATGATGGCTGCAGTGCCTCAGAAGCTCAGACACAAGGGCAGCATGTATTTTAGTGAAGGTTATTTCTGAAAAGTTTATGGTCAGCCTTTCTGGAAGAAGACTATGAGTACAGACCTAATGCTGGTTATCTAACCACACACTTTCTTAAATCATACATTCTAAATAACAAAGACCACGTTTATAGTCAGACCTGTAAAAGAAAACTCTTGTTGCTCCTTATGATATATGAAAAAGATGACAGGACATGTATTTTTTCCACTGAAATAAGAGGAAAAGAAAAAAAAAAATGTATCTTTTGCCTTCCCTTCTTCACTGTAATGCAGCTGTTGAAGGGTCATCATCTTCCTTTTTTTTTAAAAAGCAAATAAAACTGGGACTCCCAGGTGCTTGTTAAATAAATAAAGAACCGTAAACACTAACTAAAAACCTCACTTTTTTTTTTTAAAGTTTTTATTTTAAAAGGTATCAGAGAAGTAGAGTCAAAAAAGAAAAGGCAGGAACACAAAAATGTTTCATCCAAGAACCGTCTTTGCCAATCAGCTTAATTAATCTTTTCTGAGAACTAATCTAGACATTCCCCATGATCCCTTTCCAGGTGATACACAATTTAAGACTTTGACTCAACTGTGTGCATAGGAGTCCTGGAATTAGACCCTTTTTTCTCCCTTCATTGCTCACTTTCACAGGAGCCATATGAAAGCATCATGAGATTATGAATGCACCAGGATTCACAGGAAAACACAATCGAACCCCAGTGTACTTCTAGTGGGGATACAATCACTAAAGGCAAGCACAAGAGACAGCATTTTGTATAAAATAAATAGATAAACATCTACCAAACAAAACCATTTGGCTGTGTGCTTATCATAGAGTCAAAGAATGGCTTGGGATCATACAGTTCCAAACCCCCTGCCATGGGCAGGGACACAGACTGGAAATGCTGTTGCAAAATGCAATTCTAAGATGTATTATAGAGAAGTGTTACAAGCAAGAAATGAAGTAATTACTTTACTAAGCTTTCCACTCAATAGCTCTGAAGTACTGGTGAGGCCTCAAGAACCCTACGGTGCTGTTTCAGGCATCTTACCAGAAGAGGTGTAAGCAAACGGGAACTCAAAGGAAAAATTCACCAAGTATAATAAAGTGAAGAAAAGTAAAAAAAAATTAAAACTGAGGTGTTTTTTTTTTTCTTTAGAAGAGGAGAACTGGGAAAGTAGAAGGTGTGGGAACATACATTTCTTCAAGGCGTAAGGTGTTACGAAGATGACGGTGAATGATTTGCTTCATCAACATCAAAAGCAGACTCAGCTTTGAGCAACCTGATCCAGTGGGAGGTGTCCCTGCCCATGGCAGGGGGGGCAGAACTGGATGATCTTTAAGGTCCCTTCCAACCCAAACCATTTTATGATTCCAAGAAGTAATCGATTTCACTTGTAGAAAGGTGAATTTAAACCAAATCATAGAAGCAACATTCTAACAACAAAGGACTGGAACAGGGTACATACAGATACTGTGAGATACTTTCCATTTGAAATTTACTCAATGCCTACCCAAATTCCTTCTGTCCATACTATATAATGCCTGAAAGCACGTGTGATGTCCATCACCTGACTGGAATTTACTGCACTTCTGCACACGGATAACGTATACAAGGCTCAAATAGGCTTCAGATGCAGCATTCCTAAAAGAATTTCTCTCAAATATTTATGCACCCAAAGTGCTGGTTTGGGTTTTTAAAGTATTTTCCCTCCCCTCATAGCACTCAGGCTTTTAGACTGATATTTTTAGAGGCCAAAATCCATACCTCCTCTGAAGAACAGAGGATCTGTTCCACTGTGAGATCTTCCCCTGTTGCTGGGTCAGCTTTAGCCAGAAGGAAGCCACATGGAGCAAATCCCTGCAAATTTTTCCCTTTTCTCCTATAATATCTCCAGAGGCAGAATTCATCTGCAGGAGATGTCAGGGAAGGAAGTGAAGCAGATGCCTGCACTCCCCCTCCCCAAATATTAGGTCTATAATTTCTCACCTCTTTTCATCCAGCTTTCCAAGGAAAACAAAACCAAACTAACTAACAAAAACCAAAGACGATAAATCCTAAATGCACCAGAGATCATAAGCACATTTGATGAGACAAAAGAAACGAAGTGGGGCACCCCAAGTTTGGTCCCATTATTAACATTGTGTATTTCCAGATCATTGTACCATGCAATTATTACTTCCAGTCTAGCCTGGGTTTGATTCTACACACTATGCCTGTTTAATTTTGTCAGACACCACAGCTTCTCATACACTTAGTCCATTATCACTATGAGAGGAGCTGTATCTAATGAGCATAAGCATAACGTTGTGCCAGTTAGCAGCTATTGGGTACTATAAAAATGGGACAGAGCTCTTTTCAAGTACAGTTATTTCAGGTACTCCACTATTCTGATATTCAGAGAAAACACATACACAGCTCACAGCAGATGCTGCTAGAAACAGCAGTGAGCACAGTCAGCTCCTATAAACAGCCTCATTTGTTTGGCTGTTATCCTCAGCCCTGCGCTCCTTTGAAAAGTGACCAAAGGGTGTAACTGCCATGCACAACACACACAATGAGCAAAGTAAACCACTATTTTCTATCCTCACCTGTGCCTTAAAAATGAGGTCTTATAGAATCTGCCTTCTCTAAAGAAAAGAAATTTAAAATTTAATTCCAATTGCAGAATTTGTATCTTAGTCATGAACCAGCCATGCCAGGTTAACCATATCAGACTTGCAGTCTGAAAGCTACACTCCCAACAATCCATAAACAGGATACTTAAAAAAACCCTAAACAATCCCAAACACACACAACTATTCCTTTTACCAGGTATGCACTAAATACCTTCTCATGGTGCCACAAAAACTTGTAGCCTCTTTCGTTAACCAGCCCTTCTAATATGCTCTCAAAAACCTCTGTAAGAGCTCAGAGTAAGAAAGGTTTTGGAAAGTAGGCACAGGCTACAGGGAAGGAGAAGTAGGAACGTCACAAAGAGTGTTCTGGTTCTGCCATTTGAAATACCAAAAGCAGACACAGAACATAATCCATAGATTATATATGTGAAATTCTGGAAATTAAAAGTGCCTAGCAGGTATGAGCCTAAAGAGGATATCATTGGTCTATCATTACTTTACATAGTATTCTTGAGGAAATTAAGCCAGCTTTTACTGACATACTACCTAGCACTTAAAAGTATATTGCATTCCATCTCTGGCAACTACGTCTTCAATAATGTATGCTACATCTCTGTTTTTTACTACTTATCATCATCAGAAACTTCAGATGATCAGAGAAACCTCAACCTTGCTTCTAGTGCTGCACGTCCAACCCATTACTCCTGTGTAAATAATAACCTCCACGCATGCAAGCTTTCACCCACAACTGTAAAATATTTGTGTTTCGGATGGATTTGAGAAAAAGACTTAAACATGTAAGGCAACATCTGGTATCTACGCATTCATCCAGCATGTGGAAGCCAGTCACAACCATGTTTTCCAAACTTGCGTGGCACTGAAAGGCACCATATGGAGATGACTAACAGTGTTATTCGGATTATGCGTTCAGCTAACTCAGTCTCCTACAAGGGCTGTTTCCCGTTTATGTGACAGGCATGTCACATTTTTCAGGCATGCCATATACAGTCGTAGAAATAATGAATTTTGACTGGGCTTTTTGCACATGGATTCTGCGTGAGGCTATGGTGATTTCCAGTGCAAGGAGACACAGTAATGTTTTACAAAACACAAGGGGTGACCAGAGCATGGAGAAAACCAAAGCAAAGGCCACATACTCTGCATATGCTTCCATCTGCCTTACTATTGAAGGAAAAACAGTGCAAGAGCACCCAGGGAGCTCTGAAACAACACTGAAAATAAGCACCACGCACAATGAGATCACTCACACAGTGATCAGGCAATCCTCACCCCCACGCTACTCCAATGCAGTGCTCACATGCAAGACAGCCTTCATGCATTTCAGCTGTGAAGATCCAGGTCTGACCAACACATTTGGGATCGCTCCATGTAAAAGCCATACCCCTGTCACCCACCTACAGCTGTTGGCATGGAAAAGAACATTCCCCTATACTTTCTCAAGTGACAGTAAGAAAATCTGGCTGTGAACACACCCCCTTGGTACTTCCTCAGCCAGCTGCTCTTCCTGTACCTGCTCCTCACTGGCTCAGCTCTGTCACCACTGCTGCCCCTCTCGCTCCCCCCAACAAGGCAGTTGCCGATGCCGTGCTGGCTTGAGTTTGTTTCTTAGGGTGACTGGGGCAGAGAAATGAAAGAAATTAGACTAAGAACAGTTTTCAGGTCTCTTCATCACCCTAACCAGTTTTGTTTATCATAAAAGCAACATCATGCACATGGCCAGTTGCAGGAGGGGAGGTGGTGGGGGGAAAATATTTGAAGCCACTACATTAAATCTACCTCTGAAAGAAGCTGAGGAAATCCATTGCCGTTGTGCACGCCTAACAGCACGGTCTGTAAAAAAAAATTAAAAATTCACCAAGTTCAATGAATCTTTTCTTGCCACTGTACACACATCTTCTTTTGCTTTGCTTCAATTGATTACTCAAAATACAAATCAATCTAGGGCTTGTGCGGTGCTAACATATTTCAAGAGCCAGAATGAGTGGCCCCTTACTCCAAGTATGCTCTGCTGAATTATGACTCCTTAAACTTGAGGCGGCAACTGCTTAAATTGCCACATGTGCCCATGGCAACATGCAGACATCCCAGTGCCTTTCTAGGAACTGTTTAAAGATGATCAGTTTCTATTAAGTTTAATGGTTTAATATTTTTATTGCAAGAGCACAAACAGAATCATAGAATCATACAATCACAGAATAGTTTGGGTTGGAAGGGACCTTAAAGATAATCTAGTTCCAATTCCCCTGCCATGGGCAGGGACACGTCCCACTAGATCAGGCTGCTCTGAAATAGCTGCTTTCTATCAACATAAGCTCAAACTAAGCCCTATTACTCTATCTGTTCAAACTTGCTCCTGTGACTTGGGGAAATCACAGGAACACTTAGCACAATGGCATTATTCCTGAAAGACCAAAAGCAATACAGTGGGTCAAAAAACAGATGGAGCACAATGCCCAGAATGTATTTCGAATTAGCGCCAAATCAATCATTACCAGTAGGGTTACAAAGAAACTCCACACCCAAATTAAAAGCTACCCCATGAAAGAGTATTTACAAAGCTTCTCTCTTGGCACAAGATAAAAATCCAGCTCCTGGAACCATAAGTCTTCAGAGCATGCAGATCAAGGTAGCTTCTTTCTGTAGTGCTTTAGGAAACAGCATGGACCAAATCCAAAACACACAAGGATCAAGCTGGTTTTGAGACATTTGTAAAGTTTGTTTGTAGTCAAACCACTGCCCGAGCCATGTTCAAAATGAAGCCATGGTTGGATCCAGTTTTTAAATAGTGCTGTTGCCAGCACTACGGCCTATGGTGATTCTGACTTGAGGAGACTGGTCCACGAGCTTGAAGAAATATCTGATGGGACAACAGCCATCTTCCAGTCTCCACATATATGTCTGAAAATGCTCAGGATCACCAATCCCAAAAGTATCAACAGAAGGCAGAAGCGAAGGGCTCAGAGATGAGGCAGACCCCGCTCTCCTGCCAAGAACGAAGTGCTCTGGGAAAACATGAACTCTTACTGCAGCACTACACAAATCGAGTCTCATTCTCCTGTTTGACTCGTTCTAAATTCAACTCAGTAATATAAAGGAATATAAAATCAGGAAGCTCGAAGTCATAACATAAGGAAGGATAAGGAAAGAAAAAGTTAGACCAGTTTTCTTCATATATAAAATAGGTGGGTTTTTTGTTTTTTTTTTTACATTTACAGGGATACGGGGGAAAGAAGACGCAACAGGAAAATCGGAATAGTTTTTAACAAGGCAAACTGTGGCATTCCCACCACGTCTTAGCAAGTGACCCCTCCACTTAAACCAAAGTCTTTGAGCAAGGAAAGCCTGCTTGGCAGGTGCAGACTCCTCTCTGTGATTCAGTTATAGCACATTTTATATTTACTACAATACAGAGTTGTAAGTGGCAGGTTTCTAACAGTACAACGAGAGACCTACTAGGAGGAGAGATCTTAAGTCCTGTCTGCAATCTGAAGCACATGAAGGTGCTCACTTCTTCAAGATTTACCTACAGCAAACTCCCCTAAGCTTTAAAGATTTCAAGTCTCTGATGAAATAGCAAGATCATGAAAAGATAATACAGAGTTTTCAACTCATATCTTAGCGGAAGGATGAAAAGTGGAAATTACAAACCAGTTCCTAAGGGAAAAATAGGAATCTGCACCCCTTAGAAAAAAAATTCTTACATTCCTGAAAGATGAGTGAATTAAATCCCAGATTATTGGACTGTTTGTAAAATTTGAGGGGATTGTTTAGTATTAGTTTTAATGACCTCAGCTACATATGACGAGTTAACATACACCGAGGACCCATATGCCATTTTTAGCTGTATCACGCCAAAGTAAAAACTCCCATCTTGTCCATTCACTGCAGCAGACCTTCTCATCTTTGTACACACATCAAGCCCAGGGGATGCTTACATTATAAACATTATTGGTGTTGCTTCTGTGCTTACAACAGGCATGATTAGGAGGCTGTCTCTCCATTGCAATTGCTTCATGAAAACCAATTCACCATACATCCCCGGAAGACGTAGCTGTTGCAGCTGAAGAGATCAACATCTCCCACAGCTGGGATGAGTGAAATAGGAGTCATACAAATGAAAGCCAGGCCCCAACCACACAGCTTCATTTGTCCTGCAGAGGTTTCACCTCTGAACAAATCACCAAGGCAAACGGTGAGTACAGGCTCTTCGTTCTACAAATGACACAAGCCTGCTGGGAGAGAGAGAGAGAGAGAGAGATATGACGAGAACCAGTGCAGGGCTTGCTTGTGAAGCTGAAGATGGCAGTCAGGGAACACAACCATTAATACAAAGCATGAGCACCCTGGCTGACAATTTCTGCCCTTTCAGTCAGATGTTAAACCAAGTGACATACTACTATAGAGAGGAAGGAAGGGAATGTTAACTAAAAACCTTTAAAACAGTAATCCCAACCAAAAGAGAAATCCAATAGCATGAACTTGTCTCAATTCACCTTCCTCTTCCAAAAAGCGTTTGAGACAGCAAGAGGTGAGATAGTGGTGCCTGTGAAGCATGCATATCTTTATGGGTGGGTTCCAGTGCCTCCAGCAATTCATAATTCTTATTTGCCTTTCTTCAAGCATTCAGTAGAGGGCTTTCTGTCAAACTAAAACATCCAGTGTCCAGCATGTATGAGAAAAGAATAAAACAAACAGCTATTTGCAAAATATGAAAAAAAAAAAGTAATCAAGAATATAGGAGTCAGGGAGGGAGGCTTAGGAAACAAAAAAGAATGTCCCCTAAAAGGATAACATGGCTGTCTCTCTTTGTTGAGCTGTTTAAGTCAAGGACAAAAGGGAACAGAGGAAAATAAGAGCCATTTTCACTTCTCTCCTGCATAGAATTACAAATGTATTTGAAGAAAATGAACTGTGAGATGATGCATGTAAAAAATATATTGCTTTACCATGACTGGTGATGGTAGAGTTATGTTGTATATTTAGGCATGCATCCAGAAAAAGGTGACTGCCAGTTCACGGTTATGAATCATGTATCTCAAGAGCAGAATAAGAGGCTACAGTGTGCTGAACAGAACAGACCAGCAGCAATTAATAAAGAGACCATCAAAACACAGCTAACTTCCAAGACGTCGATCAAGGATTTAAAGTATGGCAACAAAGGAAAAATGAAGGAGAAAGGCACACCAAGAAAGGGCCATATAAATTTCAGATATTTCTGCACTGATTTATTGTCTTCAAACAGTGATAGTCACAGAACCACATTCTTTGAGGCTAGAAAGAAAATTCCAGTTGTGAAAACACAGCTACAGTAGCAAGAGAAGTGATTTAGTAAGGGAATGGCTTTATCAAACTAGATAGCAAAACCAGGTTAGTGAGCATAAGAAGATCAGGACCATGATTTTGACTCAGGATATGTTGAAACATGAATTATTTCTCTCCAAACCTTCCTAAAACCACAAAAGTAACCATGACTACCTGTCTTATCTTTCATCAAGTCTTTTAAAGGTTCACCAGAGAATTTCAAATGGTTAAAAAGTCATCTCCACCTGGGGCAAGTTATTTTCTTTCTGGCACTTAAAAGCCAGAGCACAGATTCCAAAACACATTCAGGTCCATGGAAGTATTTGTCTCCACATCTACTGTTCACTGTTCTTCCTCAATTCTTTTTCCAAAACAGTAACCCATATCTTTTCAGTTTCTCCAAACAGGGACAATCTTGGCTTTTTACCTTGAAGCGGTGTCTTCTGTGTTTAACCCTGTTGTTCAGAAGACTAAACCCAGGAAACTATGGGTTTTGTTCAGAAGACTAGACCCAGGAAACTACAAATCCAAATAGGCAGCAGGGGCTCACCTGGTTACACAGTTGACACTGCAGGCTCCCTCCCAGCTTCTAGCTGTTACCATTCTCTGTATTGTGAAAGTTCAGCAAGAAGCTTTTCCTTCTGTCTTGTCCTGTGACTTCTGCAGGTTTATGACTCCAGCTCTCTGCAGTGGGGCAAATCAGTAAGAAATCTTCTCCAAGATGCTCAAAAAAAAGTCTTCAAAGAGCCTCAAGCTAGCAGTTGCCTCCTCCAAGGTAACTTCTGTCCTACCTTCCATTTTTTCTGCCTATTAGTCTCAGGTGTTACTCCAATCCACTCAGCTTATTTAATAAAGTGCAGCTGGGACACCTTGTGCCATCACATGAAGGTTCACTTGTTCCTTACACCTAATGTTTCCTCAATATAAACAAAAAGCCAGATAACAGACAAAGAAAATATTATGTACCCTGCACTTCAACAGTATCAATAGCATAGAAAAATTCACAACAGGAGGAACTCACTAAAACTGGAACCGTGCAGAAATCCCACTAAAAGTTTCTGAGACACTACAGAGCTAGTATTTTGATTTTAATCCCTGTTTAGGAAAAACAGAGAGGCAGTATAGCCCAAAGCATACAAGACACTAACATCCAAAAGCAGTCACAACATAAAACTGTCTCTTCTTATTCCAAAGCTATATCCAAGTTTACCAAAGCTTGCACAGGATCATCCAAATAAGAAAACACTCAAATAAAAACACTCTTAAGACTTGCATGATGGATGGTTACAGCACTGATAAAAAAAGTCACTGCCTCAGTGCTGCATTCCAAAAAAAAGGAAAGAAACTGTGGGAACAGCTGAGAATTAATGTAGCAGGGGCTGAAGATGATAAAAACAGAGACAGTGACTGAACAGCAAACAGCTTTCTTCTTTTCGGTCATCTTTAAATGTTACTTATTTTTAAGACTTACATTTCTGCTATGACTGCTTCTTTATGAAAAATATGTATTAAAATGAATTTAAAAAAAATGTTTTTGGAACTTAAAAATACAAAAAGTCACTGAGTTCTACTAAATACTTGAACATTATGGATTTCTCCCCCTTAGCAGAGGAAGAAGGGATAGTTTTAAAAATGTATACTGAACCAAACAATGGAATAAACTTAAAAAAAATATATGGGATTGACTAATTCTCTAAAAAGGGCTGTTATTCATTACAGTGACACACATGCATACATCTGGCTGAACACACACTCATCTCTGTTGCTCATCTTTCCCTCATGCTCCTATTAGTGTTGCATGGTCTGCAGGCACAGGCACTGGATCTCCAGTCAACCCCCAGTCTCTCAAACTCCACCATCCCAGCACCTGACAGACCTCTGGCAGCTGCCAAGGGACAGTCCTTTCTCACCTCTCCCCAGGGCAAAAGCAGATGTGTGGGAAAGGGAGCATGGAGGCTCCTCACTGTAGACACAGCAAAGAGCAGCAAGAGCTCACTGGCAATGCAACCTGAGCAAAATCTCTTCTCATACAGGTGTCATAGGTTGAAATCTCACAGAAACTTAGCTAAGCATCTAGGATACTTCAGTGTTACTGCATCCATTCTAATCTTGCCTGGCTAAAACAATCCTTCTGCCTAGACTACTCATTTATCTCACATACTTAGTTTAGTAGGGTTACTAACCTGTACTAATCATAAATGTCTAAGCTCAGCACATCTTCATTTCTAGCTGTTCCTCCTCCAAGACCATATCTCTTCTCTGGTTTGTTAAGAGTCTACTAAAAAGTGGACAAGACAAAGTTTTAATCAAATGTAAGCAATAACAACAGGTTTTATTCAAAACTTCCAGTAAAGAGGACTGACTAGTTTTGGAATAAAGGTACTTAGTATTACAGCTTAACGTGAATATAAAAGATCAAAGAGAAGAAAATAAACCAAGCAGTAAAAAAAAATAAAAATTAAAAATATATTTTTTTTTAATTTTGAAACAGACCCACACAGGGATTTCAAAGTCCTCCAAACAATTAACAGTTCCTCGGTTTGGCAAAACAAGATTCTCTTAAAAAATTAAAAGCCGCCTTCTGCTACATAAACTGTATAAAACCGGTCAATAGTTAAAGAGCACTCTGTACAATTTTGCCTTGAAATACATAGAGCTGCAGCCATCAAACTGCAGGAATTAATCATTTTGTCCTCTTCACGGGTAAAAGGATTAACCACCTGCGCAATTGTTTTCAGGGAAAACAAAGAGGCAAAAATAGTCAGAATTAACAAGATGAAGCCACTATAAAAATGAAATGCACAGCAAAACTCAGACCTCAGTTTAAACTAACAAGCTATGTGTACAATATATTCTACATTTCAGTTGTCATATTGCCTTCCCATTCCCACCTCCCCCCATTCAAGTAGTCCCAATTCCTTTATGGTCTAAATCTAATTAATTTCTAGACTTTCAAATACACCGTACATACATTTAGCAAAAAACATACCTAACATTCTTACAGCAGTATGGTCAGGACACGATTTCAAAGATTACTACACAGTTATTGAGATTAAATCTTATGACTGTTTTTTTCTTTCAAAGAGAACAGCAACCATCAGCTTAGACAAACGGTTTAAAATGTACTCCAGAGAGCCTGCAAAAAGCAGGCTTCACCAACATCGGCGCTCAGCCCCAGAGGACACAGGGGAAAACAGAGAGCACTGAATGTAAGGAAGAAAGAGAATCTCAGAGTGCCAGCTACAGGAAGATCCTTTGGGAAGTCGGTCCAACAGATTGTAGGTTTGGCTCAGTCATTGTTGTTGCACTAAGCCCTGCAAATCAACTTTACAAGAGTACGTTACAATGTAAACTAAAATTCTTAATACCAACAGTATGTCAAAGAGGGTTGTGGGGTTGGTTTATTTTCTGAATCCAACAGTTGGTCACAGAAGTCAAGTATTTTCATGGCTCTTTTTCAGCTGTTGCCAGTTCAGGGTAAGGGGAGGGGGGAGTAAAAATGTGTGTGTCTGACTCATACGTCCTTCAAGTACATGCAAGGCTCAGTTGTTTCCAAAATGCACGATCTTGGGACCTTTTAAGACACTGAAGAAATAGGATTATGAGGAGAGCCCATCTGAGTAAGTACTTTATCCAGCCACTGAAGGGGACCATGAAGGTGTATCTCTATCCAGCATGGAGTGCTTGTTACATCCTGACGGTGATATTCGGCTCCCCAACCCTGGAAACAGAATTATAAGTTGGGAAAGAAGAAAATCACCTTGTTTTATAATATCAAGTACATGAGAAGCATACTTCAATCACTGTTTTTCTTACCAAAATACTTTAGTTTTCAACAGTCATTATCAGCATGGTAGCATAACAGCCTTGATGCAACAACTATCATCACATTTCAAGAAACAAATACGAACTTAAAAAAAAAAAGATTAAATTCTGAGGAAGTGTCATTTTGAGATCTCTTGATCTACTGGAATGGAAGTCTTTAAACCCTTACAGACATAACCTGTGGCAGTGCAAAATTTCCCCACACCACGCAGCCAGATGATGTCCCAATAAAGCCTCTAAAAAGGGGGATAATCAAGTCTTTTCTGCCAAGACCAAAACCAGAACAAACTAGGGAGAAATGCTACCAAACAGATCAACAAATTAAAAAATGAGGTTATAGGCTGACATTATGGAAGTGAGGGTGAGGCATCTGTCTGTCAAGAACCAAAGTATCTTTTGCAGGATGGACACAATAAACTGAGCAGTAAGTCAGAAACATGTCTCTTTGGATAAGAAGGGCATGATCATTCCCCAGCAGGTTATTTTCAGGTTAAGAGAAAGCAGGTTTTGTTTCAGCTCATACCTGATTCCATTACAGTAATTACCAAAGATATAAGCATTAAAAACCTTTAAACAGCATTCAAAATCATTTTGTAAGTGAACCACTTTTGTGGCAGGTCCGGAGAAAAGTCTAAGACAACTGCAGGTACAGTTTGCTCTGCTCTGTGTTAACCCCTAGTGAAGGAACTACCCAGCTCTCAACACAGGTGGCAGCAGCTCTAAACACTGTGCAGTGCAACATCCTATATACAGGAGGTCCTGTGCAACTGTTCAGGCCACACTGCTGTAAAACTACAGGCTGCAGAGCTACAAATAACCTATTCCATTTTAGGAAAGTCTGTCCTAGCACATCTGGAAGTTGCTACCCTTCTATCAAGAACAGCACTCCAGCATACTACCATTTGCATTTGACTGCCTTCATATATGTCACCAGCCCTTCTACATCAGTACCCATGGTGACACTCACAGCCACATCACAGATCTTGACTTTGCATGCACCCCTAGAATAGGAAGGGGTGCATTATTCTAAATAATTACTGCAGCTCCTAATTTGGGAGCTGCTGATCAGGACAGGTTTAAAGGACTATGCTATCTACAATCCTACAACTGCTATAATGACTACACTGCTGTCCCAGCTCAGCTGGGAACATGAGCGTGAAGTTCAGCTGGGCCTCTTACAGGACAGGAGATAGCACAGACCACAACGGTTTGGCAAAATAAAGGGGCAAAAGCTGATGCTACCCAGTGAATTGGTGGCTTTTCCACTTTTCGGCTAAGTAATTAATTATTCGATTATTTTCAAAACTTACTTGTATTGTATTTTGCCATACTGCACAAAATTAGAAAGACAAGCCCTGTAATTCCAGAGTAATTATGCAAATAATTCTATATATATACACACAGACTATCTACACACACGTTAAATAGAAGAATTCAACTGAAACACTAAAAATGAAATTAAAATACTTAAGACATGATAGAGATGCTTCACAAATTACTATAGACTTATGTGAAGAAACACCTTCTGCAAGTCACCTCAAGCTCTCAAAGTACGTGCATCAGATGGATTTTTTGTCCACAAAGACAACTTTGTTTCTTTAACACCTGTCTTACACTTAAACTTTATTCTGTACAGGTCAGTGGAGGGAGGCACTGGACCATTCAAAATCACTACATTAAGAAAAAAAAGTATTATCCTTGCAAAATAATCTCAAGGAAGTCTTCACATACCTTTACAAAACTCATACGGAGAGTGCACATCTTGGTAAGCTCATACACTGTCTCAAAGCCATGGTTCACTGACTGAGCCAAAAGCTGAGCAAACTCTTGATTATTGAAAATCTTCAGACTGCAGCCACTGGGGATTTTGCAGACCGTGGTGGGATGGAACCCATGATGGTAGTTGCAATTCCGACTTTGCACAAAAATACTGCTGTCACTAAGACATTCAGCATACACTTCCCCACCAACATAATAGAGATGAACACCTGTGAGGAGAAGGATGACATAAGGAGATTGGATTAATTCACATTACGTATCAATTTTTATGCTCTTGTCTTCACAGTGATGTTTCTGCTTAGAGATAAACATTAACTGCATATCAGACCATCACCTATCTGTATTGAAACTTGATTTTTACCTCTCTGTTTCATCAGCAAGCAATTTGAAAGGTGCGTACGTATGTATAAATATGGAAAATGAGTAATTTCTGCATTTTAACATGTGTATTCAACAACTATAAAGCAGCAAGCACTGCAGTACATCACATGGCTTGCCCACTTGAACTTTTTCTCATTATTTATGTAAACCAATAATTGGGAATGCAAGAGGAGAGAGTAGAAACCTACTGATTTGTAGATAAGAAAGTAGCCCTGAGCTGGATTATCTGGAAAAGTTCTGAAAGCTGTTTCGGGTAGTATGAGTTTTTTCAGCTTGCTTTAATTCCAGAAAGCTAGGAACAGAAAATGACCCTTATATTCCTCAGATCTATCTGTCAAATGAGGGTACACACCAATTTTGTAGTCCTTTCCCCTTCTACTGCCTGCTCCCCCCGATGGAAGAAAGCCCTGAAGAGCAACACAGACAAGGGATCCTTTGTGGAGATTTGCTGTCAGTAAGTAGAACTCAATCCCAAAGGCTTTGAAAAAGCAAGAATATGTGCCTTTTGTATTTAAAAGGATTATGCACTGTTTAAACCTTTCACCTCCCACAATGCCACGAGCCAGAGAAGCAAACAGACAGAACTTAAAAACTAAACTGAAGTCCAACCAGAAATCCTTGACTGTGGTCTGTCTTGTCAGATTTTGTCACTGACTATGCCTGTACCTGTGTGGGCAAATATATACTCCCACCTTAACTTTCAAAACATTCATGGCTATGCCTTCAAGTTTGGGATTTACTCTTCAAAGTCTAACAGTTCTGCATCATCATCAGTTATACATATTTACTTATTCCACAGCATCCTTGTCTCTTCTACCCTCTGCTTTGGTACACATGCTTCAGTTAAGTGCTTCAGCAGAACTCTGCTTGCAGCTGCGTTACTTTTAACACAAAAACGAATGAGGTGTTAAATAAATATCCTGATACATGGTAAGATGGATGGGGAGTAAAAGAAGGAAGAAGTATTAGGACTTGAGTGGCACAGCATAGGTGTGATGTAATGCTGAGAGCTGCACAATCCCTCACGTAGAGAAAGGCTCTCCAGACCAAGGACTCAGTCTTGAAGACCTGACAGTTCTCTTCAGTTTCAATTCTTTTCTCCTCTAAGGAGGAGGAATATACTTCATCAATTGGCACTTACAACATACACGCTACTGTTTGGGCATGCTGAATGCTCAAATGTCACAGAAAATTTAAAGTTTACTAATAACATAAACACCTAGAAAATATGTCTGTTGGGAATGCCCCACTTGCAGGGTAACAGTAGTTTTTACCTGTCATTTGCATTATAGGCGAGTTTTCAGAAAAAAAGCACTATATTAAGTCAGACAAAAACCAGAAGCTTTTCTGTTCTGCAGGACACTGACACAGCTATAGATGAGAAGCATAAAATTCCCACTGAAGGAATCAACACCAGCCTGAAAAATGCATTTGGAACTGTTTTAGTAGGTTGTCTCTCTAAATACATGTTAGGATAGCTAATTTATGTTGGAACTGAGGCTAGCTAAAAATCTGGTGCCAAGAACTATAATTTGGGTTTTCACATACACCAATAATCAAAATAAATCAAGACATTTCATTAGACAAACTGCCTTAAGCTCTCTTTCTAATTAAGATTATGATAGCCTTTGGGCAATTAAAAATTGATTAAGGGTAAAAGTTTCCTGTAATTACACACCAGGTAAGAACAATACTTTGCTTGTAAGACCTGGCCAGAATATTATATATTTACCAACACAAGCACTTATCACATGCACTTGGGAAGACCAGCCTGCTCTTGAGGCAAGTGGCCCATGTTGTCACATCTAGGGAAAATGTCCCTCACAACAAATGCAGGCAAAGGTCCAAAACTCACCTTTGCCAATATGCCGCCTGGTGTTCTCAATGGTGGAGTTGCGGTTAACATTCGAGAGCAGCCCCAGGCAAAATCTGTTCTTGTTGTTTGAAGGATCAGTGAAGCCATCCACCAGGATGCTGGTGGAAGAAGCGTGGAATGCCTCCCCAACGCGATTATTCAGCTCATAGTAGACAATGGAGCACCAGTGCTTCGGCTCTTCATAAGCAACTGCCTGAACATCTAGAAATCAATAATGGAAAAGTGACAATCTAATGGCACTGGAATGTTTGAGATGCAAAGATTCATAAAACTGCAGATTTTGGCCAAAGATGACTGAAAGATGAGCTGGATAAGCAACTGCAGCTAAATGAAGGCTCTTCTATCATCAGTTATTTTTTAGCTTTTCATGGCCACAGACATCAAACAGAATAATTTCACCTCAACTTTACTTCCACAAGACTCACAAGAGACAAAGGTCAAAGCTAGATACCAACAGAAAAGCACAGGAAGGTCCCGGGTACCTACCAAGCAATGCCCTAATATCCCTGCCGCACTTTCTACAACATGCTACGATGTGGGCTCAGACAGAAGAGAAACGCTGCGTTATTATACAGCTCAGCTTTCTTCCCGATTTAGTAAATGAACTTGTACTTCAGTTCATTTTACTGAGCTACCAAATTACAGGTCACCTCTGTGCTTACCGCAAAGTTGTATAGTGACAGGGAGAAAGGGCATCACATGAATGCGCAAAAGACCATTTGTAAAGTTGGATACCAAGAAGTATAGCAAGGTAGCTTAAGTACACAGTCAGCAGATCAATCTTTCAGCACTCAAGGAGTGCACAAATCTTTCTCCTGGGCTTCTTCAGGGAAGGGCAGGAGACTTTAAAAACTAAGAGAGATTGATGTTTATTTGCAGAACACGAATGAAGCACATCTTCCATATCAATAGATACTGCTTGGGACTGGAGGCTGAACAAGGGCATAATGCACAGGATCCTAACTGTTATGCTGGGCCAAAGAGCAGATGAAATGAGGAAGATATTATTTAATAAGAATCTTTTATCCACTAAGGGCTACAGAATGCAAAATCTGCTACTGTTCATTACAAAAAAAATTTCTTGTTGAGTAATAGCAAGGATTGCTTAGAACATTATTTTCCAGACTGGTAACAAGAAGCTTCTCCTCAGCAGCTCCTAACTGAAGCTAGGAATTGCACAGAATGCCAACAGGAAATTCCTGGTTCATAACTTCTACCCATCAGGCTCTAGAAACACATGGAAGGCTTGAGGTAACAGTTGTGACTGTGCACAGGGAAAAATTTCTTCAGATGACATTGAAAATCTTTACCAAAGGGCTTCCCAGTGGGTGTCCAATAACAGCATAGTCTTCTTCAGATATCTGCACCCACTGCACATTCTTTCAAGTGCCAAATACAGCTACAAATTATTAAACTGCCTCCAAATAAAGGAGGCTAGTGAAGGGATGTGGTTGCTTTATGTGGTTTCTTTTAAATGACGGAGACTCTTTCACTGCTAAGCCTAGCACAGTTGGATATACTGCTAAGATACCAACTTTGCAGATTAAAGCTCCAACAACAGGTCAAAGTGCTAAAATGAGAATCAGGCTGGTATTACAGAAAAACTTGTTTCTCTGGCCAGAGGCTTCCTTCCATCAGCTCCAAGTCTTTACTGAAATCAGCCAACTATGACCACTGTTCATATTTTCCTTTGTTCACAGATCATATCACTATTGAGTTCTCTGACATGTGCAAAGCACAAAACAAAAAGTGCCCCCCCTTGTCCAGCAGCACATAGCGGATACAAAAGGTGGCAAATAATCAAAAGCAAGATAACACATCCTACATCACTGGTCAAAACTTTGGAGCGCAGTGTTTACTGCTGACCAATGACTTGCTTAAAACACCAGTAAAAAGGAGCTAATATTTTCCTAGCACTTTCTATCCTTTTACGTCACTGTAAGCCTCCCCTCCAAAAAAAAAAAAAAAAGAAGCAATCATTAATTATTAGTAAGAGGTTACCACACTTTTAATTCCCATGAAGATGCCAGCGATTATCAAAGCTGCAGCTTTGCCCCAGTTCTCAAAGTCAGGAAGAAATCTTGCCAGCTGGCCATTCTTCCAGAATGAATCATATCTCTCTCACACAGATTTCATACTAACTTCCTTACATTTGCTTTAAGTAATGCAGAGCAGGTGCGTTTGGTCTCTCTATTCCCAGCATGGGCCAACAATGGAAATTACCCAACTTCATTGACAGGATGCAGCTTGTTAAATCAAATCTCTCAAGAGTAACAAATCACCACAAAGAACATGCTTCTAAAAAGTTTGACAAAAAGTGCTGCAGCAAGCTCACAGTAAAAAACTCTTCTTTAGAAAAAATAATCTGCTGCAGGTTGTAAAAGCAGTGCAACTCTGATATAAGAATAATAAACACACGAAGGCACACGGAAGCAAGGTTTTTTGGTTTAGTTTTTTTTTTTTTTTTTAAATCCACTGAAAGAGATGAAAATCCACTGTACTAAACTGTTAGGAGAGAAGAATACTAATAGACACAATTTTTACTTTTAAAAAGTTGAGTGTTAAAAAGCAAGAAGCAAAATGTAGACACTTTTCACTTTATCAGCTCTCATGTAATAGAGGAATTCTAGAGTACTCGTGTATTTTGTGAGAGGGACAAAATCTGCAGTTAGGCATAAACATTGATAAATGTACATTGGCCCAACAAGGACTCTCCATAGGAGTGTATGGGATCAGCAAAAAGTGGAAATGCTACAGATGGGGTTTATCACATGCAAAACTCATTCCACACAGAGAGTAAATAGGTTAGCACAAAAGCTATCCTTAATTGTTTTAAGAGGGCAAATACATTTCCTGAAACCAGACATTAAGCTTAGCAACAAAACAAGTAAAAATAAATAAATAAATTCAAACAACAGTTAAATTGTTCGTATGCCTGTGATCTTGATAATCATTCTGGCACAGCATCCAGCTTGCTGCTCTTTCTTGGCATGGGTCACAACTGTGTAAGCTTATGTTCTCTAAAAGAGCTATTTCTCACAACGTGATGAATGCACTAAATCCTTTACTCAGCAGTCATGGCTGGCTGCAAAGGCTTTTAAAAAGCAACGTGTAAGAAGATGTCTGTGTCACAGGACATAAAGCAATAGGGTTGTTGTGGTTTTTTTAATACAGATTTTCAAGTCTGTAACAATGCCACACCTCAGGCAGACAGCTCGAAATTCTGAATCAAGTGCTATCACTACATGACTCAGAGATAAAACAAAAATGGGAAGAAAGAGCGGAAAAAACACAAAATACAAAAAAAACTCAAATGCCCTTATGGCCACAAGAAGAGTAAGTTATTAAAAGCAAAGCATACTCTTTAAGAACCAAAATTTAGAACTCAGGACAAAAACATAACAAGAAAAGACAATCTTATGAGATGTGCTGTCTCAGAGGAAAAAATACATACATTCCAGCTGCCTATGTAAAAATGTCTCTGGGCATTTACATAACTAACAGTATCAGCATTCATCCTCTGATCAAGTCTTTGCTTGGAGAGCAATGGTACTTGACCAACAGTAATGTCATCCACAGTTCAGTAGACTTCATATAGTATTAACTGCATTGTTCCAATAAATCAATGTAATCATAAGAAAGAGATTCCTTTCTTTGCACACATGTAATTTCAGCATCATGCACATAAGAGTGCAGCATCATAAGAATTCTTTCTGTTCAGTGACTAGTGGAAGTGCCAGATACAAAATGTAAAATTACTTTGGTCCTCTGAGTTGCTTAGGAGTAACAAAGTAAAAATGTGAAATGTATGGGGGTTTTTAAAGAGTCATGTGATAGCCTCTTGTCCTAAATCAATATTTACAATTATAAATTTTTATATCCAGATTTACTATTCCATCCCTTACAACAACAGAAAGAAATTACATGGCTGTTGTTTTTTTTTAATTTTCTACAGCTAAACATTTTCCATAAGCAACATACTTTCAAAACAAAAACTCAGTTATTAAAAGTAAGTTCTGAAAATTCTTTACTCTTGAGAAGCAAAGCAGAAGATAAGAAGAAAATGTTTTTACCTCCCCGGTGTATGTCATGAGGAATTGTGGGTGCCATCATGTTGGTATCCATTGGCTGGGAAGTATCGTGTGTCATCTGCTCTTCCGGAGGCAGGTAAGCAGGAGGGGGAGTATCAGCTAAATATAGAAAAGGCAAAGATACACTAGTCCTTTCTTCTCTTTAAAGTATATACACATACCCACATAAACAGTTTTAGCCTGGAAATGCTTCCAGCCTGACTCAGCTATAAACTTCCACCCACCAGAAATCTGAGAAAGCAATCATGGACCTTGAAGCAGGAAAGCAAAGAATTACCGTGCATATTAAGCACAACTGCCATAAAACCAAGTCATTTCCCCCCTCAATCAAGGCACAGAAGAAAGCTCAGCCATGTTTCCAGCCCATGTTTTTTGCAGGTTGGAAATACCATATAGACATTAAGGCACAAATAGGTTTGAGGACCAGGCCAGGCATAGATATGGAATAAGGTAAACATGAACAGAAGCTGAAGCAGAAAATTTTCAGTTCTAATTTTTCTGTTTGCAACATGATTCTATCAGTAAAGTATGCAAACATCCCAGTTACATCCAGGAACTTACTGTTCTCATTGTGAAGTATTAGCTTTATTTCCTTAGATTGGGAACACTAGAAAATGCTTGTGAACACAAATTCTACAGAAGTCGTCATGTGGGCCTGGAATTTATCTGTCAAATATCTTACTGGCTGTACTGCCCTGTTCAGGATTGAATCACTAGCATGAAACTAGCCCACACACAACGACCATACTCACTCACACACTGCTTTCAGCCCTGTTTGAAGCATCCCAGACAGGCTCTTATGTTGCCCTTCAGCTGCCTATTTCTCTTCTGGGAAAGCTTCCCAAATAGCTTCTTAGAAGGTGCAGGAAGTTGCCAGTATCACCATTTCCCAATACAACAGACAACACTCTCCTCCAAACAAATTGCACAGAGGTATAAGGAAAAGAGAAACCTCTGCCTGATCCCTGCAATCTTTCACTGCAACACCTGAGATTAGATTGCCAGTCTGCTATCTCTGGTGAACACGGCTGCTGCTCATCCTACGTTTACTTCCATTACCAAGAACATGGATTGCAAACCACCATAGCAAATAATCACAGGGGCCTCCAAAATCCTGAAAACCAAATTAGCATCAACAAAAGGCAGGCAAATCACACCACTGCTTTGTAAATGCTGTTTTTTGTTGGGTGGAGGGGTTTTTTGGGGGAGTGAGGAGGGGGATGTCATGTTTTGTTTTAAGAAAACATGTTCATGAAATCCATACCTGTTTATTGTTTAAGTGATATTCTGTTGAGAGCTTTACATCTAATGCTGACAGGTACATTGCTAATTCCTTTACTTGGATACCCTCAGCTGGTATCCAAGAACAGCAGAGAAAGATAGAGATGACAACAGGACTGCATTAAAAGCTTAATAGTCTGCACTGGAGTTTAAGTCTTATGTTTTGCTAAGTTTTAAATGTTTGTGTGTGAGCAAACGTGATGTTGGTGATGCATAGACAGGAAAAGAAATCGTAAGGCCACCGGCAACAAGCCAGTCAGTACCTAGGAAGGTTTCAGGATCTCTGGATAACTGCTTTGCTCCTTTTTTTAGCATTTTCCAGAAGTCAGCCTCTTACCCCATTAGTGCAAGACAGACAACTGTTCAGAGCTAAGCATCAAGGACATCAGTATCTTGACCTCTCCTCTAATTCAATTTTTTAACTGCAGCTGCTGACTTGTCTCTACAGGCATGCGAGGCAGAACAGACCCCTGAAAGGTCAAGTGAACTTCCACAAGCCAGTGTTCAGGAGGACTTTGTTAGAGAAGCCTTTATCTCCACTGCAACAGCTACAACCACACCAATCACATTTTTTTTTATGAAATGGGAAGGAAAGACAGCTGGTTCTGCAGTAACTTCACATTTTTTTAGAAAAACAAATACAAACTCTCTTTCCTTTCCTTCTGTCTCTACAAATCTAGTAGCCTTCACTCATGAGAGAAAAAATTTAAAGAGAAGCCACTATCAGCAGCAGAAATCTATGGAAGTTAATGTAATAGAAAACAGATTTTCACAAGTCTGCCACTTTGTTTACACACACCCTATCCCCAGCCCCCAAGGAACACATGCAAACAGAACATCAGTAAGCATTTATATGGAGTCCTCCTAGAATTTAGATGAAGAAGTCTGTCAGACGGCTTCTGCAGTATTTTTTCCATCTGCATGTGAAGACCAAAACCAGACAGCTTCATAGAATTTTCTACAGACATCAGTCAAAGAAAGGTTGTTATTGCTTGGATTTTAGGAAGTAAAATAGCCAGTAGATTTCTTTTCAGGTCCTTAAGGAACTACGTTTCAGATGTAGTATATTTGTTTCATGAAATTACATCATTATGTGAAGAAGTTTCATCATCAAGTAGCAGTAGCATGATCCCCTTGAGAAACATCCTTCTTCTGCAGAACGAAAGCCTTGTGTTTATGATGCTCTCTTTCCTGAGCAAGGATGATCTATAGTGTTCCACTTCTTGCACAATGAACCTGCTTTGAAACTGTTTAACTGGTTCTCAAAACAGTTTGAATCCCGCTTGCTAGTCTAGAAGAGTTTTACAATGCTTTAACTGTTTGAAAGAGGCACAACATTAAAACCCTTAACACAATCACCAGACAAAGCAATTACATAGTCTTTATTACATTTCATTTCTCAGCTCGCTATTGATCACAAGCGTTGGCTGATAACTTGGTATTACTAAGCAAAAAGACCGTGACATCCAACTACCTTCTCCCTTCTGAAGGGGAACAATAAGTTGACCATACCTGGCATCTGGAAAGGACTTCCCGGATCTGAGCTGGCTGGAGAATGCGGGTAGGTGCTACTGCTGCTTCCAGGTGAGTTTGGATAGCTGCTGTTGGGCGAGTGGGGGAACGGGTGGCTATTGGGTTGCTGAAAAGAGTCCGGGAAAGTAGCGTTGTGCGGCATGTGGGGCTCATTTTGTCCCAGGTTGCGGAATTGGGCCAAGAGGCTGTGCTGAGGGTTGTACTCGCTGTGCCTTGGAACCAGCACCGGAGGAAGGACTAGAAAGGGAGAAAGAGTGAAAAGCCACAGCATTAGAAACTCAGTTCTAAAGAAGTAGGCTATACAGGAGGAAAAATACATTCTTCCTCCCCCAGGGCAAATTCACATCTGTCTTAAAAACAAGGTAGTCAAATCGAAGAGTGCATGTCTAAGCAAGAACTCTTTTTCTTACACCTGGTTATTGCATAGCTTGAATTCATAGTGATAGTGCTGGTTTGCCAGATGGGAACTTGGTATCACAGAGGGCCAGGGAAAAAACACCAAGAAAAAACTACAATTCTGCCTTTTAGTTTTGTTCACACAAAGAAATGCTGGGAAGTAGGTGCATTATAATGCTGACATGCAGTTTGTTTAGCTGCACTTGTGATCCTGCTAATCACATAACAGCCTGTAGCCCCAAACCTTGTGAATAAGGACAGATATTTTTTCTGAAGACAATACTAACACTAATATGCCTTGAATTCAGCCTAGTCCCAACAGCTGTGATTTTATTTTTAACCTAGACTATGTTCTTGCAAGTTAGTATTAGAACAATTAACTCTTTAAGTCAGTTTACAAAATGTGCAATTTAGACAAAATTATGTAGTTAAAAAAACCCCAACCGAGCAGCAGTCGAGCTCCAAACTATGCGCTACTATGGGGTTAGAGAAACACACATCAGAAAGTACTTGTCTCACCACACTCTCAAGGCCTCCTCACCAGCAGAAAACAAAGGTCTCTTTTTGACGGAGAATATGAACATGATACTAGATACATTAAGATAAAAGAATCAGTTCTTCTTCCAGTGCTTCAGCTTCTACCTTTTAATACCTCACAGCCCATGCTACTCAAAGGCTTAAAAGCTAATCTTGTTACAGATTGAGATTTTTGGGTTATGGGGGAAGAGGAGAAGCAAGGGCAGGGAAAGAGAGTTCTATTTCACTTCCACATCTTTGTGCACAAACAAGTTATTCCTCTGCACATCTGCCCCCCTTCAGCACCTTCTTTTTCCAGCTCCACGGTCGAGCAGCACTGAAGAACCACCCCAGGATAGTCTCCTTCAAAGAGAAGGTGCCAAAACCCCACAAAAAATAGTGAAAGCAAGGCAGGCTACCATCCCTTCTTCCCAAGTCTCCTGCCCTGTCCCCAACACCTGGTGAGCACACAGAAGAGGAACAGGAGCATGTGTTCATCACAAACCTATACGGACATAACTATCACTCAGGTTAAGAAAACTGTTTGGAGACAGCTGCTTCACCAAAAGGCTGAATTACAAACTTAACCGCAAAAAAAACCATCTTCTTGCCAAGAAAACAGGCTCTTCCAAGACACTGGGACATTTTCACTCTCCCAGCATTTTGCTCACACAGAAACACTTGGATACTTATCTGAGTGTCCGGGAGTCCAAGAGTACCAGGACATAGTTTGACGCACAGACCAAGCCTGATGTCTAGGTCCACGTTTAAAATGGATACAAAAGGATGCCACACACAAAACTCACTCTATTCCTAAAACACGTCTCAGATTAACTAGAAAACAAAAAAAGCAGGTTTCCATTGCTCTTTTTTTTGGCATATGCCTCAGAGAGAAATTAAGCCACCGGATTTTTGCCCGCCAGTGGCAGTAATGCATAAAAAGTTTAATCCCTGGAATTTTCCTTGAACATACACTGGGGGAAAAAAAAAAACCAAACCAAACCTCACTACTGACACTAAGGCTGCCTGTTAAGAGCCATAAGCAGGTTTTAAAGATTTAATCTGATGCCTCACTTTCTTAGAGTAGTCTCACTGAGATTA
This sequence comes from Cuculus canorus, assembly GCF_017976375.1. Classification (NCBI taxonomy): domain Eukaryota; kingdom Metazoa; phylum Chordata; class Aves; order Cuculiformes; family Cuculidae; genus Cuculus; species Cuculus canorus. Next base: position 65,148,895 of record NC_071404.1, read on the forward strand.
CAACAGATCTCTAATCTGAGGTAGATGTCACTACAAAGGTTCATTTAGATGTGAAAACTCTAATCAATTCTACTTTACAAGGAATGCATGAAGTTCCTTATTACAGCATTTTCTGACACAATACACATTCATCTACCAGTCTCTGGAAGCTCTCAATTGCAAAACACCCCAGGAAGCTGCATCTCCCTCGGCTGTGCAGACTGTGCCTTGCCTCTAATGCAATCATTCTCACACATCACTGCCATAAGCCTTTAAAAAAAAAGAAGTTACTCAACATTCAGGTGGGCATCTCAAATCCTCTTATTCACAACACAGCAAATGTCAAACCCAGTCTCCCAGAATATCAGGATCTCTCAGAATTAAGCATGTTCTGTCGAACCAAGCAATCCTTTTACAGTGAGGTCAAGCACTATTTAATTCATAGTCAACATTTGCTGAGCTAATAAATTACCAGTGAAAAAACTAACAATGAGATCATGTGTTAAAAAGTATTTTCCCTTTCCTGTCTTTATGATTCTTCCTTACTTTTCTGAGCATTAAAAACACAGCTTTCCTATCTCTTCCTTTCCTGTGGATGAAGGTCAAGCCATTAACTTTTCTGAAGTTAATTTGTGCAGAAAGTACATCACCTGCCTTTCCCATCCCCTACCTCACATTAAACAATGACACACACTACATCACAGGAAGCCACACAATTTATAGTGTTTTAAAATAGCAGGAGAACAGGATATTTTCTGTATGTTGTCTGTAATTCAAATAAAGCAGTGTCAGATTTTCCCAAGGTATACAGACACATTTTCTCCTGAGGCAGAACTATTGGTGGAGTTTAGAAGGACTGGAAATAAGAACAAGTCTCTTCTTCACAGATCTCTCACGTAAAACCACACTTTTTGTCCAGCTGCTTAAACCTCAAATGATTAAATGCCAACTTCTTCAAAATACATGTGGAAAAGGGAGAAAAGAATACAACTGGTATTGATACTCCATACTGGTAACAGTGCTGTTTAATATCTTCATCAATGATATAGACAGCAAGATTGAGTGCACTCGCAGCAAGTTTGCAGATGACACCAAGCTGAGTGCTGTAGTTGCCACACCGGAAGGATGGGATGTCATCCAGGGGGACCTGGACAAGCTGGAAAAGTAGGCCTCTGAGAACCTCATCAGGTTCAACAAGGCCAAGTGCAAGGTCCTACACCTGGGTAGGAGCAATCCCTAATTTCAATGCAGGATGGGGAATGATGTGATTGAGAGCAGCCCTGCAGAGGAGGACTTGGGGTGCTGGACGATGAGAAGTTCAACATGAGCCAGCAATATATGCTTGCAGCCCAGGCAGCCAACCGCATGCTGGGCTGCATCAAAAGAAGCATGGCCACCAGGGTGAGGGAGGGGATTCTGCCCCTCTAGTCCTCTCTTGTGAGACCTCATCTAGAGTATTGTGTCCAGTTCTGGAATCCTCAACGTAAGAAGGATATGGAGCTGTTGGAACGGGTCCAGAGGAGGGCTACAAGGATGCTCACAGGGCTGGAGCAGCTTCCATATGAGGTCTGGCTGAGAGAGATGGGGTTGTTCAGCCTGGAGAAGAGAAGGCTCAGAGGAGATCTTATAGTGACCTTCCAGTACCTGAAAGGGCTACAAGAAAGCTGGGGAGGGAGTGTTTATAAAAGGTTGTAGTGACAGGACTAGGGGAAACGTCTGTAAACTGGAGAGGGGCAGATTTAGACTAGACCTAAGGAAGAATTTCTTCACTATGAGAGTGGTGAGGCACTGGAACAGGTTGCCCAGGGAAGCTGTGGCTGCCCCATCCCTGGAGGTGTTCAAGGCCAGGTTGGATGGCGCCTTGGGCAGCTGATCTAGTGGGATGTCCCTGCCCATGGCAGGGGTTTGAAACTAGATGATCTTTAAGGTCCCTTCCAACTCAAACCATTCTATGATTCTATGATACAGCACAAACTCTCAAAAATATTGCAGAATTTACTTTGAGTGATGCTCCTAATTCACATCCTCCCTGAATACATACAACCTTAAATGAGGAAGAAATGCCCTGAAATGTCACACCAAGTGGGAGAGAGACTGCAGTGCTCCAATTAGTCCAACTCCAGGACAGTAACTCACTGCCATAAACTGATCTCTCTTCGGCTCACGGGTTTTTTTGCAGGCTAGCAGTTCCCATCAGAGCCACAGAGGAGAAGACATGAGGAGGGACCAGGACCTTCACAAGCATGGAAGGGTGCCAGGAGTTCAAAACTTAAAGGGAGGCATGTACCAGTCTTTATCCCCTCACTCCTGCATAAGGTGCTGAACTTCTGGTCAGGTTGCAGCCCTCAACCATATGGAATAACAAATTACTGAGGCTCAGTACAGCAGGGAAGGAGGCTGATTGCTGCAGCTGCCAGCTCCAGGAAGAGGTTCAATTGAAGAGGAGAAGGCATGAGAGAATCAGCCTGCTCTAAGCCAGCACACCTGTTGCTATAAAATAATGAAGCGGCACACATCTATGCTGTGCAAATCTCCACAGGATGCTGAGCTAACAGTCTGCATACAGAATTTCTCCCTTCCTCTTTACTTTCTTCAGCAGAAGGGAACACAGATACAAAAAAAAAATGAGATCACATTTTTTAAAAATTATCATTGTTTCTATTCAGTAGCTATGTATATGTTTAAAGGAAACCCTATTAAATACACTGTTGACTTAAAAAGCTGCTGCAACAGATTTGCAAATCCAAACTCATTAAAACCGTTAAAACCTGTCAATGGAGTAGAACCACAAGTCATCTGACAGCTTGATTTCTGTGCTTTCTCAAACACCAGATTAAAAGGCTTTATGGGCTATACTACAGACAAATTTTGCTGCAAGATTTTGCGTTGATGTGGACATGGAGTTGAGAGTTCATACATGACTACTAGCAATAACACTACTAGTAATGGTTGAAGAAGAACATAAACCACCTGGAAGCCAGGCTGGGTATGTCTGCAGAACTGTAGCTAAGGAGAGATCCTCTATCTGTCAAGACAGCCTGGGAATTAGTAAGCTTGTCTTTACCATGCAAATAATTCCCAGAGTATGCCTGCACCAAACAAGTGGAGCTGTATTAAAGAAATTACAGCTACAGGGCAATTTCACCCACAGGGCTATTTCATCCAAGAGCCAAGAATGCCAACAATATAGAAGTTAGACCAAAGACAACCTAACCTGGTTGTTCAGATAAATGTTTCAACTACCACACCAAGAAAGAAATGCTTTTATGAAAATGTAATGGTGGCCTTTGAAGAAAGCTACTGATCTCTACTCTTTGTATCTCCAGCATGTCACCCTGTTCTTTAGAAAACTGTCCTAAAATAAAAATTTTCTTTTTTTTTCTCTTTTTTTGTTCTATTTTCACATTCCAGAAATAATGTTAGCAAACACAGAAAGTCTCCAATTTATGAATATAACTTTTTTCTTTTAAAGTTTCTTTAGTAAAAAAAAAATCTAATCCAAGCCAAAGAACCTACTGTACTTTCAAAGTAGCATGTTTTCTATCCAGATGGGTTTCAGTTACCTTACACAAGTTTAGATGACAGCTACTTTCCCTTAAGGGCTCATTCCCCTTCCCCCCCGCTTTGCATGTTACATGAAGATTTGGGTAGGTATCTCTTTCCATGTCTGGAAACTGAAAGACCAAACAAAGAAATACAAGGGGTTACACGTAAGAAAGCAGACTTTGATTATCTTTCCTTGCAAAAGTAGATTCTATAACACTTCTGTGAGCTTTATAAAATAAAACTATTAAAAAAAATAAAGAAAAAAGATGAGCAATTGCTGCTGCACTTTTTTCTTTTAAAAATCATGATGACTTGGTTGATAAATGTTCCGTAGAAGGGTTTGTACAGGCTTATTATACCACAACAGGGCCCTCAGCCCTAATGAAGACCTGAGGGCACTATCATTAGACAGTGCACTTTGATTTCCAAGCATCATGTAACTGTATTTTCATATGAATTTATGCAAAGCCACTTGTGTTTTACTAGAAAAACAGAACTGCCAGTTGGGAAGGAGGGAAATCCTCACACACCAGTTTGTCCTATCTGGAAATGGGTATGAAAACATGAGGCGGGGCAGGAGGAACTTGTGGCTTGTACTCCATGCTCTAGGTAGAAAATCCTAAGAAAAACGAAGAGTTGGGAGGGAAAAAAGAAAGATACCCCCCCAAAAAATAAAATCAAAACAGAGCAGCAATGTTGAACTAACAAATTTCAGCCCTCCTAGAGGGTCCTAGGTTAACTTCTGGTCTTGGGGGCCACAGCAGCTGAAGCTGGCTATGGCATCCTGGTGAGCAGCCCAGTCCCACAGTGGGAACAGAGCAGGAACCAGTGTAGGCTCAGCTGAGCAGGCTTAGGGTTGCTTGCTGGCTGTAGTTGTAGAGAGGCATCGAAGCATGCTGACTGAAAGGGCTTGCCAAGGGCTTGTTGTAAACAATAAAACACCAAGTAGAAAGAGAAGTTTTAATGTCATTAGGCTTTCCCATGTTGCCTAAAAAAAGACCTGGCAGAACTGAATATTCTTTGACCAGAGGACAAATTCTCACATACAAAGACACTTACATGTCTACACTTAAATAGAGTTTACTCTTGGTTTAAAAAAGAAATTAACAGTGTTGTGGCAAAAGCAATGTCTGAGGTTCAGGATGCTTTATGTTGTTCCAATACCACCTAGCTTAAGCAAGGCTGTGCTGCTGGCTGTGGTAGCACGGCTCTGCTTTAAGTTTTTCCCAAAAGAAGAAATGCCAGGCTTCTAGACTTTTGCTCCAAACCTATATTCTAGTAATTGCAAGCAAAAAGGTTCAATAATAGCTACTCAGAGTCTGGTTTGGGTGACAGACAATCATGCCAGACTTTCTATTCCAGGAGAAAGTGGAGAGCTGTCTTGTTTTCTCAACTCTTAATTTTATTTTGCAGTTTCAGTAGACCACACAGCTAGATTTGTCATTTTACACAGTTACAACTAACGACTTGCTTTACTGACTTTACTTTACATCAGACATCTGGTCTAAATGCATTTGGCAAGTAATATTAGTACATTTCCTGCACTAAAATATTCAGCTCACATTAGATTTTATTTGCGGATGCTCTGATAAGCTAACGGTTTGATTAAACTGACATTTGTCAAGGCCAATTTCACAATTTAGTACCAACTGTATGCACATTAGTGAAGGAGTTCTTGTAAGTGGATTTGGGGGGGGGAGAAGCAGTCCTGATACAGGAGAAAGTTACAGTGTGATAGTGTATATTAACTCAGACTTTTACACAGACCAGAGTTCTAATTACCTTTATGAAAGCCACAGTCACCAGCCTACTGAGTAGGTTAAAACTTGGAAGTCTGGTATTTAAGTCAGAAGAAACATCTGAATCTGGTTAATTTTAAAGAAAGAAAAAAGGACACAAACATATCTTTCTTGACAACTTTTATCCTTTTATTGCAGCTCATTTTTCTGACACATGGTGAGGTTAGACAAGGAAAACCCTGCTGTTAAACCACTCCCTCCTTTCTGCCTCACTGTTTCAATTCCTCTCCCTCAGATTGGTTCTGGTGGGGAATTTTAGGACGAAATTCTGCAAAACTGAAATGAAGAAAGTTTTATCTTACTTTCCAAGCAAACTGACAGTTGCTGGCTATTTCGGAGAACCATCCTATAATTGTGCCCACCTGTTGCAGCATGCTATTTTTAAAGTTACGCCCAACAGCAGTGTTACAGAGCAATATGGTAAAACTTCACTTTCTGCTCCTTCAGCCACAGCCTGCAGAGGGGCAGAAATCCTGCTACGGAAATCACCCTGGAACAAGGATTTTTCTGACTTGGTTCTACATATTAACTCTGAAGGGCTGCACCAGTTTACCCCTCCCAGAGCAACTTTCCTTTCAGCTCTTCCCTGGCCACTCTCCCTTCATGCTAGGCACTGCTGACATTACCTTCCACCAGCCCTGGTGCTGTGGAAATCACACCAGCAGTTGGGCTCCCTCCAGCTTGGGCCATCAAAGCTCTTCCATCTGGCTGGAAACCAAGCACAAGCTCTCCCACTGATCCCTGCTGGAGGGTGAGAGCTACCAACCAAGCCCCAAGATCCCCAAAAGCCCAGCCAGGCAAACTTGTCATCCCAAAAAGGACCTATTGCTTACTCCCAACTTTTCTCTCCTGGCTCCAAATTTGATCTGGACATACTGGCAGCACGTGCCAACTTGATAGTCCCTGCAGCTGCATTTGAACCCTGCTGCTTGCTGAAAGTGACAATGGCAATCCAACAGGCGACCTGCCACAATAGGCTGTGTCAGGTTTGGCGCACAGGCAGACCACGCTGTGACAGGGTTTTAAAGACTCTCTTCCCAACTTACCCTTTAGAAACAGTCTGGGAATATTAATTCTATATGTAGCACTGATCCTAGGCTGGTCAAGTACAGAGGGATGAGATGGGGATGACTAACTGATGACTCACTTCTTTCTTCTGTGAAGTACCTAGAGAGAGGGCAAGCTCACAAGCATGACCAGATCAATATACACAACATGGAAGGTGTCCCTGGCCATGGCATGGTGGTTGGAACTGCATGATCTTTAAGGTCCCTTCAGACCCAAACTATTCTATGAGTCTATGATCTGTGTGATTTCAAATGGCATTTAGAAAGTCCTTTAAACTTACTATATTTTCCTCTCACTGACAACCAGAGCTGCAGCACTGTACAGAGGAGCATTCAAGGAGCATCTACTTCCAGGACTGCATGAGTCTAAACCTGCCTTTATCCAGGATTTCCACCATTTCAAGTTTTTTTCTGCACTCCTGGTGCTGGCAGTAGGTGTACAGCCTTATGGAGATTCACTTAGAGCAAATAGCAGAGGAGATCAAAGACAAATATGAAAACAATCAAGTTACAGTCATAGGCAAGGAGTCTGTGCCGGGAGCAAAAACAGCACAGCACACCTACTGCTCTCCTCAGAGCCTGGGGACCTGGCCTGTTCTTGTAGCAAAAAGCAGCTGTACATCTAGGTAAAACGTTCCTTGCCAAAACCAAGCTTGCTGAAGCAGACATCCACTTTGAATTCGTGGTTATTATGGAAAGGAACATCACTATCTTTAGGCAGAATTGAAAATTTAACCTTTCTGACAGTGTATTTGTCCAAGTCATAAAAAGGCAACAGCTGCCTATCCCACAATTTGGGTGGAACATGGGCACCATCCACTTCACTAAGTCCCTTGATGTAGAGCAGACTGCAGCCAGAAAATCATCCAATCTTTTTTATCTGTGCTTTATTAGTAATTGCAAAAAACCCTGAACAAGTCTATTTTCTGCCTCCAAGTTGCAGCTCTAATGGGTTGATCCATGCAACTAGAAACATTTCAGAGGACAGATCAACTGCTTCTAGACTGCTGGGTTTTAGTATCCCCTGGCATTGCATGCTTCAAGCACAATGGACCATCAGTAAGCACATGCAGAAATGAATACCAAAAAGTTAGCAACTGCATTTCCCAAGGCAAGTTTAAGCTCACTCGGTTCAACGAAGAGCAGGTTTCTCCCAAGCCTGACCCAAGGAGGTTATCAGCAGATTCTAGACACACTCAGGAGATAGCACTCAGTTGTGGGGCGCATGGGAGCCATCTGCATAAATACTCTGCACCTTCAACCACTTCCAAACATGAAGCATAAAAGAGAAGTTAATTCCTCTTTTGTCTCCTTTGTAACATATTATAAACTCAAATCTTCTTTAAGGTAGCAGGCACTTAGTAGAGACAAACTAACAGAGTTCTGCTTCATATAGAACCCAAAGTTAGCGCCCACTAGTAGTTTAAGAAAATGAAATATTCTGTTTCTTCATCTTCCTTCGCTTTAACCAAGGCAAAAAGAACTGAACCTCCTCTCCTAAAGCCACCAAGCCTCCCCAATCACACAAAGAGGTGTGATTTATTATTATTTTTTTAACAGCAGCATCAATTTAGGGACCTATTTATCCTCCCTGCTCCCTATCCCATTCCTTTCGCTTTGCTGTTAAAGCAAATAGGATCCAGGCTTGAAACTAAATCTTTTTCCCCTAAATTCTGGATGACATCTTTCACCTGATCCCATTGACGTAGGCAGATGACAGAGGCTATATCTCCACAGAAACCAAAGTAATAATAGAAGGCAAGAAAGTTTCTTGGGAAGGACTTCCAACTGTCCTGTCACACACTCTCAGGCAAAACCTCAGAGGTCATTTGTGGTATTTTCAGCAATACACAAAGAACATTGTGTTCACTTTTTCTGCACAGCCTCTATGTATGCTCTACCCCTAATTATTTCTCAGATCTTAATAATCTCAGATTATTTTCTCAGATATAAGCCTGATTTCCAGCTCTCTCTAAACCAAAAAAGAAAACTGAGGAGTAAAAGCAGAGCAATTCAGCTGAGCCTGCCAGATTCAAAAGGCATTAAATGCAGACCCTGCCCTCCTTAATTAAAAGCTTTGCTTTGCCTTGCCAAGGGAGAAATTTGTCAGCCATTAACTATCCTGCACCAGAAATAATTCCGCACACAACAGAGGTATGCAACAGCAGCAGTGAGCTACTGTAACACGTCTACAAGAGGTATTTCTTCCTGGCAGTTGAGTTCAAGGTTGCATTCCCATCCCCAGCAACAAAACAGCCTCTACTTTCTCCTCTCATTTCCCACCATCTCCACTCCTTTCCACACACCATCTGCAGGGCTGTGTTGGTGCAGATGTTCTTGCAGCCACACAGTAAGCCCCAGCGCTGCTCCGATCAGCCTGGAAGATAACACAGCAGGGGAGGGAAAAAGTGACTGTGATCTGGTTCAGTGCGAGGCCACGCACACAGCTGTGCTGGCACAAAACAGCAAGCAGGGGCTGTTCATGCTCCCCACCACGGATCGGATCGGGTCTCGATTGCCTGGGGGGCAGCATGCAGATACCAGGTGGATAGAGGGTCACACAATCACAGGAAGGCCATCCTTCCTCACCTCCATCCCACGCCTCCACGATGCCTTGTCCCCATCTGACTCCGCAGCAAGCCAGCTGAGGGCACCAAGCTTGCCAAGCTCACTGTGCCAAAAAGTAGTTTCTGCCTGTTCAGTTTTCTTGATCAACTTGCCACAGGATCAGATGGACACCGGTGCCTGTGCAAAGCCTCCAGGTCAGTTCAAGCATGAACACAGTACCACCAGACCACACCCACATGCCTCTCAGATGCCACATTCCTCTCCTTGCACAGGCCAGACAGCACAGCCTGCACTCAGGGACACCTGGGAGGCTCCTTGCTGGGACTGCTGACAGTTTTCCACCTGCTCTCAACTGTTTAATAACAGTTCCTATCTAGCCTGACTAACAGAAGAATCTCATTTGGACCCAGGTGTAGCTTTGCAGCTGGCAGACACACCGTAGTGTACCAGTTCTCATTTTCAAAGCTTATCTTCTCCAGCTAAACAGCAAGGATGGAATAAGGTATCAAGAGATACATGCATCTCTCTGGCACTGTGAAAACTGAGACGCATCCATAACACTCACTTCCCAACATAGAGCATTACCTGGTTTTATGTATTTGAGGATTTACCACTAATCCTTCGCTCAAAACTTACAGAACACTGAAACATATCACATGACAACCAGCAGAAGAGTGAGCGTACAGATGCCATCACATACATGCACCGTATGCTTCAGATCTCCAGTAACCAGACCTGCAAAAAGCAGTAAATATAGACCACACTGCCAAGCACAGCCACAATTTTACCATGTACCTTGCACACAAAATGCATATTGTACACAATCTGAGCTTCCAATTTTGTTTTGTCAAGAGAAAGTAGATTTCTAACCCTCCTGGCTGCAATAATAGCCTTGGAAACAGAAACCTTGCAATAATAGCCTTGGAAACACAAACCTTGATATCTGCTTGAGACTGCTGGAAACAGTGACTCATGCATGAATTCCCACTACCCATTAATCTCAAAGCGTAAGCACTTATGCAGCAATAATGGTGTTTTAATGTCCTGGCAAAAATGGGGAAAAAATGGTTAGCAGAATTTGGGAGTGACTGTCAGGAAATGAAGATAAAGACGACATGTGGACAAGAACAAGGAAAAAAGAAGTCATAAGTTATGAAGCATAGCTCTCCAAGCCAAACGGGAGTTCAGGTAGTACCTGTTTTCAAAAGCCACATTTTCCCCACTCATCTCCATGCAATATACCCTCTAAACTAACTAAACATAAAATCAAAGAAACTTTTGGTTGGAAAAGACTTTTGAGATCATCTAGTCCAACAGTACCTGTCCACTACTAAATCATACAGCCAAACACCTGTCTACCCATCTTTTAAACACCTCCAGGGATGGTGACTCAACCACCTCCCTGAACAGCCTGTTCCAATGCTTGACAACACTTGTAGTGGAGAAATCTTTCCTGATATCCAGTCTAAACTTCCCTTGGTGCAACTAGAGGCCATTTCCTGTCATCCTATCACTTGTTACTTGGGAGAAGAGACCAGCACCGACCCATCTAACTACAACCTCCTTTCGTCGTAGAGAGCAATAAGGCCTCCCCTCAGCCTCCTGTTTTCTAGGCTTAACAACCCCAGTTCCCTTAGCCGCTTCTCGAAAGACTTGTGCTCCAGTCCCTTCACCAGTTTCCTCGCCCTTCTCTGGACATGCTTCAGTACCTCAATGTCTTTCTTGTAGTGAAGGGCCCAAAACTGACCACGGTATTCGAGATGCGGCCTCACCAATGCTTAGTACAGGATAAGGATGACTTCCCTAGTCCTACTGGCCATGCTGTTTCTGATACAAACCAGGATGCCATTTGCATTCTCAGCCATCTGGGCACACTCCCGGCTCACGTTCAACCTGCTGTTGACGAACACCCCCAGGCCCTTTTCTGCCAGGTGAAAAGGATATAAAACCCCTTTACATCCCCAAAAATAGACCTCAGTAAAACCACACTGGGCTTAAAACCCTATCTCACACTTTGGCAAGCTGTTAAATGTTCAAGATTTAACAGAGCACCCCAGGAGATGTGAACGCTAGCTCCTGGTCAGCAGCCACCTCCAGAATATCTAAGTGGGTAAGCAGAACATCGAGCCCAAAAGACTGAATATTTCTGTCAGCTCTGTCAAACTGACTACAGCCCTAATGTCTACAAGAAAACTGCCCAGTTGCCTATTAAGCAATTGACTAAGAATACCTATTTTTTTCCAAAGAAGGGCACTCTCTGGACAAAAAGCGAAGCATTTTATTGCTACCATTTTCAACTTAATAAAGTTACTGATTTGGGGGTTTTCCCAGTAAAAATTCTGTAGCTACATGAATGTAGAGATTTCATCCAAAAAAAATCCATAAAAACAACTAAAGAACAAACAAGAATTCAGGTTTACCATTAGTAACTTTTTGCATCATTTCCCAAATACAAAATTAATAAGATGGATTTAACACCCAAACCCCAGCTTTCCAACCACTTAAACTACTTAGCAGCACTCAGCTGAAATGTACATTATCATGAGACACCTTTTGAAAGTGTTATTCAATTCTTGCTTATCTTATTGAAGCAACAGGACATTGTTCTCATCTGGACCATTTATACCATATTTAAAAATACATTCTCAAACTCAATAACTGTTTCCAAGATGAAAGCAAAATGAGTTAAAACATGTCATTTGACACTGCAGTAACGGCAAGAGCCTAGCTGTTGCTCAGTCTGATGGAAACAGATGTCTTTCAGCAATCTTAATTTTCAGTATTTTGGGATATCAAATGCAAGCAACAAGCGCAGACATATGCAAACAGCTCGCAGTACAAAGACACAACTGTTTTACTATCCCACTTCTGCTTAGCATGGAATTGTTAAGAATTTTAACACCTTTTTTAATTTTAGGGTTTTTTAAGAACTCTTTTTGCAGCATAGAGCTCATTTGTTCAAGCTTCTGCTACATAAATACATACATGGGTATTACCTCTCCCACTCACATGATTTGCAAGTCAATACTAACACACCAAAGCGAAATATTTAATATCTAGATATGCACTATCTTTTGCAGGTCCCAGACAAATGCAATTTCCATCCACAGAAAAACATACTTCCAACAATCTTATTTCCACTGTAGTTCTTAAGCTGTCGATGCCATCTACAGAGACAGCTTCACAGTTTATGAAATACCTAACACAGATGCACTTCCCAAATTTAAACCAGGGAAGTCCACCCATGCCTGCAATGCATTTCTGTAGATGTCCTTGTACAACCTCACAAGGAGCTGCAGACTAGCGTAGATAATTCCAAACATATTTCAACTTTGTCCCAGAAGTATTCCCTTATAATAAACTTGAATAAGTGAAACGAAGCACAGATTCATCAAAAAGAGGTTTGGCCTTTAAAGAGGAGACAGAGAGAATAGGTTGTACCTTAAAGAAAGAAGTGGGGAAGTGGGTCACAGGTAGGCAACTGCACTTACAGAACAGCCCACAGTAAAGATTCACGTACAACAAAATATTGCTATCAAAGCTTTTAGTTGAGGGGATTACATTATGCTTTCTAAAATCACAGTCTTTTCAAAAGGCCAAAACTGTGGGACATCTTAAAGACAACATTCATGTCTGGGGGATGAAGAAACAAAAATGATAGAAATGAAAAAATAATTTGGAAATACACTACCACAAAACGTCAGAATGGTTCTCATGCACAGACTGCAATACGTTAGCTTTATGTCAGCTTTCAATGTTGCATATAGATGCAATAAAAAAACCAATTAATTGAGGAATAGTGGTCACGAACAAAACCAGGTGATACCAGGCCCAGTAGCCTGAGGCACACACCAAGACTATGCCTCTGTACAGCAATAGAAGATTTACATAAGCAAAGCATTTGCCACGAAAGGCAGAACTGCTAATTGATGCTTACATCCAGGTAAATAGCAAAGGAAGAATCTGACATGTGCGAACAGCCACTTTTGCTTATTTAAGTGGATGAGTCACGATTAATCACCAGACTTTGGCTTGTTCAGATAAGGTGTTAAGGTACGAACACAGAAGAACCTACCAGGACTCTCTACCCGCTTGTAGTGGTAGGGATTGATGCAAACCTCCTTCTGTTTTGAACCAAAGGGAAACTCGCAGCATTCCAGTGGTTTCAGTTCATGATGGCTCTGCAGGTCCGGCCAGCGCCACACTCTACAGTAAATTACATGCGGTAGCCCTTTCCGGTGCGAAACCTGAAGCCTGCCATCCAAGGAACGAGGAATTGTGACACAGTTGCTGGGCTGACCAGGACAGCTTAATGCCTTTTCCAGCTCCTCCATAGCACCTTTTTTCTTCTTCAGTTTTTTCACTAATGCATCAACAGCTTTCTCTGCCCATTTTTCTTCTTCATCCCCCTGCTTCCATCCCAAGAGCCTCTTCACTGCTGGGCTGGTGAAGGAGAATAAACTGGTCACATTCATGGTGACCCCACTGTGGTGATACCCAAGAAGCAAGCAGGAGATAATCCTGTTGTTCAGCCACCACCAGGGTACGGCAGATTCTGTCAGCAGTCAAAAGCAGCTTGCATCAAATATTTCCGGTCCTTTCTCCTTTTCAGTGCTCCAGTCCCAGGAAGGCAGCGCTGACATCCCCTCTTGATGAACGCAACCTTCTCATTACTCTAAACCTTTCCAGTAGAGAACCTGCAAGAGAATATCAGATGGAAAGAGAAAAAAGATTTTACCTTTTAAATTAACATACAGCAGGGAAAAACACCCACAAGAGTGGTGTGACCAAAAACTAACCAACAACAAAAAGACATATCTGATTAAGAGTTTAAAACAGAAGGGCCTGCTAATGAACCCAGTATATCCCTATCACCAAACCAGCCCTGAATACATGAGGTAATCACCCTACAAAATGACAGAGAATAACAAAACCAAGAGAGGTTTGGGAGGAGGAGTTACTGGGAGGAATGGGCAAGAGGCAGAGGTAGCTGGTGGGACAGTTCTCCATCAGCTCACTTCCCTCATACGATTTGCTGTGTAGCCTCAGTCATCTTTGTGCCACGCAGCAAGGGAGACAGCAACTGCATTTGCCAGCTTCAAACAATACTTCTGCTCAGTGCCCAAGCATGGCCTCGGTTAGTACCATGAAAAGCTAAATAGAAAAAGCCAAAACACAAGAAGACGCGGCTGTATTCCCACACATACTCCACAGAAGGAGTAAGGGTCTTGTATTAGAAATGTAGTTTATGTTAAATCTAGCCTAAAACAGTCCCTCAGAATTCACCTGTCTCTGTTAAGTGTGAAGGGCTGTTGCAAGCTTAAGCAGTAAAACGTGCTAAGGAACCAGTGCAAGATTTTAATTCATTCTAGAGAACAGTTGGAAGCAATACAGCCAAACAGCACTGGGCTACCCATCTCTCTCCAAACTGCCACTGATGCAGCTCAAAAATCACAGCACTAGACTTGTGCATACCACGATCTGAAACCAAAATAGTTCAGCTTCACCTCCAACTTACTTTGAGGAACAAGCCAAAAAAGAAAAAAAGACATTAGAAAGATCCTTGCCCTTACTCAGTTCACACAAGAAAGAAAACTATCTCTCCGCCCCACCTCACAAAAGATATCATGAACTTACTTCACCAATTACATCCTGACCCTCCCCAGCAAATGCCTGCCTGCTGTACTCAAGGACACAAAAAGGAGGGGGAAGGAGGAGGAAGTCTCGAAGAAGGATTTTAGATGTCACAGTGGTCCTCAAGCTGGGAGACATGGAGTGGAGATGAAGCAATGGGTGAAGTGGCAGAGGAACTTCACAAATGAGGAAACCCCTGCTGTAAGCAGCAAGTTTTGGACTTGCCCAGGTTGGGAGCAGGCAAAAAAGCTCTGCCAGGGGACGGAGAGATCCTGCACTGGTAGGGAGGGTAAAAAGAGACAAAGAGCACTAAACCACTGATTTCAAATAGAGCACGAGGACAGGCAGGAAACATATCCTGGACTGGATACCAACAGGTTGCAGAGGAAGAGGGAAGGGGAAAAGGATATGAATGTTTTTGTTGCCATCAGAAAGACACTAAAAGTCCCCAACAATTTATACCGCCCCCGCTGGAATAGAAGGTGTCAGCACACCTGTGTCAGTCAGACTTTCACAGTTACACTAAGAAAAGATTGCAGGTCTTAAAACTGTAGATACTGTGCCGCACCTGCCCTCTTGACTGCCATGCACTGTAATGGTTTCACAGTGTACCACTATACTTGGAATACCTGAAGTTGAAAACTACCCACTTGATTCAAACCAATTTGTCACTAAAACAATTATCTAATTGAAAAGGTTCAGCTTTATTATGCTGAATGCACAAACTACATTTATGTGAATAATGATTATGGACTAAGACACAGACCATGTCTTCCTGCACTTTGTACTGTAACTTCCCGTTCCGTTTGTGCTAAGAATTGTATTTGAAATAATAATGTCAATGCAATGGAAGATTTGCATGAGCCTGGGGCAAATTAAAGAGCTTATTTTGTTACCTGGGCATGTGCTATACTGTTAAATGAACTGAAACTCCATTACTGTCATTGACCGTACCCCAGGTATAATTTATCCTTACATGCGTTGTAAAGTGTTCTATTAAAATGCTGTGCTAATTTAAGAACCGTATAACCAGAACCCCAGTATATGCACTTCAGATGTTTGTAAATAAGAGTTACTCTCAACCAATATATAGTCTGTATCTCAATCAATATTCTAAATATCTTTTTTCCTGTATCTTTCAAATAACAGATACAAGTTTCACACACAAGTTACAAGTTCCAGTGGTATGTTGCCAAGTAATCAAGTCAAGCTTTCCACTTCACATCTATTTGAATTAAATACAAAACACTTAAAAGACATGTTACAATTCTAATAAAAGAAAGCACAAAATCTAAAACTCGACCCCAACTTCTTTCAACCTTGATAATGAATTTCTTCTACCCCAGCCTGACCCATTTCCACCAAACTACCTGCT
Organism: Cuculus canorus; assembly: GCF_017976375.1. Classification (NCBI taxonomy): domain Eukaryota; kingdom Metazoa; phylum Chordata; class Aves; order Cuculiformes; family Cuculidae; genus Cuculus; species Cuculus canorus. Next base: position 65,164,863 of record NC_071404.1, read on the forward strand.
GTGCAAAAGAAAAACAAAAACTCCTACCTATTAAGTCTGTATGTTTATAAGAGTGCCTGAAAATACAACTCTAACATGAGCTAGCAAACAAGCTCAGCAAAGACTAAGACAACTTTGAGATGCAGCCCCAAGCAGTCAGACCATAAGAACAGGTTTTCCAAAGTTTTTGCATCAAATCGTGCAACAGACACATCCCACTCACACAGTCATACACTCCAAAACATACTTCACCATCAGAATCAAAGGCATTATCCTAATAGCCAGCATCTTTGTAGCAACAGCCATGGCAAGAAATATGCTGGGAGTGAGGCAAGTAGTGCTAGGTTCAGGACTTGTAGATTTGCTTGGAAGTAAAGCAGCTCAGCACAGCCACCAGCATCCAGCCCAGGGATGGCTGCTGAAGTCTTGCCTGCCCAAGTAAACTCTAAACACGCTCTAAGACCGAAACACACCACAGGATAAAGGGGGAGAAAACCCACAGGCTGCTGTGTACTACACTCACTAAGTTCCAATACCAGCATTAAGCTAAAAAAAAAAAAAAAAAACAAAAAAAAAAAACAAAAAAAAAACCCAAACAAAACCCACCAGGCAGCGTAGGTGGAGTTTTTCGTTTCCAAGAAGCAGCGAGTGCATCCGCAGCGCTGAGCCCTTGCCAGTACATTCCGTTTCCCTTTCTGCCACTCTTGGTTTTTGCAGTGCATCACTTCCTGTATTACTTTTGCACAAAGTAGTCTTATCAGCTGGAAGTGCAAAATAAAGATTAAACCACCAGTCAGCAGATGACATGGTCTGCACCTTTCTTCCCCAAATACACGTGCCCTTCTGGGAAAGTGGGAGTTAGTATTTCCAATAGCTGGGTGACTACCAGCTTTTGACGGGTATGTTTATTCACAAGGTAGGGGTGAAACAGAGACTTCAGCCAAACAGGACACTTTCCAAAAAGAAGCCTAGAATCAGTTTAAAGGAAATCGAGTTACTACTCACTTATCAGCCACTCTGTACACATCAAAACCCCCACACTTTTTATTATGCATTCTGTCTGCTGATGAATGAGTTGGAATCAACAAACTTTTTAAATCCCAATGCTGCTTTATTTGTCTTCCTTCACTACTGCTTCTTTTGTATAATCCTTGGACTAACATATGAACCTGCACGGAGCTTGTGAAAAGCCTATTAAAAAAGAGTGAGCATTATATATATATATATATATGTGTGTGTGTGTATACACACCTGTTCAGCCAGCTTTGTATTTAAATTAACGTATTTAGGCAAAATGCCCAACAGTAAAGTTCTACTTTTCTAACCCTCAAAGAAGAGATAGTTACTCTGTCAGCAACACTAAGTAGACAGTAAAATATTCAATGAGACCGTTTTCAAATTCCCACAGGAGATCCCATAGGAAACTGTCCCACTTTGCATAAATGACCGTTTTTGATGGGTGGAGAAAGGGTAGACTTAGGACAATTAGATGATCCTCTCCTGGGAAGAAGGGGGAGGGGGAAGTGAAACAACTCCCAGCCCAAGTTTCAGGCAAACAAGAAGCAGCTCTAATTCTTCTCCTAATTTCATTATTTGTATTACAGGCTCAGTGATGCAGGCAAAAAGGATCCTATTAATTTTTTTTAATATATACCCAGCACAGACAGACATAAAAAGGACAGGAACCACAATGAAGAGAATCTACATAATTGTTAATGGAGAAAACTGTCAAGTCTTTTACATTTTTTAAATTCAATTTATCTTATTTTATTCAACATATCTCCTCGAAGCATCTGTTATTGACAATAAAAATAAATAACAGAGAGATTTCAATTTTCTTCTTAAAAACATTTTGTAATGTACCATCTCCGAAAGACACATTTCTGCGACTCATGCACTCACTACAGTATTTAGAACTATTTTAGAAAAAAGAAAAAAGATCAGATTTTGGCATAGAAGCTAGGGAGCTGTCACTTTACTGCTACAAGAACTATTTCCATGTATTACCAAAAAGCATACAGTCTAAGCAGCTGTAATGCTAGAATGTGTTACAACAGATTGTGCACCAACTTCCTCTCGCTCCCTGTTCTTGGAGCAAGCAGCAAAAAGTTTCAATTCCTTTCTTCAAGCTGTGTGACTTGTGAAACAAAGTCCACAATCTTCTGCTGAATTACTCTGGCTTTAATCAAAGAATTCTTTCTTTGCACCTTCTTATGGTAGAAGATCAGATCTTGCCCATCTTGGAAAAATACATGGAAACCCATTAGAAGCCTCGGTGGCATTGCAGTAAACACGCAAAAAAGAAAGCAAGTTTCATTTCAGAATGCTGCAGAACTCATTAGAGAGCTTATACAGAACCTGGCTTGGCTTCCCTTGTATTTCTGAGAAGGGCAAGGAGAAAGAAAGGAAAAAAAACCCAAACTCTTCATCTTCTTGGCATGGTAGAAAGAATTCAAGAAAGCAATTAAATACGCAATCCCGTGTTAATTTCCAATACATATCATATTGTTCAAGGAAAGAGCACCACACTGGTGTTGAAAATACTTCAACATACTCAAAGGGAATAGGTAGCTTTGTTCCTGACACACATCAGACTCCCTTGCTTAGGCCCAGCAAGGGCAAGGATACTTCCAGCCTGGTCTGTGAAGCAGCCTCTGCCTTGGATCTTGACCAAACCATTTGGTCTGTGAAACCTCTTTAGGATCACTGCTCACGCTATCTGGCTGAGGGATCCATCCAAGGATCCTTCCTATATATCATTGTTCAGCTTACAGAGCAAATCCTTTTAGATACGTACGCATATCCTTTAGCTCAGCAGAAAGTAGGTGAGCGTGTCACATAGAGAGCAGGTACTGACCGCACCCTGGCAAACTGTAACAGCAGCCCCTGCAGCTTCTTGTACGAAACATCTAGCTGTTCTCAACAGGGCAGTAATTGCCTTTACAAGGAGAACGTGCACAACTTCTAACTTATTTGATAATCCAAATCAGACCCATGAGTTCCGAGTGTGACCTAAGCACCAAAGAACAGGTTGACCACTTGCTCAAAATGAGACAGTAAGGCCAACGTCTGCATTACCAACAGAGGGGAGGAGGGCAACAGCAACCCAAACAACAAACCTCACACTGCATGAAGAAAGAACCTGATACTATCAATATCTGCCAGCTCCTTCCCAATGCTCACCACAGCTCAAACCAAGAACACAGCGTACAGCCAGTTTCTACAATGAAACGCAGCTTTTCCTCCACCCGCCTACCCACACAGCTTCTTGAAGACAAGGCACTGATCTTTGCCCTTGAAGCCTCGATTATCAGGATTACAAGAATAAAATGACAGCAAATTCTTAGAGGTTTTCTGGGTTGTACTTTGCCTTCTAAAATGACATTTACTAGATTTTTAAGACTTACGGTAACCTCCGTGTTGTTTCTCCATAGAAAATACCCCATTTCCATAAACATTTGACACTGAATCCTATGTTACAATACAACTAAAACGGCACAAACGTCTTTCTAAGCAAATACATAATAGTGAGAAAAGAACACAGCAACGGTTCTTTCCCAGTTTTAACAGATATGAATGAACAAAATCTGCCCTTCTTCTGATTAAGAACACTTCTTCCCAATGCCATCACAAATCTTTTGACAGATTAAAAACTGCCCTCTGAAAAACAATTTGAACAACGCACCTTGCAAAGTCTAATCTACAACTTTAATAAAGCTCTTCCCTGTTTACGAGAAGCACTAACACATACAGCCTCTTAAATGATCATCAGATTCTCAAACTGTGCATTTTTCACCAAAGTTGAGAAACAATCAGAGAGCTGGAGCACCTCTGCTATGAGAGCAGACTGAGAGAGCTTGGGTTGTTCAGCCTGGAGAAGAGAGATCTTATAGCAGCCTTCCAGTACCTGAAGAGGGCCTACAAGAAAGCCGAGGAGGGGCTTTTTACAAGGGAATGTAGGGGTAGGATGAGGGATGAATGGCTTTAAATTGGAAGGGGAAGATTTAGAAGACATTAGGAAGAAATTCTTTATGATGAAGGTGGTGAGGCACTGGCACAGGTTGCCCAGAGAACTTCACTGGAGGTGTTCAAGGTCATGTTGGATGGAGCCTTGGGCAGCCTGGTCTGGTGAAAGGTGTCCCTGCCCACGGCAGGGGGGTTGGAACTGGATGATCTTTAAGGTCGCTTCCAAGTCAAACCATTCTATGATTCTAGCTTGCACTGCTGAATTTTACTCATTCCTCATTCAGATGCACGTAAGACTCCACAAAGTCACAAACTGCCAGCTCTTCCTTCAATGCCTGCTGTTCCCCACACCATGCTCATTTGACTTTCCAAGACTACAAAAAAAAAAAAAACCCTAAGTTTTACAATTTACTTTGTCAGGAAGTTAGATCAGCCTGGTGCACACCCGGGCTAGTGCAAGTAAGACATGTCAAAACGTACACCCAGATGTGGTGTGAGCAAGCAGTTGGACTGAATTGGATGCATTATCATAGACTACCTCTAAAACCACAACTTAATATTTTAACTGAAGTCAGGAAGGAACTGTAACTTGATGATTCAGACAAAACTCACGCACAGCTGGGATTACAAAATGATGAACTTCACTAAAATAGCCTATAAGATTAATACAATGCTGTGAAACAAAAAACTTGCCAGAATAGCGTTCACGAGGTGCCTTCTTTTCTAAATACTATGAAGGAGGAGAGACTTCATTTTTCACACTCTCTCCAAGCTGTAAGGCTCTAACAGAAGTCCTCAAATTAAGACAAAATATTCAAAAGAAAAGAAATAACCAAACCGTGATCGAGTCAGAATGAATTACCAGCCATCCCAGTGGGCATTTCATTGTACATCTTTGGGGAAGGTTTATGCACTTAACTTTTTCTGTGGGGTATTTAAGCTCCACACATCGTCCACCACACACTAGAAGCACTGGGGTGCTCAAGGAGCTCTGTCGGCATTGTTAGATGACATGGGCCAAGTCCCAAAAAATACAGAACAACCTAGAGACCAGTTCAGAGAACTGGTTACGTGGCTCTGTGGATATTGCATGTTCATAAAGATGCTATGACAAGTCCAGCTACTAAAGTAAGCTTAAAGTCCTTTTCTAAAAGGTCAAAAAGCTAGGGAAAACAGGGGTTTTTTTTCCCCTTTCATCATAAAACTTCTGTATAATTCCCTTTTTTCCACAAAGACCATTCCCTTCCCTGACTTTTTGAACTGTCTTTAGAAAACAGGTGTTGTTTACAACAATAACAAACACCCATCTGTGTGGGTGTGTTAATACACACAAAGGCAGGATAACTGAAACCTCTTCCTATATTTAGATCTGTCTGGTCAGCTTTAATTGCATAATTTAATCAAAACCCTCTCCAACGGAAACACATCCATATTCATCACAGGCATCAAAGGAAACATCTTTACAAACTATATCCTTTTACAAACCAACACATGGTCTCAGGCCACTTGTCCAATTGTTGAATTCCTCCTTTGGGAAGGGCACAGAATTTTATTTCTTTTTATCAGCTGAAAAAAGCATTTCCCTCCAATTCATCAGCACAGGGCGGGAGAAACTTCCTCCACAGGTGAGACGGGAAAAATTTACTCACAGGTCACTTTCAGGGATTTAAAAAAACCCAAAAAACATAGTTACAACTTAACATCTGCAGCATACAGGAAGACCTTTAAAAACAAAAAGAAAAATGTCCATCACCACTCAGCCATCAAAATTTTTGGGTAAAGCTCACAAAATGCAAGATGTGTTTTGTCTTCACAGAACAGCACAGCCTGGCAGAGACGGCATGGATTTATAATAGAAAGGGGTTTGTCAGCCCCAGCCAGAGTAGTGCTCTGTATTTTTAAGGGGAGAACCCCACTACGTGCACTCCCTTTACGCTCAGCTTATGCAGCCACTGCTCCTACAAATGATTCATTCTACCAAGAGCATGCACCAGTGCAGTTACATCAGCTGCATTAAACCACTTCTAAAGACTGCGACCCAGACCTCATTTATCAGAAATTAAGTAAAGATGTTAAATTACAGCTCAAGATCCCCAGCTTTAAAGCAGAATGTTTCACCAAAGCACGAGACAACAAAAACTGAGGAAGAAAAATTACTTATTCGCTAGTAAAAGTGTTATTAGGTCAAGCCTCAGCAAAGCAGAATAAACTAATGAAAATTAATCCAGAAGAAAGGAATGTCATTAAAATAAATAAATCTTTAAACAGATTAGTCCCCACCTACCATTTATACACTTAAAATAAGAATAGACTCCTCAGTTTGCCAATACTTAAGATATTTAAATGGATTTCATGAGATGCACACTTTTTAAAGGATTCCTCTAGCTTTCCTCATTTTTGCCTTATTTGCAAAAACTAAGGAGGTATTTTTTTTTTGCCATTAGAGGACCTTTAAAAGACTGCATCTTCATCACGTCTTTAAAATGTCAAAAGGCAGAGCAAAAGTTCGATGTTAAATTATGTGAAGTGTCCTGCAATTCACAACTACCATCCTGGACAGAGAAAGTGTTCAGAGATGATGCAGCTTTCCAAGCCAAGTTTATACAAGCCAGAAACAAACATCAAGATGTGCCAGATTTCCACTGTCCAATGAAACATCATTTAATTACAGCAAGCCATTAGAGGCCTTCTGACAACCAGGAGTGGACTTCAGATGACACAAAAACCCAGTCCTCCTGGTCCCCAGGACAGTGAGCAGCAGCTCTGCTACCACATCAGAGGAGAAATTCCCTGACAGGATCTTGATATTTGTCAAGCCACCCGTACTCACCAGACTCTTTACAAATGGAGGGAGCCAAGATCACAGTGTTTAGATATGCTCTTTCAAATTACACACAAGAAAATGAGACTATTTAAAGATTACAACTTACAGGCAAACACAAATTTATAGCAATCTTCCCAAGATCAGGTCAAGAAAGCTTTGGGTTTGTGTTTAAAACATACCAGGAAACACAGATCTAGGTTGATCAAGGCCATGTGAGGTACAAGTCTGAGCTTGCCTACACAAAACTTGAACTGCCTTCAGCTATACCACAATGTAATCCTAGAACAGAGTACAATTTCACCAATATTAAAAACTGTACTGGTGGAAGAATAAATTTTGACACACAACTACAAAGGTGTTTACACGGTCTCTTGCTTTTAAAAGCGTTTTCATCCAATTGTTCAACAGAACCAAAGGAACAATTCTTGTTTCAGCTGAAGACCAGGCATTAGGAGCACTAGCTTTCCCCTGAACTGGCAGGCATACTTGAAACAAAACAGGTATTGAATGTTATTGTGGTTGGAAACCAACAGCCTTCCAGGTGACAGTCAGCTCACCAACGAAGACCAAAAGCTCTGTTGTCAAGAGCATTTTAACCCAAAGACATCTACTAACTGTGACTGAATTTGCTGTCAGTGCAATTTTTCCCTGCCATACGTAAGCCTGTAAAACCTTGTCAACCGAAGGAGCACTGTGACGAAGAGTCTTGAGGTTGCTGCTCAGGAGACACAACTCCCATTTCCCTTGGGCAAGCTGCGTCCTCATGCCGAGCCTCAGCTTCTTCTGCTAACAAGTAGAGAACAAGACTCTTGAAAGCTACTGATTAAGAGGCAAGTATTAGACAAAGGAAGCCAGAGAAGTGACCCCCGGCACAAAACTTTTGCTGGCAAGACGGCATCAACACAGCTCAGTGAGAGAATGTGCCATTATGCCAGGCAACACTTCCACGATACGGAGGAAGAGGACAGTAAGACACTTGGCCAGAGGCAGCCCGCCATAAGCAAGAACCAATGACCACTGCGAGAGCCCAGAGGATCAAGGCACCGGGGCTGAGACTAGGGCACGTGCCAGCACCAGTCCACTCATCACAGCCAACAGAAGTGCCTCCTAACTACTGCCAACAGGGAACAGCAGAGCACAGACCAGAAGTCACAGACACCATTTTCCCCTTCTAAAAGCACACAACAAGGATGTGCCTATATGTGAGGAGGCAGAGAGATCCAAAAAACCTGTGGGATGAGGTAAAAGCTGCTGTCACAGCCCTGCGCCAGAACATCTGCAGAATCTCACATCAAACTTGTTTCTCATATTCCTGAGATCAAGGCTTTGGAGGGTTTAGTACAAAGGCTTCAACCCACAGATAGGAATCGATAACTCATACAGCACTTGGGAACCACATAGCTTGAAAGGAAGTGAGAGATATCCTCCTACATTGCTTACTGGGAATACGGAAGTTTTAAAATGAGTAAATGGCTGTGATCTATTTATCTGATCCTCTGGTTATTTGTAAGGATTTTATGATTTTGGAAGAGACATCAAGCCTCAAACGATTACTCAGTACCCTTTCCTTATCTGCAATCTCTTTTTTATTAACACAGCCGATATGAGTCTGCACAGGGTATCAAGGCAACTTTTTATTCACTCCACCATTATTTTCCAAGACCAGTTTAAAGTTTCAAAATTGAGGTTTTACAAAATTCCAGTACTGAGACACCAAAACACAGTATGAGACACTAAAACCAGTACTGAGACACCCAAACACAGTATTTCCCGAACACCACATGCTCTGCTGGGTCAGCAGCAGGCTAGCTAAAACAGCCAGAAAGCTTCCCAAATTTTCCACTGCTGCCTGCTACTGGGCAAAACAGTGATAGCTGTCCTAGCACAGAGGACAGAAGGACTCCAAGCCCCAAATACATCACAAAGTAAGACTGCAAGGATGAGCTTCCAGGACTTGAAGCTTTCCAAGACTACTTACTTCTAGGCTGAAAGCCAGCACACAAAAAAGGCACACAAAGATTTCAGACTCCTTGTCTTTAAGCTGGCAATCTAGAAGCCTTTGATTGTGGGGCTGAAACCAGTACTCCCCGATTCTCATGATAATAAGCCTTTAGGCTCTAAGGACCCTGACTACTGGCTGGCCTTGAAGACTGTGAGCCCTTGTGTCCTAAGTCAGGACAGGCACGAAGCTAGGCAAAGCTCTGATGGAAACCTGCCTTCATTCAGCATTACCAGACTTCAGCCAAAGCAGCCTGCCGCCAGCATTCCCAGTTCTCAACTGCTCCCAGTTCACAAACCACAAGAGATGCAGTGAGTCTGACCATAAGCCAGAGTCGCAGCTGATAAACTAGCAGGGACAAGGGCAAAGGGAACAGTTATCCAGGAAACTGTAGTAAATTGCCCTGGAGTGTTTATGCCAGTTATTTTAGGTGATGTTTTCCACATAGAACAAAATTTCAGAGGTCTGTAGGCAAGGCAGAAGGAAAAAAAAAAAAAAAAAAAAATACATTCGGGTTCCCGAGGGTCCAAGGGTCCGGGTAGTTCCTTGGCATTGCAGAAGGCTAGGAAGGGAATTCAGCGAGAACCTCGCTCCAGCACTGCCACTAGGGAAAATACCTAAAGCTTATACTTAAAACTTGTAGATAGTCTAATTCCTTTAAGTTAAGAAATCTATCACTATGACAGATGCTTGAAGATGTTAAATACCTAGCAGTAACACAAAAAAAGAGGTTTGAAGCACATTTACCATATACCACTAAAACAAGTGCTTTCCAAATTTCTTTTGGGAAAAGCAGACGGAAAGTCAAAAATGTCAAGTGACATCAGCAGTACTGCAGAACCCAGGAAAGCAGTGCATTAGGTTTCCCACACCTATTAGCTTCAGGTGCCCTAACTGCACTCACTGGCAACAACTTCTCATAACACCAGCCTGCTTTTACAGGAGAGATTTTAATGGATTAAATATTTAACTTTTCACTAATTTCTTGATAATGCTGCTAACAGTACATGGTCTGCCAGTTGTTTCAATTTCATCCTCTAAAGAAGAAAGGAAGGTAAACTTGGAGGACATTCCTTTCCCCATGAG